>NC_081211.1:1291000-1606500 GCF_902713425.1 Acipenser ruthenus
TGTTTTCATTTCTTAGCCGTTAATAGCAGCGTCCTTCTGTTTTTTGTTTTTTTTCTTTCTCTTCAGAGGAACGATATTGCAATGGCCATCACAAAGTTCGACCAGTTTGATTTCTTGATTGACATCGTTCCCAGAGATGAACTGAAGCCTCCCAAAAGACAGGTAGGAGAAACGGAGGCACCCATTCTGTTTCTCTTTCTCCTGCTGCTCTAAAATACCACCGTTTACAGGGAATTTAATGTTGAAGATTCAGCGTGATTTCGTAATAAGGTTAACATTTTTATGGTAATGCATGCTAAATATATTGAAAAATGTACTGTTTTTTGTTTTCCTGCCTGACGTTCCTTTAGTTTTGCTCAATAATATATACTATGAGCTTTTACGTCTTAAGTTTCATTATTGCATATTGCATTTTTACTTATTCAGCTCAGCTGCTGTGTACATTTTTGTCATGTGTGAAGGAGATTGATCCCACCTGTACCTTAACTTTTATTACTGACTGACAGGTGTTTTTATATATAACTAGTCATTCAGATAGTCGTTTTAAAAGATAAGACATTTGTATAAAATGCTATTTACAGTACGGGAATCGTGTGTATGATACCAGTGTAATTTAAAGGTTGTGAATTACCTGCTATTTATTTTTTTCTGATAAACACTAATTGCGTTTGACATTATTACTATGTGAGGCTTACAGTGAATAGCCTCAATTTCCAATCAGTAAAAAAACTGTTATTAAATTCAAGATGTGCAGTAGATATGAAATGTGCATTTTGCAAGGCTACCTTTCTTTTTCCCCTCAAGTATCTGTGCATAGTGACTGTGTTTAAAGACACTGTTGCCAAGACTACAAACTCAGCCAGTACACCAGTAGCCATAGAATTCGACTTACTCAATTTACAGGAGAAATCCTTGTTCGGTTTTATTCCAGCAGTATTTTTCCATATTTCACTGCACCTTAGAAAGTTAAGGAATCATTACTGATTTTCCATCGTTAACCTGGTGGTAATACATGATCTGGCAGCTTGGGAGTGCTGTAAACATCCTTGACTGGAAGCTGTAGGGAGACTGAAGGGGCTTTCAGTCGGATGTTTGCAGCGGTCGGCTGTCATATGACCCTGTTCAAGATCTTCAGCGACAAAGTCTTGCATCTCTGCAAAAGTCTGCCAGCTTCCTGTGTTGAGCCATCTATACACAAGAGTCCCTTAGTGTTAGCTGTTATTGGAAGGTGTACAGACTCATCCATTCAAATTCAATGAAACTGGAATGAGGAGTCCCTTTTGATCGAGGATAGAAGTACAATAAACGCATCATGACAGTGATTGAATTTTGAATTCACCCTACTAGCAACTACAGTGCAAAGCCTGCTGTGACAGTGGTTGGATAACTGTGGGATTCTTTGGGAAGGTTAGTTTTTGAATTGCAGACGCTACCCAGTCCAGTGAGGTATGGGTATCGCAGGACCTCGGATCCTGTGGAATTGATTTCCCCACCCCAGTGGAAGATGCTGTGCTGTAGGGATTGTAAACATCCTACACTCTCAGCTGTGTGCCTGGGAGCTGGGAGAGGGATGTTTACTCTCTCTTCCACAGACTGGTCGGCAGTCCACCAGCGACTGGAATCCAAGATATCTTACTTGTAGGTGCCACAGGAAACTGGCTACATGCTACGGGATGGACAGCATTTGCAACAAGAGTTTGTTTTGATTGTTTCTGATGTATTTTAAAAAAAAAAAAAAAAAAAAAAGGAAAAAAATATTGCTACTTCTGAACTACTAAGAAAGATTGACCCATATGAACAGGAACAATGGTTTAGTTTGTTTTGTTTATATACACAGAAACATACATTGTGTGTGTGTGTCTATGTCTATAGGTATATCTCATACAGTTAAATAAATAAACTTAAGACTGTCCTCGGTGCTTGTCTGGTTTCCGTCTGTAGGAAGAAGTGCGACAGTCAGTCGCGCCCGCAGAACCCGTCCAGTATTACTTCACTTTGGCACAGCAGCCAGGTGCTGTGCAGGTCCAGGGGCAACAGCAGGGGCAACAGAACACTGGCGCCACAGCCACCCTCCAGCAGGGGCAGATCATCATCACACAGCCACAGCAGGGGCAGGTAAGAGTCACAGGCCCTGCCCTGAAGTGCACAAGGAATCACTTTTAATGTTACAAGAGTTTATACATAATGTAACTTCTAGAGCTCCTTTCACTTAAGAGCACCTCCAAAGAACTGTACAACAATGCAAGTGAAAACGCCTAAACCACTCTAATTAATACATGGGTTTAACTTAAATAGCATGTATGATTCACGAGTTCTTGGTGTGAGCGCCATACCATCTGGGCATGCTTCAGTGTTTTATTTGCGAGTCCTGCTGGCTGTGTCTTTCTTGTCCACTTTTGTGTTTGTCTGCTTGCTGTTTAAGACTACATGCTTTCTACAGCTGTCATTTGTTTAGAGCGTCTTTGTCTTGTATTTGTAAGTGTGTACCGCTTGGTTTTTATATATATATATGTGTATTTGTAATTGTGCTGCATTTATATGGTGGCACGAAGTAACTGTTATTTATATCTTGTATCCAAGGGAAGACCACTTGATTATATTAGCCATGCCAAGACATTGTTACTTTTATTGTTTTAAAGTAGTAATGTTCCAGGTACTTACGCTTATGTACCCAGAACATAAGCTTTAAATCCTGTTTTGAACACCATGTAAGGTCGGTGTGTGAGATCCCGGATCTGACTGTTTTTGGTCAGATAGCATTGCTTTGCTTGCGCTTGTGTGTGTGTGCATGCTTGTGTGTGCTTCCAGCGACGCTGATGTGCAATCTCCTGTTGGCGTGTTGTTTGTAGGTGTTACAAGGAGCAGGCGTGCAGCAGTATCAGCAGGTGCAAGTCGCACAGCCCCAGACTACGGCATCCTCAATGACGGTAATACACCAAATGAAATCCCATCAGAGACCTGGCTGGTAGCCTGGCCTGGCCTCAGCCACCCTGCTTGATTTATATTGGTTTGGATTCTGTATCATATCGTGTTGTTTAATATCTGAGCAAAGCCCAAGGTTAGAAAGAAGATCTCCATTGTAAAGTTTTACTGTGAGATAAACTAGGCACAGTACCTGAAGAGGCGTGCATTATCCTCAAGGTAAAACCTGGAATGGGTGACACGATGCCTGCTAATAAAATGGCATGTTAAATGCTCCTTGTGCGCTACATTTTTTTATGCATTTTTGTGCATGTTTTGGTTTCAGAAACGGCTGTCCCTCTCGGGGCTCTCTGTGTTTCTCGTGCTGCTTGGAGCTCCCCTCTCTGTCTCTGTGTTTGCAGATGAGGAGCAGGAGGACTAACCCCTGTGCTTGTTTATTCCAGAGCCAGCCTGTAACCATGCAGGTGGGAGAGGGCCAGCAGCTACAGATTGTGCAGGCAGGGCAGGGGCAGCAGGCACAGGCAGCCACGGGACAGACCATGCAGGTCATGCAGCAAATCATCACCAACACTGGAGAGATCCAGCAGATACCGGTATGTGACTGGGAGTGGCCAGTGCCTTGTGGTGGAGGAGCTTGCATCCTTCAAGTTCATGTTTGTGCATATTTGCAATATAATGCAAACTCTTAATATGTTTTTTATAGGACCCTTCATATAGACAACACAATGCTTTACATAAAGAAAAATAGAAGAATAAAATGTATGAAAGAGCAACCGTCAACCAAAAGCCAGAAAAAAATAAGTTGCATAAAGAAAAAAAAAGAATTAAATTACTTATCTGTGCATAGTGGGGAAGGAATGAATTCTGTACTTAACTGATGTGTTTAGTGCACTGTAACTGGTATGTAAATCTCCCTCTTGTGGTCTCATTGTGTAGGTGCAGCTGAACACAGGGCAGCTGCAGTATATCCGGTTAGCCCAGCCTGTATCCGGGACACAAGTTGTTCAAGGACAGATTCAGACACTTGCCACCAACGCACAGCAGGTATGTGTACATCGACCTACACTAAAAGCTTATATATATATACATTAGTCTGCTTATTTTTAATCTGCTATTCAACCATCTTGGTATTCACTAGGTATATGATCTACCATGGCCATGACACATTTCTTATAGAAACAAGGATCACTAGAAATGTCTGTTTTTTAAGCAATACTTCTGAAAGCAATACTTTAATTATAAAATACAAATACCACTGTGTTCAGTTGGTTAGTGGTGTGTACAAAACGCAACATCCTATACAGAGCACTTGAATTAAATCTAATACATTAATTGTAATTTTGTGTCCCAGATAACGCAGACAGAAGTACAGCAAGGGCAACAGTTCAGCCAGTTCACCGACGGACAGGTGAGAGCAAACTGCTTTCCACACACTCCATTCCAGCCTTGAATTGTTGTTGCTTCCATTTTATTTAAAGGCAACAAGCAAGGTTTTTTAATGATTCAGCATTGACTAAGGCTTACAGTGGATTGCAAAACTATATCATTGCTTTTGTCAGAAATGTATTCAAATTGTAAATTACATTTTTTTTTTTTTTTTACTTGGGAGTAAATTTAATATTTTTCATAATCCTATCATTCATGGGTGTGATTTAATTTAGTTACCACGTTATTGCACCATGCTTTCCAGTGCAAGGACTGTTCACTGACTCCCCTGTCTTCCTTTGATCTTTATCATAAATATTTTTTTTTTTAGTTCATCAAATAAACCAGTCACCAAAGTCCACAGTGGCTCCTTTTCCTGTCCGAAAGTCAATTCGATTGTTAATACCACCCTGGTTTGGTTAGTAAGAGGTGGAACATTAGAAATGTTTTTGAGTACGGAGGATGATTTCACACATTCGCCGCTTATCGTTGATTATCACTCGCCTTAAAAAATAAAAAAAAAATAATAATTAAAAAAAATCCTTTGCTTTTCAGCAACTCTACCAGATCCAGCAAGTGACCATGCCAGCAGGACAGGAGCTGAGCCAGCCCATGTTCATCCAGTCGACAAGCCAGGCAGCTGACGGGCAGGCCACACAGGTCACCACGGACTGAGCAGAGCCACCACAGGGAGGGGCTGCCACGCAAACTGAAGCAGGAACACACGGGTCCAGAGGCAGAATCGGCGCACTCTCTCCCGCTGTTTTCTGTACCAATGTAATTATTGTACACAATGTCTGCAGTAGCCTCTGGCACGCTACACCGTCGTGTGGTTGAAACCAGAATCTAAAAAGAGTGGAAAAACAAACACACATTGCAAATCAAAACCATTTTTTCAAAACATTGTTCAAAACCCTGTCATTTCTTTTCAAGGAAATGGAAGCATTTAATAACATTGAATGGTTTTGCTTGTATTAAGGCACAGTTGGCAATGTTGGTAATATGCACATGTTTACCGGGATGGGGTCCCTCCCCCTTATGCAGCAAACTGTTCTGATCATGTTTTGTTCAGGCCACTCAACATTTGTGGACCTCCTGTGGCTCCAGGAAAGACGTGTATATACTCGGAGACAACGCTTTTCTGAGCAGCCTCATTTTTATTTGACAGTGTACGGTTTAATCGTACTGCAAGGGTGCCTGTACGTTTTAATGATGTTAGAATCAATAGCTCCAATTAGAGTATGCATTTAAACCTCCTAAAAGCACAATATAGTGCAGTGCCTGTCACAAGTCCCACTCATGTTTCCTGTATTCATGTCTGCATTTAGTCAGGGAATCTACCTGGCCAGTTTTAATTTTAGAATCTGTTGGATGCAATGGAATTGTTTTTCTTTCATCGTGGAAATAGAAATGGGTCATGCTTTTTACAGTCCATACTATCAGTGACAAAGATATACAGCAGGACTGGCTTGTAGAACTTCTGGTTATACATTCTTCCCAGCTAAGCATTCTTTGCATATCTAGTTTTGCTTTCAAGCAAATTTATTTTACTTCATTGTGTAGTGTGTTTTTGTTTTTTGTCAGATTTTGCAGAATGGGTTTAGAACACACATTTTAAACATTAGCATAAATGCATTTTTATAACAGAAAAGGTAACTCTTTCCAAGGTAATCCATAACTGTTGTCCAGAAAGTGTGTTCCTGGCAGTCCAGCAGCCTGGAAATAAATAAATAAATAAAATTAACGTGCACGTAGCTGTTGGAACCGTGCGGCTCAAATATCTGAATTGTAACGAAGAAAAAAATACAGAGATAAAGCAGACAGCACAAGGAATTAACTAAGTTAGAGTTTATGATGTTAGAAATGTTCTGTATCTCTTGAACAGTATTCACATCTCAAGCACTGCAGATCAGCCTGTGCGGTGATCCCTGGCTCGAATCACACCCTGCTGTGTGAGTCCTGTGTTGTGTATTTGTGTCTGTGAGAGTTCTGAAAGTGTGTATTCCCACAGCACCCCCTCCCCTCCCCTCCCCTCCCGTGACTGTGTTTAATATCGTGTTGTATATAGAAGACTCCGTCCACCTGGACCAGGCTCGAGTCAGCTTTCTGACACCTTAGTCTGTAGAAAGCTTTTGATTTTTTATTTGTATTATTGTTTGTAATAATTGTGCTAGATTAAAATGTGTTTTTATTTCAGCTTTTTTTGCATGTAGTTTAAACTGCCAGCATGTAATGCAATAAACTTTTTTTGGATTAGTGGTGCTTTTTTTTTTTGGAGGTGGGGGGGGGGGGTTAGGAGTTGTTTTGATCACTCATAAAAACTAACAAACTCGGTCAAGACTGATGTTAGTAAAGTGGAATTGTAATAATGCCCTGCGGCCACAAGAGGGCAACACAATTAAAGGCAACCTGATCAGAACACCTAGTTACAGTTACCTTGAGAAGCAGCAAAAACTCTTTAACCCTTTCAATGCTATTTGTGGGCATTATGGTTACTGCTTTTACGTTTAAAACCTTGTGCAACAAGTCAGAAGCGAAGCTCAGGAATTCTCAACATACCCACCATCTGTTTTCTGTTCAGGATGGTTAGAGTGTACGCATTGTGTAGCTTTAGATTTTATTTGCTATGAAATAGTTACCAAGGAAGGTTGCAAAGCACAGAGCTAGAGAGAGCTGTGTATCCTGAGAAATAGCTGAACCTCAATGATATTAACGTACTGGTTTTGCACAGCAAAGTCACCCTTGTTATTGTGATATCAGCAGACCTGTCCGGCTCATTAGTGTTTTACGATATTCACCTTTCCACCTTTGGAGTCAGCAGTATAAGACCAGCCCAGGTCAGTATTGACATCAAGCTGAGATAGAAACAACCACTGATGGTTAAAGCACGGTGCCTTAAAGGTGGATAGGAATGACCAAAACCAGACCCATTTAACCACATCCTTGAAAACTACAGGTAATAAAATTCATTTTTATTTGACAGTGTACGGTTTAATCGTACTGCAAGGGTGCCTGTACGTTTTAATGATGTTAGAATCAACGGTAAACAAGTCCTTTCTAAAATGCAGCAGTCTGGGGAGAGACTCCTCGTCCGAATGAACTCTGGTTCCCACACGTTTGCAGCCTGGAAAGCAGTTCTAAGAACATTAGCCACATTGAACTCTGCGTACCATGCAGTCTCCAGGAACATGCACAAAGAACTTACAGAACTGCACAAAATCTGTAAGTGGATTTGAACCAGACAAACACTGTAATGTCATATTGGCCTCCAGTTAATTCATCAAAAAACAATCGAGTCTTTAACCAGGGGAGGATAATAATATGTGCCGAGCTAATACGAGCTCTCCTTCAGCGATCAGAGAGTATTTTCCTCAGTTGGACAGTGTCGCTGGCATTGTTCAGGAATGCCTTGCCACTGCGTGTGAAGACCACTTCGGTCCTGTGAAATGGCGGTGTTCTGTTTCTTACACAACACTGTACTCTTGTGTTCTTGCGGCTCCAAAAGAGCATTAGCTGGTTAAAGACAGAAGAATCATTGTGCTGGAAATTATTTTTTTATTTTTTTATTTTGCAACTCTAAAGTTCCATTCACTTTAATTAGAATGCTGTTATCCTGCAAAACAAGTCACAGAGAGTCTCATTGACCGCACGCCACCGAGCCAAAATACTGGTTTGGTTGAACTCCTAGCTGGTTTTGAAGCAGCCCTTAACTGACTTCTTATTAAAAACAACCAGGCTTAAAACATATAATAATAGCTCCAATTAGAGTATGCATCGAGTCTACTATGAGAAAAGCCTCTCCAGCTAGTGTAAAGACCTCGACTTTGTCTCAGACTTGAACCACTTATACTGTCCCCTCCTCATCAATGCGTCTTATTGTTAATGTTTAGATAACAACAAACCATCTAACAATATTAGATGATCATAAAGTTTCTATAGCAATTGTGTATCTCTCTAGCAGACACCATCCAACGTCTTGAAAAATACTTCGAGTCGAAACTTTTGTCAGTTAATTTGTTAAGTTTGTTTTAGTATTTCGAAATTCAGCACGACTAAGTGTTTATATCGGATCTGGTTGATTATTTATATGCACACAAAAATGCTGCCAGTTTCCAGAACGCATGAAAACATTAGAATGTTGTTGTAAGTAATGTTCAGGCAAACACATAAAAGTGTAGTGTTTGAGGCCCTGACCGCTCTCCAGCGCGCCGTGAATGCTGTCGATTCAGCAAGCGCTGGTTAAACGGCTGACTTGGCTGCCTGGAGAAGGAGACTGACACTCTTCCAATGCCTCCCTTCTTCCAAATCGCTCATGAACACGACTGACAGCTGTTTTTGTAAGTTGCTGGTGAACGTTTTCCCACAATAACTTAGGGTGAGCCAGAGTGACATTATTTTCACCGAAGGGGAGAAAAAAAAACTAACGCGTGATCTGTGGTCCAGTGGTTAAAGAAAAGGGCTTGTAACCAGGAGGTCCCCAGTTCAAATCCCATCTCAGCCACTGACTCATTGTGTGACCCTGAGCAAATCACTTAACCTCCTTGTGCTCCGTCTTTCGGGTGAGACGTAGTTGTAAGTGACTCTGCAGCTGATGCATAGTTCACACACCCTAGTCTCTGTAAGTCGCCTTGGATAAAGGCGTCTGCTAAATAAACAAATAATAATAATAATGATCGCTATCAGGAAAAGTACAACTTACTCTTTCTTAAACGTGCTTCTAAAAGAAAACTCCATGCAGTGTTGTTCTGTATATGGATTGTTTAACTAGCATGCAGGGCCTCGTCTGGTCTCAATTTCGCAATAACAATAACCCAAGTCTGTAGACGCACAGGGGGTGACATCAAGGCCATCCCCACACATCAAGACTTAAACTCGATAAGCCAGAATGAGCAATTGTGTTTTAGTTAGAACAGCTATCTCTAATATGCGGTTCGGGATTTGAAACTAAACTTGAATTTAACTTTAATGCAGAAAATATCTTCAGCACAACTAAAAGGATACCAGTGTTGCTGCTAGTGCTGAGCCAAATAAATTTACTTTATAGGTAATCATCATTTGTCATTCGGGAACCAGTTTCAGTTTGGAATGTCTCTGATCTGGACCGTGCGATTGAGAAGTGTTTTATTTTCTGTTCGTGCAGCAGGGCAGGGTTGTTTATGAACTTGTGCAGCTGTCTGGCGGTGACTGATCGCATTCAACAAAAGTCTAGCTCTATACTGGCCACCACACAGCACTTGACCAATGACCAGTCAAGACAGGTTTTTATTCTGTAGAGTTTAAAGGCTTGCCTTCTTTACTGCTACCCCAGGCAGACTAAATGACTGCTTAAAACATATACAGTTTAAAATACAGTGTCAGTTGTGATGTATTATAATATTGCCAGTGCTGGCATAATACAGTAAATAAATACAATAAAAAGCTATGCAAGAAATATGCAGAGAAGAACACAGGAGCCGGGAGCACAGATCAGTGTCCAACTGTCCATCTTGCTGCAGCATTTTGTTTAGTAAGGCAAAAACTGCATGCATCTAGTTCCCAACATATAGCCTTCATTCACCCAACCAACCACGAGTCTGATATCATCAGCTTTTGAACCTCAGGAACTAAGGAATGCCCATACCAAGTTCCAACACAATTGCATGCTTCCAATATATTTCCATTAACAGGGATATGCACCCTTTGTCTGAGTTTTGCACGCAAATATATATTCTTTTTATAGTAAATACTGTACCAAGACCATTATTGTGAATACAACAAATTCACTTCTCTCCTTTTATATTAAGACCATTGCATTCAGTCTCTTTGGTGGGTGGGATCAAGGTTGTCTATATATGACGTCCAGGCTCATATCTATTTACAACATACCAGGCACATCGCTGATGTGGAATTTGGTGATCTCAGTATAGAACCCCCTCTAGTGGCTGCTCAGAGCAACAGCGTGGAATATAAAAAGACTGTATATGAACATATTGACCAAGTCTAATGGTATTTTGCATCCCATACGCTGCGTGGGGCACTTTTAAAGCCATTGTGCTTACTGCAGTTCAGTTTCACAGTGTTAAAAGGATGTGTGCACATAACGCAGAACCCTAAGCACTGATCTGCACGTGATTTAAAACGTTAACGGCGTGGATTGAACCAAATCTTATTTTCCTGTAGTTCACATAAAACCGAACTAACAAACTCTGAAACTGAAAACCACACGCGTGACCGGGCCACAATGACCTTTTCTTTCTCTCTTCTTTCGCCTTCTCCTGTTTCTTCTACGCTAGAGGGAGGGGAGCTGAACTCGTAGCTACTCTGGGAGGGAGGGCCTAAAGGGATGTTAGGAAACCAAATCAAACGCCAGGTGGGAAACAGAGCTGCCGGGATATTGTTATTAACGGGGTTATTCCTGTTATTTGGGTTTCATTACATCCCTGTGGAACACCACCGGATTCAGAGAAGGGCGTGGCAGCGGTTGATTGACAAGAAAGACAGAAAGAAAGAAAGAAAGAAAGAAAGATAGAAAGATAGAAACGAAACGAAACGAAACGACCGCTTGTGTGGGAGCGTGCACAAACTCCCCAAAAAAGCATCCTCTCTACTTTTGTGACACTAACCAGCTGCTTGCCTTGTAAACTAAAATTGGAATCACAGAGCCAAGGATCACCGGGAAGCGCTATAGACGCGACGGGAACCCTCACTTAAAAATACAGTGTCAAGATGTCGTTGCTTCTGTCATCTGCACACTGACGGACTAAACTTCGTTTTCATTTTTTTTTTGTGTACGATACAACAGCCCGGTGGTTGTGTTTTTGTTTAGTTTTTTTTTTGTTTGTTTTAATGCTCCTGCAATTGTGTGGAAACTTCCCGACTGCAGCCCGCTGGACTGTCAGATTTGCAGAACTGGTGGGAGGTCTTTCTTGTCATCTGTGGTTCAGACTTGCATTGAAGAACGTCCCAGGAACTTTTACGCGTATGCCTGGATAGACAAACTGACAAAGTGGTCCCTGCGCAGGGCAAAGCCGGGACGGGATAAAGTCAAGACTCGCACCGCAGATTCGCTCTCACAGTGAAGCTCTCTCTTTAAAAAAAAAAAAAAAAAAAAAGAAAATCTCATGAAGCAGATCAATCGAGGGCTTCTACAGAATCAACTGTAATGCATTTAAAAGAGACCGTATAGAAAGACAAAACTAATATTTACACCTAAATATCCACACGCAGTTACTGCATTATTTGTATGTTTAATACGAACGCATAATCATATTGAGTAGACTGGTAACTTCTGTTTAAAATTAAGATAATTCAGTTATTTTACGCCTGATTTTTGTTTGATTGTTTTGCACAACATGTTAAATTCCATCTTACACATAATGTAATATAATTAAAAAAACGCAATCAAAGGTTACTCTAAAAGTACAGCTTTTTTTTAACATAATTGTTTCTGATTGATGTTTGTAATTATAGTTTTGTAATTATATAGACTAGATTGCGAGCAACATTAACAACACACACACGCAATACCGATACTATGACAACTTGAAAGTTGGAAATCACGACAAAGATATCAAGTCGAGCAGGGTTTTTCTTTTTAAAATATATATATATATATATATATATATATATATATATATATATATTATGTTAGGAACCCCGGCCAACAACGGCGGGATCAGTGACGAGAGGCGGGTCGAGTTCGTAGCCCTGACCGCAGTCCACATGGAGAGCAGCGAGCCGTCTACCCCGGAGCGCGGCCATCCTCCACACCGCACTGGGCTCCTCGGAACGCCGCGACCAGTCGCCCCGAGAGCCCGGACAAACAGTTCTTGCTCCAACAAGCGCTGCAGAAAACTACAAAACTGTCTTTACAACGTGCTGGAGAGACCCAGAGGATGGGCTTTCATATACCATGCTTTCATGTGAGTTATTTAACTTTTTTTGTACTGCATTTAAGCAGCTGTCGGGTAAGTTCCCCTGCAGCCTTGCCCAAACAACCGGCGCTATTGAGTGCATGGGCAGGTAAGAACAGTCCTATCTTAATAAAACATCCTGAGATTTAAAATCAGGTTTAAACTGATAGAGAAGAGTACATACGTACGTGTGTATGGTTTTTGCACCTGTGCTTGTTACAAATCAGTCAGCAATCCAGGACCGTCCCTTCTGAAAGCGTACTCTCGGTGTTTGAGACATGTGATTTATTACCGTGCTGGCAGTGTGCGTGGATTGTACAAGTGATGTGATGACAACGACATTTGTTCGTGTCGAGGGGGGTGACCTATTGAGTCCCTCCGCACAGAAAACTAATACAACAGTGCGTCCACAAATAGGCCATTCTTTCCACTGTAAAATATAGGATAATGCATTTGTGGGATTTCTGACATACGCGGTTATGATAATTCTTTTTGGTTTGGTGGTACACTTATGGGCACCACCATATATATATATATATATATATATATATATATATATATATATATATATATATATATATATATATATTAACTGTGTCCAAATAGCCATTCCATTTCTCTTCAGTAAACGCTTTTCAATACCTGCCGCTTGTAAAGATGAGTACAGCTTAAAAGTTCCGTGTATATATTATTATTATTATTATTATTATTATTATTATTATTATTATTATTATTATTATTATTATTATGTAGTTATTTAGCAGGCTTTTATCCAAAGTGACTTACAGAGAGACTAGGGGGTGAACTATGCATCAGCAACAGCTGCTGCGGCTGTCACTTCCAATAGGACCTCGGTTTTACGTCTCATCTGAAGGCCGTTTCAAGGAGGTTAAGTGACTTGCTCTGTGATACTTATTGTACATCTTTGTTAACAGATTATGTGGATGTTAAAAGATGTTGGAAGCTCAGGGACTGTACCCAACGGTAGGCCTATAATGCAGAACAAAATACATACTTGTATAAAATACTGTACACGGTTGAGGTTTCACTGCGAGTCAAGAATGGGCTGAAACTCATTACAGCTCTGGCCAAACGTTTTGTATCACCCGATAGAATGAACTCACTTTGCTTCATAAAGCCGAATGAAACCTGCAGAATAATGTTACGTTAACAAATCGAATTACATACCATATTGTCATATAATAACCTAAAAACCACCGGTTTACAACACGCTTAATGAAATTAATAAGAGATTAATTTGAATATATAGTTTCCCATAGTAAAAGCAAAGTGTAATAAAGCCTATAGTGAATGCATGGTAAAGAATATCGAGGCATGGTAAAGCATATTAACAAACATGGCAAACCAGGGTAAACTACGGTAAATGCACAGTATAACCACAGGAAAACTGCAAAAATACTGTGCCGTGCTGAACTTTTAAAAGGGTAGTTTACTTGTGTTTGCGACGTTTGTACTTTCTGTAGTTGTTCAGCATCACAGTGAAAAGTTCAGTACGAAGTCAGGTTTTTATGGGATTGTCAGATGAACCGAATCACTACCTGGTCTAATTTTAACATGGCGTTAAATCTGCAGGTTGCAACGGTTCATAACAGTCATCATTGTGTTTTTAATGCCATGCTAGGCACTTGCAGTTGATTTCCTTGTTGCAATACCTTCTTGTTACTTTCAGAGTCTGTGGATCATTTATCAGCTAACCAGACTGCTTACACACCTCCTGTTAGTCTGGTTACAGTATTAGACTGGTTTTGTGAAGTATTTCACTCTGGTAAAGGTTATTCATAAATCAGTATGGGTGCTTCATCAGAGGTGTCACAGTCCACTTGTGTTAAATCTGTACCCTTTTATTTGCAATATATGCAGTGTACAGAATATAAATACATATTCATAAAACCATATATCCAGGGGTTGGAAAAACCTGCCCTGCATTATGTAGCACACTCTTGTGTAAATGGGCTGTCCCCTCTCGTGCGACTGATTAATTTGTTTTTGAAATCTGATGCAATTTTATAAAGTAATATACAAAAGCTGCATTTCCCTGTGCGTCAGTTTCAGTCATGATGGGTAAAACATTTCCCTGTGTGTCAGTTTTAGAACGAACAGATTGATGAAGTTTGATGAAGCGAAGAGTAGATCGATTTGTACACCCTACAGCTGACTGACAGTGCCATGCTAATGTCCGACCCCAGAGCTTCAAACAGTACTGTATAACAAAAATATAATATACAGTCTTCCCTGATACTGATGTGAAACAGCCGTCGGACCTCTCGTGGGAAGATGTCGGCTTGTATTGTACAATGTTCTGTATGATATTCTGTATAGAATGTACGTTTAGGGATGCTTGCAGGAGCCTGATAAAGAGAATACCGCAACCCTAAATAAAATGCACAATAGCCTGTTTTATCACATTATCACACTGTGGCAGGATCTAATTCCAAATGTTCAGGCATTGGATCAAATGAGCTTCTTTGCATTCACTTGAGTGCATCCCTTTTCAATAGTGCAGAAACAGCTAAAGCCTAACTGAGAGCTATCCAGAATCCAACAGGCTGTTCTGGTTTATGTCTTCATTACCTTCCTTTAGTCAAAAGATATTTATGTTTGACGAAGCAGGATTGGGATTGTACAGTGCTGTGACATTGTATAGGAACACAAAAACAACGCTTGTGCTACCCGGGTTTTTCATAAGGAGCTTCCCTTCGGTTCCATTTCTGTTGTTGGTTTTTAAAAGCCTGAAGTGGCGCTCTTGAACTGAAGATGTTGTCGGTCTCAAGTGCCTCTCAAAGTTATCGAAAACGATCACAGCACGTTCACACACATTAACTTGTTTGGAGTTCCTTCATTCCAGTATGGAATGCGCACTGTTACTGCAAATGTCCAGGACCCCCTTCAGATATACAGTAAAGGATGATCCCAATAGCTTCTCCTTCCAGTTAGAGAAATAAAACAAACACTAAACACTGACATTTCTTCCAAGGTTGGCACGTCTGCTGAAGCCATATGACTAGAATCTGCCTTGTAAAACTTTACTGCAGAATCCCAGTACAGCAGAGTGTAGAAAAGTCAACAAACTGCAAAACTACCAGCGTCAGCTTTTTTTGCTTACACACTGCAGCAACTAAATACAGTAAAGCAATGTTAATTCAATATGTTCCTTTGCTTAGCCGAGCAGCATCTGTTTGAAACTAGAGATGAAACTAGTTTTCTTTGTGTTGCACAATGACAAAGTTACTTGGGTTATGATCCAGGAGCATGCATTTCGTGTTGCTCGTGTATAAGACCTTACATTATTCTTTTTAAATCCCCTTGGTTTTGTATCAGCCATGCTGCACAGAACTCTTTAACAGAATCCCAAACACAATCGGTTTCAGAAAAAGCCCCATAGTTCTGTATAGAATGCTCAGGAACTGTAAGGATGTAGAAAAAACCCTCATGGTTCTGTATAGAATGCTCCGGAACTGTAAGAATGTAGAACAAAAGATTACATTTGAAACGATAAAGGATCTCCAGGTTTCATATGATGGAAGTTTGAAAAATGGGGTGCTAGGGGGAGGTGAGCTTTGTGGAGAGTCGAGGTATTTGAGAGGGGGTAAGCTGCAGGGTGACAGTTCAGAGACTGACACATTAATGAGGTGCAGGACGACACTAGCCAAGTACACAGGAATGTAACAAAAGAAACCTTGTGATCCCTGCTTGCAGCATAATGCAGGAGCACTGTGTGCTTTTCCTCCACTTACCTTTATTATTTATTTCTTAGCAGATGCCCTTATCCAGTTCGACTTACAATTGTTATAAGATAACACATTATTTTCACATACAATTACATTATTTTTTACACACAATTATCCATTTATACAGTTGGGTTTTTACTGGAGCAATCTTGGTAAAGTACAGCAGCAGCGTCCCCCATCTGGGATTGAACCCACGACCCTCTGGTCAAGAGTCCAGCACCCTAACCACTACTCCACACTGCTGCCCTTCGGTTGGCTTGCTGAGATGTTACATACAAGGATTACAAATCTTTGAAAAAAATGAGAAATGCACCACTTGATAAACACTTCGCCAAAAAAGTCAGGTAATAAAGAAACAATATCATTGTATTTCAGCTTTGTATTTCAACCCAACAGCAAGTTGCCAGGATAGTATCCAAATAATTTCTATTCGGGGGAAGGTTGCATTTTAATTTAGCTTGTCTGATCGCCTTCCAAAGCCAGAGAATTGGCAGATTTTCTTTTCTCTAAACTCCAGAATTGCACAGGAGTAGCCAGCCATCCATGTGTCTAATATTCCAACTAATATTATTTTAACACTGAAGGACAGCATCTTGTGTATATTGTCTGATATATTAAAACCATGCTGGGATGTTTGCCATCCATCCAAATGCTAACCAGGTTCAGCACTTTGCTGAGCTTCTAAGATCAAGTATCCAAAGTGGTATAACACTGAATTCTACACGCTAATGCAAAGCCTCCTATACAACTGGTTTGTAAGCACTTTTTTAAAATTAGAAAATCTATGTCGTTACTGCATGTATTTGTAGTGTAAGTAAAATGCAGCAAATTAAACCTCACGGCAGTGCAGAAATCCACTTTAACAGTACCCAGCTTTCCCTTCGTTGATTGAAGCTGAAAATTACAAAGCTAAAGAGCCTGCCTCCACAGAGCCTGATCATAGGCAGATCAGCGGTAACGCGTCAGTGCTGATCCATGAAGCTGCCCTGCTCTCATTACCCAATTCCACCTGCAGGCACAACAACGATACCTGGAAGACGCTGAATTGAACCACTGGGCCAAATATGCTGATCTGGAAAAGATCAGCCAAGTACTGAATTATACCTTCAGGACCTTTCTCAAGCTTGTGTGCTGCTGCGCTGCCTACATCTGCACTGGCACTGAGGAGTCTGTGACAAACAGCAGAGGAGAAGCATACCGGGAACCAAAAAGGGAAGCATGTTAAATATCTAAACACCAGCAGATCTACAGACTGTTTTTTTTTTAGCTGTATAACACTAGCAAGGGTTTGAGGTTGGGCTTGAGTTTTGGAAACATTAGTGGTTTGTATAGGTTTTGAAGGACCAAAAGCGATTGCAGGAGATTAAACAATTTAGTAAATGCGAGAGAGGCTGACAGACATAGATTTAGGCTGTGATCTTTCACACCTGTGCCTAGTTCCTCTTTAAGTAAGCTAGCTCAGATTTAGTGGTAATCAGGGTCTGAGAAAGCACACTTTGGGACAACTTGAATGTGAATGCGACTCCACTGCACGCTGGTTGTTTTAAAATACATTCCTAATGCAATTCGAGGGCTCCTAAAATCACAGTGTGAAAGTGGGTGCTCTAGATTACACAGTTTAGTAAATTTGAGAGAGGCTGCAGTAATGTTGGCACAGTGCTTGTCTAAAATACAGCTTTGGAATTTCAGAGGGCTCTGAGCCCTTTAAACATCTCTTCCATTACACAGAGATGTGGGCAGATCTGAAACTCCACTTTAGTTGAGTTTTTAGGAGTGTTTACCTAAGGACCCATACACAAAGAGGAAGGAAGGAAGGAAGGAAGGGAGAGAGAGAGAGAGAGGAAGAAACTAAAACAGTGACTTACAAACTACAGACAATTTTACACCTTGCAGCGACATTTCGAAAACTTTTTTTTTTTTTTTTTTTAATGTAAATGCAATTTCCTAGACAGACAACCTTATACGGACAGTTTTTAATCAGTGCAATAGCTGTGCTTTACTGAATGCATAGATTGTCCCCTGTAAAAATGTACCGTAGTAAAAGCGTGGTAGTTTATGAAAGCTTAACAGAAGTTAAGAAAACGCTTTGTGTTTTGGCAGGGGTGTAGCGAGAGCAGTCCTTACAAATCCAATGCTGGTGCTGATCAGGCTTGACGTCAATTCCGATTTCGTTTCCAAATTTTTGAATTCCACTCCCAATTCCAATTCCCACTCCCTTTTAATCAATTCCAACACCTCATTAATCAAAACCGCAATTGGCAGTATTCTGTTCAAATGAGCATCTCGCGGTGGCAACACATGACTTAAATGGAAGTAGCTGTTTTAGTCAATTAAATTGGCTTCAAGTGAAAGCACATTATTATGTCTCTAAAATATCAATTCCAATTCCAAGTCATTCAAAAGCAATTGGAATTGAAAAACAGGAATTGACCCCACCCTGCCTCTGATCCATGCCCTCCCTCCCCCCCTTCACGTTATTCACGTATAGAGATCAGATTCCATAGCACGTGTCTGAGTCTCTCAAGTGCTGCGACTTTCAGAAACATTTCTTCCAGTTACCAGGTTGTTACTTCTTTCACAGCAGTGAGGGAGGCAGCATGCGGGGTACAGGGGGCTTGATGAAGCACCTGCAATGTGGTCTCTTCTGTTTTACTTTTTCTTTTTAATTAGAACAGATCAGACATTCAGAAAGCAATGGGGCTGATTTTAAAGGGATTCAGTTGAACAATCAGTAACAGCGATGCTGCGACCCGACAGTGATTACTTGCAGCTATATACCTCCACTGATGGATTATATTGTACTCTTTGCTTTTAGTAAACGTTGGCTGGGATTTGTACCCATGATGTGCTGCAGTATAGTACAGGGATGGACCCTGGGGATAGAAACAAGATTCCTATTGCATAGCAGAGTCATCCATTCCACGTTTTATTACAAGCTTGATTAGCCATGAAAGGTAAAAAATAAATAAAATACCATCTGATGCTAAATTAATAATCCGTTATTGACTGATTCTACAGAGTGTTTAAAGTTATTCAGAGAACTCCTACAACATGTGATTTAAAAAAAAAAAAAAAGAAAAAAACTTACAAATTGCTTGCTGGTTTGAGAAATACTGCCTAACAATTTTATGCACCTAATTTTACTTCTGGCCGGCCGAAAACCTCATTTGCAATAAAAACACAGTCAGGAACTCGCAACAAGTGGACATTTCTAAAAACACTGCAACCATGCTTGCAGCAGAAATCAATAAGAAGGAGTAAAAAGGAGACACAATGCGACGTCGCATTAAAATGAAATGGCCCTTCGTTAAATCTTTCATGACCGCAAGGAATGAAACAGCAGAGAGTCGGCAGATCTGCACACTGATGGACAGAAGGTTTGAACACACTGCCGTGAAAAACACTCACAGGCTCCTAAAAAAGGGACTGCAGATCATTCCGGTAGAACAGTGACTGGTCCTCTCTCTCTCTCTCTCTCTCTCTCTCTCTCTCGCTCTCTCTCTCTCTCTCTCTCTCTCTCTCTCTCTCTCTCTCTCTTTGGTAGTTACATTTTATTGCTCAAAAGGAATTTGTAAAGAGTGACATTTGCCGTTTACACCATAAAAATGGTCAGAAACGTGCTGCATATATTTACCACAGCGCTTTATTTTGTGATAGCTTGTCGTGGTTAATGAAATGGTGTTTGTGATGAATGAAACATTTCTGCACGGAGGAAGGCACTGGCCGTAGAATATTTACAAACACTTTTTAAAGAAAGTTCTGAAGAAGGCGTGAATGGGGCCCACACTCAGGTGTTGGCTATTTTAGTTTTTCTGATAATACACCTGAAGGCTGATTGTGGGGGAAGTGAGGTGGGGAAGCATTTCAGTGATGCACACGCACACTGCTTCACCAATAGACTTCAGTGCACAGTGCAATGCTAAAGCCTAGTTCATACCACAATGATCAAAGCAGAAACAAGAGTAATCATACAGAGCACACATAGTAAGATACGGAACAGGTTTAAAAATGTAATATTAGGGAAGTTAAGACTAGCCTCGTCACAGTCGATCGTTCTCACCTTTACAACGTCTTTGCAAGAAGCTTCAGCGCTGAGAAGCCAGGTGGAGCTCCCGATCATTGAGAAGCATGACCCGCGGCTTAACACTTTAACTATCAATTCCCATACCTACTCGTTAGGCAGTGCGGTGCTAATGGTCTCTTCTTGAAGCAGAACAAGCAGCAATGCAGAGTTCACATGAGTACACCTGCACTAGCATGAGCCTTTGATTGCACTGGGGAGTGAATCAGGTTCTACCGAACCTCCTCCATAGCAGCTGATGAGTCACTAATACTGACATCAGTATCAGACCCGTACTTACCTCTCGACTACAGAGCTTGCTCTTTAGTTGAATGTTTAAGCCGTCCGTCATTGAAGCGTATGGTTTGTGGTTCATGTCCAGCCCTTGCTTTTCCATTCAACTCAACGGGCTGAGATGCCAATTCATTACAAGGTACGTTCCCCTATCAGTGGTTATCCACAAGCCCTTAATGCAGCTTTTTTTATTCAGATTGAGGAGCTGGCTATGGCAAGCAGAACAATGCAATTCTTATAGAAAACACAGTGAAATGGCAACTGAATTGAAAAGTAAAAGAACCAGAAATAGGGAACATAAGTCGGACATTCGACCCACACTGGCTGACTCAAAGACAGAAAAGGAGAACACTTCAAATAAATAAACAATGTGAATTATTTCTTAACGCTGTTAATGTGAAACTACACGGTGTCAGCAATCATAAGCATGCTTGGTTATGTTGCTGGTCTCTATTTCTTTCAGGTGTGAAATGTCTTTACGCCAAGAGGAACGAATTCAGATCGCTTTGATGCGTGGTGTAGATAGTCAAGGGGTGTGGCTGTCCGATTTAACAGAGAACATCGTAATGGGCAGAACGAACGACATTGTCTGTGATGCCTGAACTTGGAATGCAAGATGTAGTTGGCTTTGTACTGCTTGACTCGTTAAAAAAAAAAAAAAAAAAATCCAGTATAATGCCCATCCTATATTAATGTTGCATAGAGTATTGACAGTCTGCATGGATTCTAAAAGCACTTTATATTTTTCCATTTGCAAAGATAGCACAGATCACTGCCCTAGGTGTGTACTGAGTTGGAAATTACTAATTACTCAGAGACGTTCCTGCTTCAGGACCAACAAGCGAATTTGGGGGATGTTGAGAACGAACGAGAAAGAGAGAACCTGATCTCAATGCTTCTAGAAACGCATACAGTAGCTGACAATCGCATTGTAACTGTCAGAAAACATCACGATACATTGCATTATGGGCTGTACACAGACGGGGGTCTAGTTGTTATCTGAGTTCACTCTGAGCTGCAGCTGTGGATGACATGTTTTTTTCAGACCCTTTTGATGTGTTAATAACCAAAGCCTCGCTCTCTGTCCTGTGGAGACTGTCCGCAAGGAGAGATTAAGCCATGGAGCCAAGCGTGTCGGATGCACAGGTTCACCTACTGTGAGAGGGCTCCACAGACTGCCAGTCAAATCTGAATTCATTGCTGTATTTATTTACCATCCCTTGAAGCTGATACATAGTGGAGGCGTACGGACAGGTGTGCATGTGTACTGTATGTCACACTGCATATACTACTGGATAAGTGCTTTAGAAGGTATATGTTGTGTAGATGTGCAGGTATATCTTGTGCATTTCTGTATGGGAGTGTATGTCACACTGCACAACATATACCTTTTGAAACGCTTATCGAGTTGTGATAAAACCAGGTGCTCTTCATTTGTAAAGAGTATCAGAATCTGAGGAGAATACGGAGGTGACTGTCTGTATGCTGCACTTACATTTTTTTTTTCATAAGAATGCTTGTGCTATCACTGTAGGTATTTTAAACGCATCAGTTCTCCTTGTTGTGCTTCTTTATGAGTTCTGCATCCACAGAAATAGCCAGGCCGTGTAGCTTTGGGGTTGAAGAAAGTTGGGCTGAGCCTCTGCAAAGCGTTTATAAAAACGTTGACAATGAAAGTGTTTGCTTAAGTGTTGTTAGAAGCGATTTCATTTGTAACAGCTGGCTGTATAAACAACGTGGGAACCCTCCCCATGGTAACCCACTAAAACAGATTCATAATATAGAGCATTATTTATAACAGCGAGCCTGCTTAGCTCGTCTTTATTTTTGTCAGGGTAATAGCCCAGCTGTGAGGGAGGGAGGGGGCTGCCACAGGAGATTAATGGTGGGTTATGTTTAGACCTGCACGTGCTGCCCTTAAAACAGGTACTCATCCCGATGTAGCGACATAGCTACTGTTCCCCCGCTCTGTCTTGCTGCAAAACCACTGACGCTGCACAAATCCGCTTGCACGCTTTCTTTTTCACAAGAAGTTCACGGGAAGAGTTACAAAGATCATTAGACTTTTTCAATTTGCCTTTATTTTACATTGCATGCATGCTTGTTATAGGAGGTGCTTACTCAGATCAGGTACCATAAATCAGTCTCAGAAGGGTTTGATAAACAGGAGGACAGGTTAGCACAGTGTCTTTGGCTTTGGATCTGAAGAAGGGCATGCCAGGTTTCGAATTTAAATCCCCTATCGTATTTTGGCGTGCTGTGCGCAGCGTTACTGCACGATCTCAGCTTCTGTTTTTAGGTTGTTCAGATAGCTGTCTCTGCCTCCGTTTCTATTTGTCTTGCCTGCCCCTTGCTGCGCTGCACACACCAGTCTGACTAACCCCTCCATCAGAGGAGCTGTTCAAAGTAACCTGCTGCAGAGATCTCGACGGAGTGGTGCAGGCCCGAGGGGTGCTCCCAGGGTACACCTGGGGGGGGGGCTGCTGCAGGAATTGGGCACACGTGTGAGATGGGCCTCCTGCTTCCAATGCACTGTACCTTCTTACTTTCTAATGGACAGCAGTGCATGTTTAGAATAGTTGGTCTCCTAATGTGCCAGCTGCACCGTCAAGGCCCTTCTGGTCTCTGGAGTGATTTCTCAGCTAATCGCTCTTCGCTGTGTTCAGGTTCAGTGCCTAATATTCTTAACACAGAGCAGTTAGAGGTTATTATTATTATTATTATTATTTGTTTATTTAGCAGACGCCTTTATCCAAGGCGACTTACAGAGACTAGGATGTGTGAACTATGCATCAGCTACAGAGTCACTTACAATTACGTCTCAACAAAAAGACGGAGCACAAGGAGGTTAAGTGACTTGCTCAGGGTCACACAATGAGTCAGTGGCTGAGGCAGGATTTGAACCGGGGACCTCTTGGTTACAAGCCCTTTTCTTTAACCACTGGACCACACAGCCTCCTATAGGTTGCTCTATGAGTTAAACAGGCAATAATCAGCAATCATTTCCATATAAGAAATTAGTATTTTGGGGGGTTTTTCTAACCCTGGCCTCAATCCTAATCATAATTAATCTTCATAACTTGGTAGCTCCGTAAGTTATGTTGAATATTTCCTGGTTAAAGTAACGCAGGATCAAGTTTAACATGCGTTTCACGTCTTTAGTTAAAGTCTTACTGTTTCTGCTGAACCGACCTCCTTTTCTGTTAAAGCTGAACTTCAAAGGGGAAATGGTCATCACACAAACAGAAGGCTCAACACTTCTGAGACAATATCTCAGATAACAGCAATTACTACTACTACTTAATAAATAAACCATACATTTAGTAACAACATATATACAGTGTTCCCCTGCTCCTCTTTCAAGTATAGTCTGTGTAAAACCAGCTCTGTTCTGTGGTGCTGTGCTTCACTGAAAGCCCACAGATACACAGAGTGAAAAGATATGTGTGAGGCTGTGTATTGTGTCCTTCTGTAGGTTAGCACAACAAAGCCTCTCAGAGATAGCTATCAGCAGCCAGAAAGCACTAAATATAGTGTGATAGCTGACGGTAGTTCCAAACAGGAGAATGACGGGAATTCTCCAAGCCTTGTGCTTGTCAGGCTGCTTTGGAAAAGGGATTAGACCTCAGTCAATCTGCGAGGTGAACAGCGTGAGCACAGCCTGGCACATGCAAACACGAACAGCAAGAACAACAGCGAGCATGTGTGGACTCATTGGGCCTCTTTGGTGGAGCGCAGCAGCTAACAATGACCCTGGCATTAGTTATTACGGAGATTTAGTGTTGTATATTGTTTAGAAACCATTCAGATACGTCTTCTGGAAAAAACGTTGACATTCACTTAAGAATACAAGACAAGCGTGGAGATAATGGAGGCTGTTCGGCCCATGAAGACGCCTCCTGCTTGTCCCAGGGCAGGATCGATCATTCCTGTGTTTTTAGGTGTTCCAGCTTCATCCCTAAATGTACCATTCCCTGCGTATACAAGTGACCCTATCATACACCTTCCATTCTAAACTTCGGCGATACGTTTGTATTAACCTTATCTACACCACTCAGGATTCGAATCAGCATTTTACCACTAGACGCTACTATCCAACCAAAAGCTAAAAAACAAATCAAATAAATGACACTAACACCTTAAAGGCAGTTAATTCCATCCCATGCAAACGTCTCACCTGTCCTGCGTTGTCATCCCCCAATTGCGTTCCATCCTTTTCTCTCCAGCTCTGCAAGCCCCCATCCCCACCCTGGTACTGGATGCTGCCGTTGGATTTAGAAGCATATACTGAAGCAGTTCAGGCGTGTTCTATAGGATGCGGAGCCTGTAAAGGAGGGGGGTGGTCACCTGCTTAGCTTAAAACAGAGCCTTAAATGGTACGAAATATAAATATACTATTACACCACCGTGGCAGTTTTGACTGGACCGGAGTAGCCAGATTGCCGGTATTTAGTGCTGACTCCAGGTGTGCTAATGAGACATCTCGTGTAGAGAAGCGCACTGTGTCAGCGCTGAGCTCAGAAATCTCAATGATCTCACTGTGATGGGGGAGGAAACAGGTGCTGAGAAAAGACATTCCCTCAATCTCCTATCAATTATCTAACATGTAAGATAAAAGGGAAAACCTCTGGGTTGACCGACTTAAGATTTTATCCCCCCCACCCCACCCCCCACCGTGGACTGAACCTGGAACACAATGCATCCTGTTAGGATTGGAACTCCACCACTGTGTCATTAGAATCTTGCATTTAAAAAAAAAAAAAAATTTAAGCATGACTGCTTTAGTGCTTAATTCAACAGATTCCCAACAAGAATTGCCTTGTTCTTAGTTTACTGTGAGACAGCTAGCAGATGGCCAGGCAATGTGAGAAAAAAATTAATTCTGTTCTGGAACTTTCTGTTTTGGGATTTTTTTTTTCACTTACAAAATAAATGAGAAAGAATTTTGAGTACTTAAGGCGACTCACAGGTCTTCTGAGGTAAAACCTTGCTTATCCAGCTAGCTCAATAACAATCACTCACAAACACAGTGCGTACTCCAATTAAACAGTTGGTTGTAAGCTCCAAAGGTACAAAGCACCCTAGCATGCACAGGGTCATGGCTATTCTCCTGGTGCGTTCCTAATATCTGACAACTATACAGAGCTCTTAAACCTTTGAGGCTATCCATCTCTTAAAGGGGCAACAATAATATACCAAAGCACAGAAAGGTATGGTAAAACATTATAAACATGGCAAACCACAATAAACTACTGTAAATGCATTGCATAACCAAGGGAAAAGCCTGGATGAAAGGTGCAGAATTGCTGTTCAGATTTACAGTACTTTTAGAAGAGTAGATAACAGGGTTGATTACAAACCTCAGTAACCACACAGTCAGTAAAAGCATAGGCCCTGTCAATGCTGTGGATGTTGAGGTGGTGCGACACCCTGTCACAGAGGAGCAGCAGTATTAACCCATTGTGTCCTGGCTGGATTCCAAAGCAGGTTCTGTCGGAATGTCGGAACCCTGACTAGTCTCAAATTCCATGGGAGTGCGACATCCATGTCAACGCAAGCCAAGAAGGTGGGGAGCTGGGTGTTGGAGTCTTATCTTTCCTGGTGCCAGACAGCTGGAATAACCAAGGGAACTGAAACATCAGGATTTAATTAACCTCCTTTGCCATGCAAAGACATGCAAGAGAGTTGTATATTACCCACTGTGCAAACATTTGCATTGATTTGATTTCTGCAGGACATTTTATGCTGGGTAGAAGGTGTGTTGCATTTCAGCGTGCCTTGCAGAATTAGAAAAGGACAATGACTGAACAAAAGCTGCATAGTATAAGCATTTTATAGCTTAAGGCTTGCACCACACAGCTATATTTACAGTGTCATAAAAAGCCAGGTTTACCATAGACACGACAATGGCAGTACTATCAATTCTGATTGATTCCAGGCCCTATTGGCTGTCTGGCAGGCATGGATATCCAATGTAGTATCTGCTGAAATCCTTTCATCCCTAATCTATTTGGAGATACACTAATTGCTGTGCATGTTTGCCAGGGTCTAAATTCAGTGAGAGAGCCACTCTTATAGTTGAGCAGCACATTAGCAGGTACTTAGAGGATAAGATAGTGGCTTACGAGAGCTATTATCTTTCCTTGCAAATTGATCCGCTCAGGTGAGATGGCGGCAGTGCAGCTGGGGTGCAGGAATAAGCAAAGAAGCAAAGGTCTCGGACATGTTCATTTTAACAGCACCCCACTCCAGCCTCAACCTACGAAGGTTTAAACTGAACAGAATGGGCTTTAACAAAATACTGAGCTGTGCTCTTATACTTTCTTAACAGCCTCCTTCAGCTCTGTGCTGGTGGAGCAGAGAAAGAGAAAGGGAGGCTCTTATGCTCTCCTACTAGCCTCCATCAGCTGTTTTATGAACTGTAAACTTGATTTAGTTTATCAATACAAGCTTTTAAAAAAATGGTCTGTAACAAGACATCACTTAAAACAGTCTTAAGTTTCATGAATAGGGTCCAGTAACACAAATTTAAAGCACACAGAAAAAAAGATAGTTATCCGATGTGATAAATGTAACTCCCTTGAATGAGACTGACCCGGTCGTGAACTGAGACCAGTGGTTACGTAGTGATTTAGGAACTGTTCCACTTTGTGGATTTTTTGGCCGAAATTGTTCTTTTTCTTGTTTTTTTCTCTCCCTCTACCTCTGGGAAATAGGGCACCATTTGACACTGTGCTAATCAGATTAAAAAGTGAAATAAAGGACTGGGTCTGTGTGTGTGAGAGAGGATTGCAGCTAATCCCTCTCAGGTGACAGCTGCTTCAAGCAATCACAGTCCCTGTTTCCTTTACAGAAAACTACTGGAGTGTGTTCGGCATTGAATAAGGTGGCACGTTACACAAATGTCTTAAGTAATTACC
The DNA here is from genome assembly GCF_902713425.1 of Acipenser ruthenus. Classification (NCBI taxonomy): domain Eukaryota; kingdom Metazoa; phylum Chordata; class Actinopteri; order Acipenseriformes; family Acipenseridae; genus Acipenser; species Acipenser ruthenus. The sequence goes on from NC_081211.1 coordinate 1,318,263, forward strand.
GTACAGCGGGGATTATTGAAATATGACATGTCTTAACTTTGGAACCCCAGGGAAAGAGATCTGTTCGTTTCGCCTTAACCACGGACACAGTTGTGGGAGTCAAGTAAAACACTCCCCTCCCTGAAGGTGCTTCACACATTTAAGTCAGGGTGCAGTTCAAGCTGATCGCTGGTGTAGCACTACGAAGGGTAGAGTGGCTTTACGTCCTGGATGAGTCTGTCTGTTTCAAAATGTCTGTGTCTTGTGTGTGATTAAAAAAAAAAAAGATAGACACAGTAGGAATGCAAGTCAGCCTCCATATTCATCCCTAGGGATTGGAGGCATTTTTTCTTATCCTAAAATATTTGATAACAGGGAACTGAAACGACCCCCACACATGCAGTAACACTATATCCATGGATATGCTGGATTAAAAGCTTTGGGATGCCCCCCCCCCCCCAAAATGTACAGCGAGACTGACTGTCCAGAGCGATCTGTTAACAAGCAAACCCTTAATACAATGATCTGAAGTAACTAATCAGGAATGTCAGCCGGTGTGCTGTGAGCAGTGGCAGATGGCCCCCGTGTATTCTGTATATACATGGCACGGAATAGCCATGACCAGAGCATCCGGGACAGGACAGTTAAGCAGATGAGTTACTCTGATGCCTTCGTTAAACGCAGGCCAATGACGAAGGTTCAGCGCATTCTGTTTAGAAAAGCTTCAGGAACTCGTGCAGGGAAAGAGAAAGGGAGGCTCTTGCACTCTTTAACTAGCCTCCCTCTGCTTTGTGGGGGTGGAGCGGGGAAAGTAAAATAAATCTATCAGCAAAGCAAGCCAACTGACACTCAAGGAGTTCTGTAAAAACCAACGGAGGTCTCTCAATAATGAAAGAGCTGAGATATTATCGTCCTCTGCTGGCCTTGGCTTCCCCTAGTCCTCTGTAATTGATCTTGATGGAGGAAAGAAAGTGTAAAAAGACAAAAAAAAACAAAGGATTACATGAGTCTAATGTCCCAGGGAGAGATTGGAGCCGTCTCACATGACTTCCTGAATTTTACTGTGTGTTCGACTTGATGAGTATTCTCATAACTGTGTGTTTTTGCAACCCTGCTTTTTTTTTGTTTGTTAATGATGACATTTCACTTCTGCTTATGCAGGGGGCTGTCTGAAAGCGTGAGACGGAGAACAGCATCACATGACAAGCAGCTCCACAGCCTTTTTATTTCATTGTCGTCTTTGTTCTGCATTTATCAAGTAATGATTTATGAAAAATGAAAATTGCAAGAGCTGTATTTCATGAAATACTCGTCCGCTAAGCTCATTAGGGAAGATTACCTGCAGCTTAGCAGATGCTAGATAAGGAATGCAGGATTGGGTATAGGTGCCAAATGGGCACTGGGTCCATTATCTGTAAATGACATGGCGTGGTTTGCAGGATCTGCCTGTAATTTGCAGATTATTTAGCCTGCCAAGCTTCTACTTCATCCCAGAGAATCAGTAAGGTATGAAACTTTCATTGTATTCTGGATCCAAGCCTATCATTCAAGTATAGTAAAAGCCCTTTTAAGATCTCAGTGCATATCTTAAAGGAGTGTCAGCTTAGGTTTTGAAGTCCATTTGTAGCTGAAATAATATTGAAGAACAAAATGATTCTCAGCACAGTAAAAGGGCTGACTAGCAGTTGCCACAGCTGTAAAAGTGATTTGTCATTAGGCAGTCCCAGCTGGAAATGGAACGAATCTCACCCTACAGTATAAATGTGCTGTATAATAGTATTTCAACCACTACCGATTGGTTAAGATCAAGAACGCTTCATATTGTGAACCTCTTATGTGATTGTGGTGAAACTTTACGCTGACGGGAGGTATGTAGTTAGGTTGCTTGTACTGTACAGGGAAGGATGCTGTATATTGGAACACATTATAAAGTCACTGCATTGCCACAACTGAACTGGCTGATTGTGTGAATTATGACATTAACAACCCCAGCTTTCTGTTTTATTGGGATGTTTTAAGTAACCGTTTCCTTACAATTAAAGAAAACCAAAGGGACTGATGATGAAGACAACCTTTTAATTTGCTTGTGCATGTACGGTTTTAAAAGCAGAAGGTAATTAATTTTACAAAGACTGTATTTAAATGCCAGTGTTATCATCAGCATTAAATACATTTCTAAATGTTTAGAAGGAGTAAACAAGGGATAACAGAAAAAAATGAATTACTTTTTTTTTTTTTTTTTGCAAAGTTCAAAATACATCGAACATAACTTTCTTTCACCTACTTAATAACGCTGTTTTTCCATCAAGGGGTTCTGCTAACATGATAAACCACAAGAGCAAAGAGTTCAGTCTACATGACTATCCAATTGTTTGCTTCAGAAGGGTGTGGTGGTTTCGAGACCAAAGCTGTCTAAACAGGATTCGAACCCTAACCTCCAGAGGTCAAAGGTTAATCTGTCAACACGCTTCGCCAGACAGCCCTGAATAAGTGGCTTTGAACAAAATCAAATACACACATAAATAAATAAATAATCCGTGAGAGGTGGGTGTCGGGTTCTGCTGACAATCCCAGCAGGAGGATCGTTCAAGGTTTTTTTTTTTTTTTTTTAAATTTTTATTTTAATGACCTTCAGGACATTTTTCCCCTTCCGTCATCAGAAAGCGTGACCGCCTCAAATGAGCTCTTTAATCCAAACGAATGGCTCTGTTTTCAGGAGTACTAACAGGATTTTTATATATAGATCCTTTATATAAAACATAAATCCCTGACTCTTTGTGGTAATACTTTGTCCCAGATCCTCTGTGTGTGTGTTTTATGTAATGCAATGGCAATCTGAGTTCTTTCTTAAAGGTAGAACTGCAAAGCACGTTTTTTAGGATTGGACCAAAAATGCAAAGGCAATCAGTGTAGCAATAGGCTTGTGAAACTGCTTGAGTGTGCCAATGTCATAACAGTGTGTGCAAGTCTCTCAAGCTTATTTTTGTCTTTAAAAGTAAAATGCCAGGCTTGCTAATATTGTTTTATGTTTAAATGGTGTGAGCATTATTATTAGACCTGACCTTTCCCCAGTCTTCAGCCCAGTTGACACAGTGTCTTTGACCCTAGTTAAGTGCTGACCAGCTGCAATGTGAACCCACAGCGTAGTTACTTCCAGCTGCAATATTTGTTTTTCTTTCTGAGCCTTTTTTTCCCCTTAGTTGTGCAAAAATGAATTCCCTCTGGGGCTCATCAAAGAAACGGCAGGGAATTTGCTGACAGATTTCAGAGTTTTCACTGGGCTTATTATATGTCAGAGTTATTTTGCAGCTTGTAGAAATCAATATACAGCAAACGTTTTGCATCACCTAGAATTTTAGGATTGAGACATCATTTAAAAAAATATATGAACATAATTATTTTATTTAACATCATGTAATCAAAGAAACAACTAACAGCAGCACAAAGGACTGTGCTTAAATACAGATGGGCCAGGATAAATGACCAATGAATTCAGCCTTACCAGCTGTATTCACATGGTTTTCCCTCCAATCAGGACAGCCTAAGCCAGCCACATTCTCACATGGCTGGCCTGCCTGATTGAAAGGGAACTGAATCACAGTTAGCATGGGTTTTAACCCCTTTTCTGCCAAAACACTGCACATGCCAACAACAATAATAATACACGTCTACACAGTTTTTCCCATGACAGGGTCACAGTTATATAAAATAAAAATAACCAACACAGTAGAACGTCGACTGGAAGCATCATTTGGTAGTATAGGGTTAATGCCACTATTTATTTGTCGCTAAATAACAATTGAAATACAATCAGCAGCCTGTGTTCATGAGGGTTACTAGTTTAAATGGACTGCTGACATTTGGAAACATTCTGTTCCTGGGGACTCCCTTGAAGGGTGTAGAATCTCACAAGAGCTCTGCAGATGTTGAAACATATTTCAAATACATTATTTTAGCTCAAACACATCTTCCCTTTGTGGAAGCCCAGATCACAGGCAAGGAAAGAAAGTGCAAACAAATGTGTTTTTTTTCTGTTTTTTTTTTTACTGTGTTAGATGGGTTTCTAATTAGATCTCCTCTTCTCTGCACGCAAGTACATATTTTTAATTGTTACGGTCTGTCTTGAAAACTGATGCTGCGCTTTTGGGTTTATAATGAAGAAAGGGAATCTATATACTTACAATGTCATGCAGCATTAACTATCACTTTTCTTTTTAACTTACACTCTTTTGGTATAGATTTCTCTGTGCATGGTTTGCATATGGCGTATTGGAATGATCCAAACAGTGGAATATCACTAAATTATAAACCTGATATTTTGCAGAACTCCTTTCTCATATATATATTTTGCGTTTAGCGGCGTTAATTAAGGTGGTCGATAAACATAATTTATTTATTACAAAATTGAAAGATCTTGACTCTTTTGGGTCAGACACTGTTTTGATCATTAAAACATAATTTTCTTAAAAAAAAAAAAAAAAAAAAGTTAATTTCTAGTTTCGTAACTCTGGCAGTTTGTTTCTGCTTTTGACAGCTCCCAAATACATCAACTGAAATCTAGCAGCAACAACAATGTCTTAAAATACAGTTGCGTCAAAATCTGGCCAGTGTACGCCTCCACGTGAAGAAGCAGTTACTGTACCACTCCAATACCCCGAAGAAAAATTAAAAAAAAAGAGATTTCCGGAGTGAATGCTTCCAGTAGGCTAACACATGGGTCATGAGGTTCACCGGTCAGTTTCTCATTCTCTCTAGTCTAGTTGTAACAGAACTCCTCTGTGTCCTGAAATAATTCTTTATCCACGGCTACAGTAGAAGCTTTGACGGGTCTGACAAAAATCCACTTGAGACTCTCTCTCTCACACACACACACTGTTAGAGATGTTGGATTTAAATGAATACCTTTTGTGTAGGGTTACCATATAACTCCTGGGACAGTTTGGGACAGTTTGGAGATCAAATTCAGTTGACCTTTTTTTTATTTGCAAGGAAGCAACAAGGGAAACAGTTGAACAGTTTATTTATCTTCAATTAACAATTGCATCCTACAGACAAAAATGCTGGAGTGTTTTTTACTGAACCACCAGCAGAGAGCTTTGTGGTATGTATTGCTCCCCGTTGCAGTTTTCTGTTCTTGCAATTCTCCTGGTACCTGATCGGAGAGCTGGAAATTGATTTGTGGTTCTGCGAGGATGTTTCAAATGTCAGGACATCAGCAGTTACTCTGTGTATGTATTCACATGTCTGTTTAAATAGTAATCTGCTAAGAAGCTTCTAAGAAATCACCCTCTTTATCCTGGGAAATTCTGTAAAAAAAAAAAGTAGCCTCCATATTTAAATAGTTTTTTTTTAAACCGTATTTCAGACCTTTTTTGCTTTGATCCCAGAGGGAAAATTGCCTGGCTGTATGGATGAAGCAAACTGAACCCCACCCTGTGTGAATGAGTTAGCCAAGGGGAAGCTACAAGGAAGGAGCACATAGACTGGTTTTATACTCAGCTGACCTGGTACCATGTGTTTCCCTCCTCCTGAACTTTAGTTTCCAAACTGCATTAAGAGTTACCGTGTGCCCAGACGCTCTGTAAACACCAGAAGCGTGGTTGGCAGAGGAGCTGAATCCAGTCCGTTGCACCCCCAGTAATGTTTTTTGAAGGCGCAGTCTAGGTTACAGGCTGCTGGCCAAACTTTTCTTTGCTTCGCAAGAGATCTCCCTGCGGGCGACTACAAATCTTCTTACATTAAATATTTAGATTGCTTCTCTGCTTAAATGTTTTACAAAACAAGATGATCAATGGGTGCGCTCAAGAACAGAGGAAGAGAAAAAAAGAAAAAATCACATTGTATTTATACAGTACCTTCCCTGACCAAAAGACCATCAGTGGCAATGCAGCAGCAACACTGCAATAGCAATGCAGTGGTATGAACTGTTGGCAGAATGGGACCTCTGTGGTAATAATTTTATATTTTGACGTATCTTTGTCATGTACGCACTGGGTGGCTGTCAACCTTTAGGACTGGAGTTTTAAATTCATTGCAGCTCTGTGGGCGGGATGTGACCATGAACACTGCTGAATCCTGCTGTGTCAGTATGAAAACAGCAGACTAGAAAAGGCATTTCTTAGTGCAGTACAGATTCCGATCAGTACGAATCACCAATCTGAACAGCGTCAGGCTCCAGCTGGTTTGGATACTCTGGAGCCAATTGGAAGCCTGTCTTCATTAGAGCGGTTCACACAGATAGAACCACAGGAGAGTTTGCTGGAAATGTGCCCCCAAATGGGAGGATTGCAATTATTGCTGGCTCTCTGGACAGAAAGCCAGTCAGATAGAACTGAAGAGGCTGGTGACAGATGGGTTCCGTCCCGCATCCCGGGACCCTACTGCAAAAGAGATGCTTTCGTCCCAAGAGATTCTTAATACACGCATGTGACTTGAGATAAGGGCTGCTGTTCTGCTGGAAGTCCAAAGGTATCTGTGATGGATGGCTGTAATAAACAATCAATTATTCAAACCCTAGATCTCAATGTTATGTTGAGTTACTTTCCCTTGTCACTAAGTGGTTAAACGATAGGAATATAGCTGATGTGTCATGTGTCTGTGTATTAAAACCCACAAGAGTACAGGATTTATGGTACAGTACTTTGGCAGAGCAAAACTCCTAATACAATCACAGATCTTCTGAAACAAATTTTTATAGGTTTCAAAAAGTAGGACTTATTGTGTATTTGCACTAACCATGATACCCCTAATCTTTGCCCCTTCGCAGTAACTAACCTCTGAAGAGGAAGGGTTATATTTTTTAATGCACAGTTGCAAACTTTGATTAAGGCTTGTGGGAAAGCAACACAAACCCCGCTTCGAGAAATGAAATGCAAACCAGAAGATACCTGCTCAATATTGCCATCTGCAGATGATTAGTAGTGGTGCAAACAGTGTGCAGTATGTTTTTGTTGATGTGCTTAGTTTGTGAAGCTGGTTGCTTGATGCAGACCAAACAATGTCAGCGTTAAAATAAAACCGCTCTAAAATCCGGCTTTTCATCACACTTCAAAATGCATATTTCTTCCCTGTTCAATGTATATTTATATTACAGTAAACCCTAAGCCAGCCACAAAGCCTCCTTTAGCAAGACGACCACCATCAGTCCTACATCCATTAGTGATGAATTATCCTGATTCCTGGTAGAAAGTCTGCTGCTCCTTTCTGGCTACTGTGAGCGGTGATGAGGTCGCGGTTTGAGGCAACTCCGTTAAAGATTGATGCCGGCTCAAGGAAAATCTGAAGGGGGGTGGCTGCAGACTAATAAATACGTTGATAAAGGCGGGAGACGCCACCTCTTCACTCTGCTGTGGTTATGTATTGTATGCCCCTGTTTAGAAGCCAGTGTTGTACAGTCATGGTACTTGGAGTTAGGGAGGGTAGTAACAGGTGCTGTTTGTACCCTTGTCTGGGTATGCATGTTACTGACCTACCTTGTGTATTGAGGTTTCCTTCAGAAGTCTGGTGTTTCCATGGTTGCTGGCTATCTAGGCCTCCGTCAGAACTCATACAGACCCCGTCATTGACCTGGCTTTGTTGTTTCCTTTCTTTAGATTCCTGCTTGTGCTTAGCTGTCTGGTGCTGTCTGTGTTTTCTACTATTCCAGAACACCAAACACTAGCAAACGAAGGCCTGTTCATTCTGGTAAGGAAGCTGAAATCCAGCCCAACCCAAATGTTATTAAACCCTGAGCATTCAAACATTACACAAGCACAATACATTTTTGGTTTTATAAAGCTTTATACAGGCTAGACCAAGGTGTCCAATCCCGGTCCTGGCAGGCTATTCCACTCCAGGTTTAACAGGTACAGTTATATAATTAATTACTTCAGGGTCTGGATAGAGGTTTAATTGGTTAGAACAGGTTAAAACAAAGACCAGGAGTGGAGTAACCCCCTCTAGGACCGTGATTGGCCACCCCTGGGCTAGATTTATACCATAATCCAATCTATACTGCCTCATTAATGCTTTTTGTTCTGACCTGTTGGTTAGTGCGTTTGATGATTTCTCCCCTCAGTTGATCCTCCATAATTAAGGAATTAACAACATAATTGAGATCAGTGGAACCTTCTGACTCCAGTGCTGTGCCCCCTCCCCCGTCTCTCTGGTAGGAGTTTGTGATGATCATTGTGTTCGGGCTGGAGTACATCATCAGGGTCTGGGCTGCAGGATGCTGCTGTCGGTACCGGGGATGCCAGGGCCGTCTGCGATTCGCCAGGAAACCCTTCTGTGTCATAGGTTAGTCTCCTCCCACGTGTGTCATAGGTCAGTCTCCTCCCACGTGTGTCATAGGTCAGTCTCCTCCAACCTGTCTGTCTCACTGTGTCGCCCTGGGGTCGATCCTTGCAAGAGCCTGGGGTGTAGTGAATGAATAAAACAACAATTATAATCTTCTTCTGACTCCTTAGGTTAAAGGTGTTGATGTTTTTTATTAATGTATAAGAAATGTTTTGGCTAGCGCCTTCTTCAGTGTACCCCATAGCTACTCGAAATCTTTGTCTATTTGAGCTAGTAAGTTTGTACCTTGAAATTGGAGTCTTTTTGAAGTTACGGATGCCCAGTGTGTTTCTTGCAGATTTCATCGTGTTCGTGGCCTCAGTGGCAGTGATCGCGGCCGGCACGCAAGGGAATATCTTCGCCACGTCGGCGCTGCGCAGCATGAGGTTCCTGCAGATCCTCCGCATGGTGCGCATGGACCGACGCGGCGGCACGTGGAAGCTGTTGGGCTCCGTGGTCTACGCCCACAGCAAGGTAACCAGACTGAAGAGTGGCCACGTTGGTTGGTACCAGCAGTTTATCAACCAGCATGGCGATATTCAGTAGAAGGGTGGAGGCTGCACAGCGGGTTAGTAACCTAGACGTTCATGCCTGCCTGGAGGCCTGGGTTTGAATCCATCGATGCTCTGGGAGGTGAATTAGCTTTGGGGAGGTCCATGACTGAATGTAAGAGGGCTGTGAGGTCAGAATTGGTGGGCAGTCCCTCACTTGTGAGGGGAATCCTCATGTTCTTCTGACGAAGGACCATGAATACGGCAGATGTACTTGGGTTGGATGGTTACTTTGAAACATTACAATTTATTTGTATGCCTTCCATTTAAAACTACTTACTTGCAAGATCATTTTAAGTGCCACCAATTAAGAAAGCTGAAATCATTATATTTTTTTCAGATTAAGTAATCATTGAATTCCCTCATTCTCTCCCCCTGCCTGGAGAAGCCCCCGAGGGTAGCATGCTTCCTTTGCGCTCATGTCTTGTCTGTGCTGTGCCTTTGTTCCCCGTTGCCAGGAGCTGATCACAGCCTGGTACATCGGCTTCCTGGTCCTCATCTTCGCTTCGTTTTTGGTCTACCTGGCCGAGAAGGAAGTCAACACGGAGTTCGCCACCTACGCAGACTCCCTCTGGTGGGGGACGGTGAGTAACGCGTTTCTGAGTGGCTTCATTCACAGGGCAGAGGCAAGGAGTGCAGGTTAGGAAACCACAAGGATTCAGCATCACACAGTAAACTGGTGCACAGCTGGATCCAAAAAGTTTCATAATCATTTCAACACCACACAAAAAAAAGCCAAAGTTTAGAAGCTATTGTTGTCCTCTTTCCATGGTAATCTTGCACTGGCCATATAATGGACTTATCAAAATATACCATGATTTGCTATTATTATTATAATGCTTTACCATACCTCTCTGGGCCTTACAATGCTTACCTATGCTTTGCCATGCATTCTCAATGCTGTATTAGACTTTGCTATGGGAAACATTAAAGGTTAATGTTAAAAACCAATGTGAGTGAAAGCGTTATGAAAAGCATCCTGCTGTAAGGTTTGTGTGTCACTGCACCTGGACAGGTATTCCTGTAAGTCCCGTTCTGTGTTTTGGTGCTGTGACTGACAACTCCATTTAATGACTTAAAAAAAAAAAACAGGACTAAACAGAACTGTCATCTAGACATCAGCTGAGATTTTCCACATTCTGCTAAAAGAAAAACATTTACCCAGCTAATTTCAGCCTGCTATTAAATGCTCTTGACTGGCGCAAGCAAACAGATTGATCATGCCTTCCAGTCCACGGGAGCTGCTGGGGGGAAACTTGCTGAGTGAGCAGATTAGGTTTCTCAGAGGAGCAACACTGACAGTCAGTAAAACAGGAAGAAAATGAACAGACTCAATACAGTGTGAAAGAGAGCCTGATAATAATAATAATAATAATAATAATAATAATAATAATAATAATATACTCAGAACGTGAATCTGCAAGTCACTGTGCAATTTTCATTCTTAAAAAACAACTACCTGCAATACAAGCTATTCTACCGTACTATCTGAAGAAAGCAGGCTGTGTGGTCCAGTGGTTAAAGAAAAGGGCTTGTAACCAGGAGGTCCCCGGTTCAAATCCCACTTCAGCCACTGACTCATTGTGTGACCCTGAGCAAATCACTTAACCTCCTTGTGCTCCGCCTTTCGGGTGAGATGTAATTGTAAGTGACTCTGCAGCTGATGCATAGTTCACACACCCGAGTCTCTGTAAGTCACCTTGGATAAAGGCGTCTGCTAAATAAACAAATAAAAAGCGGAAGCCGAAACATTTATTAAATAGTTAGTTTTCGGTTTAGCGATTACTTTTCTTCTTCATTGTATACAGTACTAATAGTATATAGTTTGCTTATTTCTTTAATTATTTAAAATATAGGCCACGCTTTTTTTAAAGTATATTCTTGATGTTATTTTTAATGATGAGTCCAAGGAGATCCAACCAGTCCACTGGTGTCTTGTTTCTTTTACCATTGACTATCGTTCCCTTTGGTTTGGATGCTGTATCAGGGTTCACTTTATTATTTTAATCTATACATGGTTAATTGCATTAGACTAAAGGTTATCGCTGAGCCCCTTGGTATAACTTAAAAGCTTGAATCTTAAAATGTACACCCATGGCCCGACTGTGTGCCTGTCTATCCCCTCACACACACAGACACACACACAGATAGACACTCACTCACTCACTCACTCACTCACTCACTCAGACACTCACTCACTCAGAGATGTGTTCCTGAGCCAGACCATCATCATCCTGCTCCAAATGACTGGCACGAAAACAAATGGGAGCCGAATGGAAACCGTGGCACGGGGTGAAATCAGAGCTGAGTTCCTTCACTCGCGTTCATTATTCAACCCAGCGTCGATCTGTTTAGAAATCCGGGGCCATGAACAAACTGGAAAGAGAAGGGAAAGCCACACCGAAGAGAATGAATGATCAGAGCATGCCGTGGGATTGCTACAGGCTGATATCACTTAGCATTGAAAACCCAGCCTGTCGTGGTCTTTGGAAATTCGAATATGATATGAGTTTTATGGGTTAGTACTAGTATTATGAGGGGTGACTTGAAAAACGTACCCACAATATCATATTCTTTAAATAAATTCATATTAGCAAACAATAAAAAGATTATTGCTGCTTATTAACAACCTCTCGGTTCCCAGCAAAAAGTTGTCATTAACCAAAAGTTGCCAATAATGGAAAAGTCCCCATTTCCAAGTGTATTTATGTGGAACAACGGTATATACTGAGTTGTACAAATATGGCACTGAAATCCAAGTGTTTTAAATGTTACAGTGTTAAAAAATTAACATGAGAAACATGAAAATACCCAAACATAGAACTCTTACTTCACACGTGTGTAAAACAAAAACAAAAAACAGGGAGTCGGCTTAAACAGCACTACACAACGATGTACTACAATTGTCCTTCCAATGAGTAAAGCAAACATAAAAAATATGTGTTGCACTTACAATCAATTCTAAAGAACACACTTTTAAAATAAGAAATTGTCCAACGTTGTCTGCTTTTTACAATGCACCACCTCCTGCTGTAAAGCCATCTCAATTTTGCATGCAGCTTCGTAGCCAGTTTCAAAGCCATGATTCTGCCTCAGTCTGCCAGAATTACGCAGTTGTGAAGTCAGTGTGTTTATAAAAGCTGCATGAAGTAAGTTGTCAATAAGCGGTGTGCAGTTGCTAATATCAGAATTCACTGACATTAAAGTCTACGGGACGGGATTGGTTCCTGGGAAAATGTTGTTAATAACCGAAAGTTGTCTTTATCAGGGTTGCTAATAACCATCATCTACTGTATATTTAGTTTTTTCTGAAAATAGTTTTCTGATGGTAATATACTACTAAGCAACTACGATAACAAAAAGTAAAACGTGCAAAGACAATGACTTCTAGACCAAACATTAGTCATGGGTTGTGTTGTTCTGTACTGAGCCTGATGCTGTGACTGTGAATCTCCTCTCTGCTCCAGATCACTCTGACAACGATTGGCTACGGAGACAAGACCCCGCGTACCTGGCTGGGGCGCATGCTGGCCGCGGGCTTCGCCCTGCTGGGGGTCTCCTTCTTCGCACTGCCAGCTGTGAGTACCTGGGCTGGGCAGCTGGGCAGCTGGGCTGGGGTGACTGAAAGCAGGCCTACAAACTCACACTCTGCCTGCACTCACAACTAATACAGCTATGGCCAAAAGTTTTGCATCACCCGCTTCATAAATTCAAATGAAACCTGCAGAACAATGCTACGTTAACATATTGAATTACATACCGCTTCGTAGTTTTTTTTCATTCAATTAACGAAAAATTGACAAAAATTTAAAATCTAACGTGAAATACTGTACTACTATTATGGCTTTTTGCGATATCATTTGGTAGTTTCTTTGATTACATGATGTTAAAAAAAAAATCTAAATTATGTTCATATAGTTTAAAAAAAAAATGATGTCTCAATCCTAAAATTCTAGGTGATGCAAAACTGTTGGCCACAGCTGTGCACATTTTATTTATATAAACAGTTTCTACCCTACACCTTCATGAACAACTGTGGTGATTTAATAAATTACTGGAGACCAACTGCCTGGAGAATTGGCCAGCTTGTAATTATTCGAATTTAATTCCGCAGGAAACTGTTAGCTCAGCACAGTTACTAAAAGCAAACATTTTGTGAAGTGGGTGAATTGCACAGAACGTGTGGGGTTAGCCATTTTTTTTTCAGAGCACAGCAACCCAGTCTCATTATTTTGGAAGCTCTTCATCAATGAAAATTAAAGAGACCTTGTCGCAGCCAAGGGAAGCCCTGACTGGCTGGTGCAATTGTCTCTCACAGGGGATCCTCGGGTCAGGCTTTGCCTTGAAGGTTCAGGAGCAGCATCGTCAGAAGCATTTTGAAAAGAGACGGATTCCGGCAGCCAACCTGATTCAGGTAGGACAGCCAAGTCTACACGGATACAATCAGATGCCATCAACAAGCGCTTTCAAATACCTGACGGGTAATATTCAATGCGTTGAGAACACTTTGTTATTCAAAACCCTTGCAGTGCAATCCAATACAACTGAAAGCAAGCATGTGCTAGCAATGCAGTACAATGTATAAGTGAGGCCCCAAATGAATTGATCAATTTATTTTTTTAGTGGAGGCTCTCAAAATAAAACCCATCAAAAGCATATTGGTGTATATGGAAGCACCAGCCAGCTGAACTTATCAGCCTGCTATCAAAAGCTGCCTCCTGTGGCTTGCAACAAGGAGATGCATCTTGTATGTATTACCTGTCAGGAATGCTATTTACTCTATAGAACAAATTATTAGAACAAAGTGTTTTCATACAGCATGTATTTCTTATCGATTACTCTAGATAGATGTAGGGGTTCTGAAGGTCCAGCTGTGGCTCTCCTGCTCTCTCTGCAAACTGCTGCAACAGAGCCTCTGTAATTAGATGCTGCCAGTGATATGCATCCTTCATGATTTTAATTTATTTGTACTACCATGCAGAGGGATTAAAGCCCATCCGCAATAATCCTCCGGGCTTTTTATTAATATTGGGAGAGGACACTGACACTCTTGGTCGTGGGATGGGAGGAACGCCAACTGAACCTTCAGTTGTCCTGGGCTCTGTGTGGAATTGCTGCAGTAAAGGGACACTCTGTAAACAAACCAACTTGACTTTAAAAATCTTGTACGGCAGTTCTCCTGATCACGTTTTTTGTTTGGCTGGTTCATTAAAGCCACTGTGAGGACTGCAGCGCATTCATTAAAATGTCAGCTGAGCCTCAAGGCTGTACTGAAATGCAGTGCGCTGCCTGTCTCCTGCAGGCTGCCTGGCGTCTGTACTCGACCGACGTGAACCGCTCCTACCTGACTGCCACCTGGTATTTCTACGACACCATGCTGCCCTCTATCAGGTGAGTATTGCACTGCCAGCAGGGGGCACCGGGGAGCTGGCTGGGCAAGAGCCACAGCTTTGACTGTTTGTTCATTTACTTCTGTTCAAACTCCAAATCCCACACAGAGCACGCTATAAACAGAATCTACGACCATTGCAAATGCGCTATAATAATTAAAAGATTTTTTGTGGATGCTGGTGGAGCGTATCTAACACCCTCTGTAATAAAATACTGTTTCAAACTTGAAGACGATGTGTTCCACCCCCCCCGGCGGTGTAAATGATTCCTATTCTAGATTGCACTGTTTTGCAATCCTAGCTAGACTGGACTTCATCTGTCTGTGCTCTTAGACGGTTTTATTAATGAAGATCACCTTCGCTGTAAGACACATTGCATCAAGGATGCATGCAGTGCTGGCCTCTGGAAAGGCAGGCTTGTACAGCACAAAAGCTGGACTGGACAGAATGCCTTAATCACCTACTTGGTGCTGTCTGGTCTGCTGCGTGACATCGCCCCCTATTGGACTTCCTGATTAATAAGGTTTTTTGGGGGGGAAGTTAATGTTGGAGGCACATCTCAAGCATCATTATTATTATTATTATTATTATTATTATTATTATTATTATCCCATTGATGTTTAATATTCACTTTTTTCATTATTTAGATTAGATTAATCCAATTAATGAAAAAAAAACCATAAGACGTTCTTATTTCGGTTTGTTTATTTGCTTTATTTTTGTTTTTCATTTCGTTCTGTATCTATTTTGTTTTGTTGTGCCTTGTTTCCGTTTGTTTGTGCTTGTGTGCTTGGGCCTCCGGTAAACTCCAGAGAACTGTCCATCCTGTTCAGTCATCTTCCCCGCACACGCCACGAGGCTTTACGAAACTCCGAGAAGAAATTCCACGAGAACTCCTCCCAGAACCACGGCCTGCTCGGGGGCCACAAGCCCTACACGTCAGAGTACCTGATGGGGGAAAGGTAGGCACCCCTCCCCCAAAGCATGGGGTGCAACTTACAACTGAAACTTACTGCTCCGAATTGTCTAACACTGCTCAGTCCTGCACAGGTGCATCTCGCTGAGCCATTCCAGTAGTCTTAGTCTTATAGTTATTATTTGATCTGGTTAAGTGTGAACTGTGATTAACCCTTTAGGATAAACATACCTCTTTAACAACTTTAATAACAGGAATGCAGTGTATGAGTGAAAGTGAATTGCGTCACCACTTTTAATGTTACATAGACAGAATGGACACCGCCATAGAGCAGGGCAGTAAGCAGCATTTTAAAAGTAACGTCGCCAGAACTTGATTGTACTAATTCATTTGTTGTTGTATTACATTACAGTATAACACAGTTATAAATAATATGTACTTTTTGTTGGTTCTGCTCATTGTATTGTAAGTACATTTTTTTTTCCCTTTGTTACCGTATCGTCTGACATTTAAAATAAGGTGGAAAGGGCTCAAAGAAAAGTGCTGCTCAGTCTTTCTTCTCTCTCTTATTGGTGTTACACATGGCATTCGTGTGACGGTGTTATTTTTAGAACACCAAGTGATTTATGCTAACTGTCGCCACCATTCATTAACCGCGTTCATCTTGCTCATTCTCTTCTGTCTGTCTGTCTCTCTCTCTCCTTGTCATCCCCCCCATTCACTAACAGTAAGCACAGAGAAAAGGAGGAAGCCCAAAACAGGTTTGTTGATTATGAGACAATGCTGTGATATTGTGATTCTTCTTACTCTTATTCTTTCTAGTACATCAGGTACTCACAGTCCAGCACTCAGTCTTAGTCTCTCAGGGTTTTTTTTATTTTGGTATTAGATTGTAGGTTGAGATTTAACTTTGTGATTACTCCATAGCATACATGTTCATTTCATACTGATGGCAGTTGACTTTTATACACTTTTTTTTTTTTTTTTATTGATCTCAAATTCGAGTCACATCCACTACACTGCACCTGCACTGTTTAGAAACTCACACTACCTTGAGATTGTTACATGGACTGCAGGAAGCCATGGCAACCAAGGAGGCCACGATGCAGCCTGCATGTTTCTTACATTTTGTTTAGGAGTTTTAGTTGCTCTGGAGCGTTTACAACAGGGGGATAAAAACAACGAAAGCAGAACATGGCAGGGAGATGCTAAAACCTTTTTGTACAGTTTCATTATCCCCATATCTGCATCAGATACCGTGGAAAGTTTGTTTTCACATTCATATATTCCATTAACATCATCAGCAATCTGCTTAACAGCCGTTTGTACCGCGACCCAGCCCAACAAGTTACAAGAGAACGATATGAAGCTTCATGAAGCTGCCAGGCTTGACCTCCTGTTTTCAGTGCCATCCCTTTCCTTCTCCTCTTCAGTCGCTCCCGCTCTCTGTGCTGTTTCTCATTTTAACCCCCCTACCTCTCTCCCTCTTGAACTCTGCCTCTCTCCCCAGTCAGCTCTTGAATAGCAAGCGGAGCTTCTTCCGGATTCACGCTGGCCACAAGCAGAGGTATCGAGCGATCTGATGCACCCCGGAGTTTCTTTGAATGCCAGTAAAATGAATACATTCTGAACGCATGCTGCATGCGCAAGGCACGATTACTATATATATATTTTTGATATTCTATACATTCTATAAATACGAAGTAATATACGTTCTACTTAGCCCTCAATCCCATACACATCTTTTTCACACTGCAAAAAAAACTGCATAATACTAAAATAAACTTCTAACCAAAACGTTTGACATTGTATTTAGTATTGGAACATATTTTACCATTGAGCGTTTATTTTTAGACATAGATAACACAGGGCAGCAGTGTGGAGTAGTGGTTAGGGCTCTGGACTCTTGACCGGAGGGTCAGGGGTTCAATACCAGGTGGGGGACACTGCTGCTGTACCCTTGAGCAAGGTACTTTACCTAGATTGCTCCAGTAAAAACCCAACTGTATAAATGGATAATTGTATATAAAAATGATGTGATATCTTGTAACAATTGTAAGTCGCCCTGGATAAGGGCGTCTGCTAAGAAATAAATAATAATAATAATAACGAATAAATGTAACGTAACTACAATGCGTGTTGCTGATGTAGTGTATGTACTGCAGTTAAAACAACAGCCCAGCTTTAAAGCAATCAGGCTCATTATATATAATCTTTAACAAAACTAACCCTAGCTTTCCAGACCTGCCATGTAGTTCTTGGCTTGTAGGTGGAGTAATTTCTTTTTTTTTTATCCAAGACCATGAGAAATAGGAGGGGAGATCTTTCTATTGTGTATCAAGGTGGACGCTTGAAAGAAGAGACTTGGATGCACAGAATTGCATGAGCACTTTGCACTGTGTTTGCAGGAATCTGTCTGAGAATGATTGCATGTTGAGAAGGACTTGACAGCCACAGATCAGAGGCATCTTCATATTAGTAATATACAAGACAACAACGGCGTCTGTGTTAACAGGGAGGTGTTTCAGAAAAGCTGCCGTCTATAGAAAGTGTGCATCCTTTTGATTACTGTAGTTAGGAAATAACAGCAGGGAAATAACACACTTGCAATCTTGTCAGATTAGGAAATAGGTTCTAGTTCTGTAGTTTTTAACATGAGGATAGTGTTGGGTTTTCTGTTTCAAACTCATTAATTGGATACCTTTTATATCAGCTTTTCCTGTTTAACATCCTATTACGCGTGTTTGGTTTGATTCTCTATTCTTGTTTCTGTTTAGATCATTTTTTGCCATTCTTACTAAACTTCTGAAAAGACACCTCAAGACTATACGTTGGTGAAATAAGTTCCCATTCTAATTCTTTTACAGACCACCTTATTGTTTTGGAATGTCTTTGGGGATTTTCACTCCTCCATCCTCTTGTCATTTTTGCACCCACCAATTTACAATATCATCCGGGTTTCATGTAAGCAGACCTACTTGCCACAGTGCAGGAACATTCATCTCCAGAACTCTTATCTGCTGAAAGAAGTTGTGTGTTTCTCTTGCTTGCTGGCTTGCTCTCCCTCCCTCCCTCCTGCTCTCTTTCCCTCCCTCTGGTCTGTGTGTGTGATAATCAGTTACATATGAGGCCAACAGCACCGCATAGCTTTTCTACAGGTCTAGTAAATCTTGCTCATTCCCATTGCAGCAGGGGTAATGAGAATGGAATAGCGAATGCTGGGACCTACTGCCTTATACCTGCTCACCAGACCCCCTTTCTAATTAGTCATGGTTCAGGCAATCAATACCAACTCCCCTAGGTCATGCCAGCGCACAGTTCACAGAACTCAGCATGGGCCATGCTAGGAAATACAAACCCATTTGCTCTATTAGATTGTCAGGATTGCTCTGCAGATTGTATCTTTTCAATGCCTTGGGGTGAATAGTGACCTGCCAGTTTCGCGTGATGTGTTATTGGGCCTTGCTTCACCCCAGCAGGGAAAGAGAAAGTTTCTAAACAGTCTCCCTTTCCTATAGTGTCAAATCAGGGCAAGAATCTATTTTGCTGTTTTATTTTTTTCATTTTCATTTACTGTAATATGTTGCATTAGTGAATTTGTAGTCAGGATTACTGTAACAAATATATACCGGCCTGAAGACACTATTGGCTGATATAGGGTTAAAAGGAAGACAGTGATAAAGAGAGTCATTTGACACTCCTTTATGGACGCTATAGAAAAAAGCAGCGGCCGGTTGATAATTCTCGGTTTCTTTTCTATGCCTCACTTTTATTCCAGTAACACAATAGCAGCTAGATGCTAAATGCTGAGAAGTGACCCCCGGTTCTCAAGGGGGCTGTTTCTCTGCTCGCTCTGAGATTAACCCCTCCCTGCCTCCTTGCCATCGTTGCAGCGGGAAGATAGGATTCCGAGATCGGATCCGGATGAACAATTCCCGCAGCCAGGGGTTCCGGAGCAAGCCGCCGCAGGCTGTCCCGGGGGTCCGGCTCTCCCCCAGCACGGAGAACGCTCCCGGGCTCACCAAGGTCCAGAAGAGCTGGAGCTTCAATGACCGCACCCGCTTACGCACCTCTCTGCGGCTCAAACCCAGGCCTGCCACGGAGGGTGAGTGGAGAAAGCTGGAGAACTTTAGCACTCTAGCATGCTTTCCTCCATGGCATTCCGCTATGCCTTCACCATGGTTTGCCATTGTTTTAAATATGTTTTAACATGCTGTGCCTCTCTGAGCTTCAGAATGCTTGCGTGTGCATTAGAAGGCTTTCACTATACAGTACTTTATTGCACTTTGCTGTGCTTTTACCTTTGTTAATTATAAAACATTTTAAGGGTCATAAATTATCCACTGACATAATGACTTGGCAAATGACTTCAACAGCGGTTCATTTTAGATTTAAAATTGAAACAAGCATTATTTTCCATACATTATACACGGAATGTTTATATCACCCTCGGGGATCTGAGAAGTTTCCTGCTGGAACATGTCAATCTTTGTATTGCTTTCTCCTAAGATGTATATATACTGTATATATAGATGAGTGACGTTTTTATTCATTCACCACTGTGTAATGCATGCCTCACTGAGTCACCTTTTTCTCCCTCTGTCAGTGGACGGTACTGGGGAGGACAGCAATGATGATAAAGCCTACCAGTGTGACCTGACCATGGAGGAGATCATGCCTGCGGTGAAGACTCTGATCCGAGCCTTGCGGTGAGTGCTGGAACTGGGAGAGATGAGTTCGAACCCTGCCTTTAAGTCCATGTGCTGTAATACTGCTTAAACGATGAAGCAACTTCTTGTAGTTTTCATCAGTATTCACCATTCGCCTTTATTTGAGAAAGTGAACATTGCTTGAAAATGTCCCATAGAACAGGTTGATTATAATAGTGTCAAAAATAATCTGCTACACCAGGGTCTCGTGATGAGTAAAAAAAATAAATAATAATAAGTAGAGGTCAGGAGTCAGTTCTTAGAGGTGCAATGATGATAAAGTTTTTTTTCACATTTTTAATAGAACAAATTACGTGAGAAATTAATTTCATTTTATAGTCTAGATATATTTTTGGAGGGGGGGCGGGGTTACAATTACATCCCCTTGGATTTCTTTAACGAGGAAAGTGGAACCTAACTGTTTTAAAATCCTGATGAATTAACAGGGCTGAATTCAAATGGAATTATTTCAGAACTCAGAAGAAGTGCATAAGATACTCAAGTGGCATACAGCCGGCATTCATTATGAATCCGCAGCCGTTATTTATATAAACGATGGCTGGAAGAACTCAAGCCTGTCAGAGCGACAACACCTGAGCTAGGAAGCTCCCGTTTGCACGGGCACTTCAATTAAGATGGATGTCCAAAAAAAAAAAAAAAAAATGGAAAAGGTAAAATTAGTAACTGCTAAACTGCTGAGTCTTCGTTTCCAACGGGTTCATCTAGTTTATCACAGTCACATTAAGGAATGCAGCGTGCACTGTTTAAGGACGTACTGGCGTAGGCTCACAATGGCAAAATGTAGTGTTCTTTATTTTTATTACCCTAACCCGAATAATTATGAACAGCTATTACTGTTTAATAGAAACTACTGGGGAATATTTATTCTACTGTATAATTACCGATAATTGCTGCCTGGTTAATATAAAGCCTGTCTTCTAAAAGGGTTTAAACTCTTGTGAGAGACCATTTTTAACCTCTTAAACTGAGGCCAGTATTCTGACGTTGTGTCCAGTTTTTGTTTTTTTAATCAATTATGCCTTCTTTATTTTAGGGTTTACAGTCAAGCGTTGAACATTAGGATAAAGTGCACAGGATAACCTGTACTATGATGTAACAATTTAACGTCAACAATGTAACGTGAAACTACAACATAAACTAAATTTGTATGCCACATGTTGTATGAATAGGTCAAACAAAACAAGACTCACGGCTTTACAAAAAGTACCTTTACATATGTAAATAAGTATGTACGTGGGCATATACAGCAGTCTTTCTTGTCCCAAAACAAGTAAATAAGCAGCGTGACTACTTCAAGCTGAACTTGCTTACTCAGTAAACTTGTGCTGCTTTGTAAAGCAGTTCCTGTGTACTAGTGAGTCTGGCTTATGCTATGCTCTCTCCAGCTCTGCACAATCCCATTCACTCCCACTGAATCTGCTGCTGCCAGAGAAAGCTGTGGGCTGGAGGTGTCCCCTCTGGATTGAGCTGTTTGAGGGCTGCTGCTGCTGCTGCTGCTGCTGCTGCTGTGGCGGTGTGGGGGTTTTGTTCGTTTCTTTTTTTTGCCCGTCAGCACTTGGTGGAATGCACAGTCTTGACAGAAACAAATGACACAGCCATTTATTTTTACCTGAGCTTGAAATCCACACCTAAGACGTGGACCCAGAATAAATGTGCAGGTAAACGCAGAAAATAAAAATAAAACGAAAGAAGACAGACGAGTCAATTAAGTTATCAAAAACCAAAGCAAAAAAAAAAAAAAAAACATACGTGAGCATCTTAGATTAGTGCTTAGAAAGGACTTGCCTACACTCTGCTGCGTTGCAAATCAAATTACTGAGTGTAATGTTGTAATAAATAGGTGTGTAGGGTCAAGGAACCAAATTGTGCTTCTGGTGAAGCTAGCTTTGGTCCACCGTGCATCTCCAGCTTTGACAGGCGAAAGGAACCTGCGTCTTGTGAAGACATCTCGGCAGGCCAGCAGAGGCAGTGCCAGTAAAAGCACAAACTGCAGGGATGGGCTCCCCTGGGCCCTCACAGCAGACTGAGCACCGTGCAGTCTCAGGTCAAAGAAATAACACGAGCCAGATGGACCCAGGGAAGGAAGAGACACCTGACAGCACCTGACTCCCCCTTGGGCTTTCATTTACTGATTTAAAAACAAAGCCGAAGAAGAAAGTTAATGAAGTAACACACACAGCAAGGGTGAAATTAAAGACTTTAGGGAAAAACACACAGTAACCTAGTATAGTATATCTGTCTGTTTCTACATAATTTATGTAAGATATGGGCTGAAAACTGTCCGAAAACCTCTCCCTCATTTTGTAAAGCTGAATATACTGTATGATGAAGAAGAAAAAAATAAACAAATAAACGTTTGCCCACGCATCTAATGCCTGTTTTGGAGAGATAGTGTTGCATCATAAAAAAAAAAAAACTACCCGCTCTGGTACTTTGCTGACAAAGAATTATACAGTCATCCATCACTGCGGCCTGACTTTGTAAGTGTCTGTGTTTGCTGCTTTCTGCAAAGCGGGCAGTGCCGCCTCTAATAATCTGGGAATGATTAGAAGAATTAATTCTCGTTTAGCAGAGTGTGCCCTCTGTGTGTGTGTGTGTGTGTGTGTGTGTGTGTGAGTGTCCGTGTGGAAGCCACTGTATGATGGTACGTGTGTGAGTGTCTGTGTGTTTGTGTATTATTTTCAAATCCAGATATCTTTCTGTTGACATTTTCAAAGCTTTCGTTTGCGTTTTTTAGAAACACAAACACATGCAAAGTGGTCACTGATCAACCCGGGTTTATCTTTGCATGACTCTTATGCTACTTTTTTTATTGTACCTTTGGTGCGAGGCATTGCCTCTGACAGCAGATTTTAAAAACCCACCCAGGATCCCCCACATTTAAACAAAACCCTTGAAAACTTAGAAACACACTGAGGTTATTCTTTAACTAAAGTGTTACTTCAATAAACCCATTACTAAATCTCACTATTACCATTGCAGGAATCTGAAAAACAAAGTACAGCATTTGGCAATCCCATCATGCTGCATATTGTATAGAAATACACTGTCTGTATGATGAAAGTCATTCTCTCACACAGCATGAACCCACTGGGATCCAGTGTGCAATACCACTGGGACAGTACACTATTGCAAGGCGCAGAAGATGAACAAGCTGCAAGGATTTGCAGGAGCAATATAACAAATACCAGCACTTCCTTGTGTACACCTGTCCTCTGGCAGATCCCAAGCACTCTAGAGATATACAGCTATTCTAAATAAAGCGGTGCTTGTAAGTGTTAGAAATATGGAGAATGCTGACCGACGGGCTCAATTTCCAATGGTTTTTATTGGTTTGCTTGACCTTCAGTATTCTGAAGTTTCTGGTGGCCAAGCGGAAGTTCAAGGAGACGCTGAGACCCTACGATGTGAAGGACGTGATCGAGCAGTACTCTGCCGGACATCTGGACATGCTGGGGAGGATCAAGAGTCTGCAGACACGGTAGGGCTTGTGAAGACACCGCAGGAGCACAGGCATTCAGCACGGAGCTGTGGTGTGTGTGTGTGTGTGTGTGTGTGTGTGTGTGTGTGTGTGTGTGTGTGTGTGTGTGTGTTTTAGTTTTTTTTAATCAAACACAATTCATGCTAACTGTGTAACAGGGTGGAGGCTGGGGATGAACCGGCGACCCCCCGCACTACACGTGCGCATCTTAACTGCTATGCAAAAGAGCCTGGCTGCTCTGCACTCCTGGTTATAGAGCTTTTAATCTCATTAAATCTTCAGACAGATAGCGCCATCTACTGAAACTTAATTTCCGATCCTATTATTCTTTTAGAAATACTTCATATACAGTGCCTTGCGAAAGTATTCGGCCCCCTTGAACTTTGCGACCTTTTGCCACATTTCAGGCTTCAAACATAAAGATATGAAACTGTAATTTTTTGTGAAGAATCAACAACAAGTGGGACACAATCATGAAGTGGAACGAAATTTATTGGATATTTCAAACTTTTTTAACAAATAAAAAACTGAAAAATTGGGCGTGCAAAATTATTCAGCCCCTTTACTTTCAGTGCAGCAAACTCTCTCCAGAAGTTCAGTGAAGATCTCTGAATGATCCAATGTTGACCTAAATGACTAATGATGATAAATAGAATCCACCTGTGTGTAATCAAGTCTCCGTATAAATGCACCTGCACTGTGATAGTCTCAGAGGTCCGTTTAAAGCGCAGAGAGCATCATGAAGAACAAGGAACACACCAGGCAGGTCCGAGATACTGTTGTGGAGAAGTTTAAAGCCGGATTTGGATACAAAAAGATTTCCCAAGCTTTAAACATCCCAAGGAGCACTGTGCAAGCGATAATATTGAAATGGAAGGAGTATCAGACCACTGCAAATCTACCAAGACCTGGCCGTCCCTCTAAACTTTCAGCTCATACAAGGAGAAGACTGATCAGAGATGCAGCCAAGAGGCCCATGATCACTCTGGATGAACTGCAGAGATCTACAGCTGAGGTGGGAGACTCTGTCCATAGGACAACAATCAGTCGTATACTGCACAAATCTGGCCTTTATGGAAGAGTGGCAAGAAGAAAGCCATTTCTTAAAGATATCCATAAAAAGTGTCGTTTACAGTTTGCCACAAGCCACCTGGGAGACACACCAAACATGTGGAAGAAGGTGCTCTGGTCAGATGAAACCAAAATCGAACTTTTTGGCAACAATGCAAAACGTTATGTTTGGCGTAAAAGCAACACAGCTCATCACCCTGAACACACCATCCCCACTGTCAAACATGGTGGTGGCAGCATCATGGTTTGGGCCTGCTTTTCTTCAGCAGGGACAGGGAAGATGGTTAAAATTGATGGGAAGATGGATGGAGCCAAATACAGGACCATTCTGGAAGAAAACCTGATGGAGTCTGCAAAAGACCTGAGACTGGGACGGAGATTTGTCTTCCAACAAGACAATGATCCAAAACATAAAGCAAAATCTACAATGGAATGGTTCACAAATAAACATATCCAGGTGTTAGAATGGCCAAGTCAAAGTCCAGACCTGAATCCAATCGAGAATCTGTGGAAAGAACTGAAAACTGCTGTTCACAAATGCTCTCCATCCAACCTCACTGAGCTCGAGCTGTTTTGCAAGGATGAATGGGCAAAAATTTCAGTCTCTCGATGTGCAAAACTGATAGAGACATACCCCAAGCGACTTACAGCTGTAATCGCAGCAAAAGGTGGCGCTACAAAGTATTAACTTAAGGGGGCTGAATAATTTTGCACGCCCAATTTTTCAGTTTTTTATTTGTTAAAAAAGTTTGAAATATCCAATAAATTTCGTTCCACTTCATGATTGTGTCCCACTTGTTGTTGATTCTTCACAAAAAATTACAGTTTCATATCTTTATGTTTGAAGCCTGAAATGTGGCAAAAGGTCGCAAAGTTCAAGGGGGCCGAATACTTTCGCAAGGCACTGTATAATATACCACAGAGGGTTAATATCTGTGCTTTTTTCACATACAGTAAAACAACGGTGTGCTGGTCAGCTGACCTTTTCTCAGGGATGGACATCTTTCAGCCTCACTAATGCAGCTCTCCTCCACAGGGTGGACCAGATCGTGGGTCGGGGGGTGATCACGGCGGACAAGAAGGTGAGGAGCGAGAAAGGGGAGAAGACCCCCTCTGAACTGGATCCAGTGGACGAGCTGAGCATGATGGGAAGAGTGGTGAAGGTGGACAAGCAGGTGAGGCTGCAGTGGCGAATATGGGCCAGATTGAACACTAGTCACTTTTAGCAGTTGTGCGTTTTTATTGAACTTGGTCAGCTCTACTTTGTGTATTCCTTTTCAAAGGCACCCAAAGATTTTAACCTCCAGAGCTCTGGTGACTCCCTGTGAACCCTGATGCCTTCACATATCTATGTGAGGCTAAAGAGTGTCCCAGGCAGAATTGAGGAATACAGATCTTGTTTGCTTATACTTGTTTGCTTATAAATTCAGTTTTTCCAAATAGCTCCCTGTTTGCACGATTACACATTTAAAAAAAAAACTGCAGTCGATTTGCCCATTGAAGCCAGTGCAGTCTGGTGGGCCAGCCGGTTTTTGTCATTTTTTTTTTCTGCCTGCAGGTGCAGTCCATTGAGCTCAAGCTGGATCTGCTCCTCAACTTCTACACACAGTGCCTGAAGAAGGGCTCCTCGTTCACGCTGTCCGCCATGCAGCTGCCTCTCGTGGAGCCAGACCTGACCTCGGACTACCACAGCCCTGTGGACCATGGGGACCACGGAGACCTCTTCACCTCCCACCAGACCCTGGACTTCCAGCAGTCCGAGAGCTCCAATCTGGAGTTTGAGAGCTGAGCGGGGCCTGGGGCCTGGGGCCTGCACATACAGCCTCTCCCTTTCTCCGCCTTGGATAGACACAACATGCCTACAAATAATATGCAAAATTGGATTGTGTGTTTTTTTTTTTTTATTCTTTTTTAATTTTTTTTTATTGGTCATTTTTTTGTTTTGTTTACTGCTACAGACTAGAACCTAAACTGAAACAACAACAAGAACAACAGTTGTCAGGAAATTTGTTTTTCCACTCAGCTCGCTGTGGCATTCCGGTCTTTGATATCAAAACGCGTCAATTGTTGACTTCCTTACTTTAGAAAGCAACTTCCTTTTGAGGGCATTTTATGAAAATGTGCAAACCAATTTTTTCTTTTTTCTTTTTTTTTTTAGAAAAAAAAGATTACAAAACCAACAACAACATCAAAAAAAATCTTTCAGAACAATTCCGACCCCCCCGTTTGATTTGTCGTCCCGAGGTAGAAACGGACCTCTCTTGCTCCGTCCTCCACGATATCACAACGAACAAGCCGTTCCCGGTGGTCTACGACCCTTGCATGGTAACCATAGTTACAACTTTACAACCAGTGGGATCATGGTAAAAACGACAACAACAGGATATATGCGGGAGGACTGACAGCTATGGACTCCACAAGCGTAGTGGCCAGTGCTTAACCTGTGCTAGTGAAAACCTTCTTTTTCAAGCTAAAGAATCATGCCAGCAGTGCAGAATCACTCCATGTTGACTCTTCTCCTGTTGAGGTAGTGTTGGTTTGTTTTCATAGTCCTGGTTAATGTGTCAGTAGGTATTCAGAGGTTCCTGGTGCGCGCAGACCCGTCACTTTTACTTCACTGTTCCTGGAGAGCCAGAAACTTTCATTTTTATTGATTTATTTTTTCCTTTTTAGTGTTTGTAATTGTGTCTGTGTATTCATTGTCACTGAGCACAAATCCCAGGTTAGTACAGGTGTCGTTTCTAATAGTGGGATGGTAATAACTGGAATTGCTCTGTCATAAACATGCATGCATACACAGAAAACCTCTGCAAGGCACATTACACACAAATTATATAGAGAGATTTTTTCATAACCCCACCTCTGGTCAACTCCACTAATGAATTTTATAATAGATGATCATTGCAGAAGCTATGCAATACTGTGATCCCTTTTTTTCTTGCTAATGCATTTTTAACTAATGTAATTCCCAACTCTGGAGGGTGCAGTAAAACCATTAACAAACGAAGCGTTACAGAAGGGTTACTTGAAGGGTTATTTGTATAGATGTTTTATTTTATTTTTATTTTTTTATGACAGTTGCAACAAAGATGTGACTTTATTATTTGAACCCTAAAACTCTTTGATATTTTAGGGACCTGAAAAAGAGGGTGAGTTCACTAGCACACTGGTTCAACCCCTGCCCCCGGTCACACTCAACAGAAACAATATTTATGTAACATCTCGACGAGTTCTCATGTAGCATGTAAAGATTGTGTCTCTGCGTGTGGATGTATGTGTTTGTTGTTAAAATCTTGGTTTAAATTGTTTTATATATATAAAAGAATAAGCAGTATTAGGTAGGCAACTCAGGTGAGCTTACGAACAAACACTGCTTCTGACAGGCTTTATATTAGCTTTGATTTTAACATCAAAACTAGATTAACAAATCTGGAGCATGTTTTTTTTTTTAAATTTTTTTTAATGCTTTACATTTTGCTCACTGCAAAATTTAAAGCATTTTCTGTTGGAAAAAAAAGTGGTCTCCACTTAAAAAGGGGTTCATTCCCTTTAAAGCAATAAAATATTTATTTATTTCTTTTCAGTTGCACTATGGAGCCAGTAGGTGTCAGTATGTGCTACTTAGTATTACCTTTTGAACAAACTTTTTGAACAAACAAACTTGCCTTAATGAAAAGCAAGGCTGTGCACTGTGTTTGTCTCAGAATTATTGCTGTTTTCTCAGCTTCATGGTCGGGCTGCCTAATCACATGACTCACAAAAGAGACAGCAAGCAGGAATTCATTAGCGAACTCCACCCCCCCTCCCCCAGAATGAGACTTTGATATTCAAGGGGAAGCGGGCGTGTTTTAGCATGGTGCATGTTCTGCCGTTTTGGGTCAAATTAAGCTGAAAAGCAAGTCCTTAAAAGAACCGAACCTGTTGAGTCATTTGAACCCCACGCATATGCATGCTTCACTGAAAAGCATATGCTTAAAAACAAAACAGAAAAAAAAAAATGCCAGGGATGCAAACGCCTGTAAACCTCGCTCATAATGAGACTTCAAATATTGTGCAAGGATTATTTATGCCGATAAAATAAATCAAGCAATAAAAATGAGTCATGAGGAGGCGACGTGCAGTTGTATTGGATATTAGCAGTCCGTTAGAGGAATTGTTTGTTGGCGTCAATGAAGTAGTAACTTTATTAACGGGTTACCATGGCGAATCATTGCATGCAGTACGTCAGTAGATTTAGTTCAAGAAGAATCCTTTGTAGATTCCTGCGGCCGGCGCTGTCACTATCAGACTCAAATCCGTCTCAGCATGTCATCTCTCTAAACTAGTAATTCGACACTCTGATTGGCCAGTGGGTTGCGCTGCTGTGATTTGCCTGCAAGATGAAACGTGTTAAAGACCTTTTTGTTAACCACAATTGAGATACGTTATTTGAAATGGTGTTGCAACTCAATGTAAGGCAGCCGAAGCGTATAGCTCTTTATAATTTTGATTTAATGACGCCAATGTGAAATAGGAACTACTGTAAAAAAAAAAAAAAAAAAATGAGGAAATGTGTGAACATCCAAAAGAACCACGCAGACACTCGGTCCAACGTTGCACGATGTTCTAAGGATATCCAACGCTGGAAATCACGCACGCTGTTGAGTATTTCCTCGGACCATTTCTACCCTCCTTTAAAAATGCAACTGATACCTGTTAGCCATTTGTTTTTTTGTCTGAGAAACGCGTTAATAGTAAAACCGGTTTAATTTATGGGCTTTTAAAATCTTACTTTTTCATGTAAAAACATAAAAATACTTTATTTTTTCATTGTAGTTTGAATAAAGATTCGTCGCTAATTAACATGTTTCAATCTCGTTTGGACGGCCTACTTGTAAATAAAAAATGAAGGCCTGACCGATTTAAAAGCTAATTCATGCTTCACAGGAAAAAAAAGAAACAAAACATGAATTAAATCATTTTGACTATTAACACGTTTCTCGGTTGTGATTGAGAGACACTAATAGCTCAACAGACATCAATTGCATTCTGAAGGAGAGTATAAAAGTCGGAGTATCAGAAGCATTATTATAATGAGTCAGGTTCCATATCAGTTATATGGCTATTATCAAGCATTCTCTGTTATACTGTAAGCTTTAGGCTTAGGGGATAGACTTTGTTGGGGATGCTGATAATGTGCTATCAACATAATGATTGAAAACACAAGCACATTAAATCATGCATTAGGGATTAAGGTCTAATTATACAAGCACTTCAGGCATTTACGTCATGCATCAGAGTTTGCATGCATTACATGCTGTATACTGCAGCGGTTCCCAACCCTTGTCCTGAGGACTCCCTGTGTCTGCTGGTTTTCATTCCGACGGAGCGCTCAATTACTTAACGAGGCCTTTAATTGAGCTGATAATTGGTTTAATGAGACCTTTAACTGTTTTCAGCTCTTAAGCCGTTCAATTCAGGGTATAGTTAAGTACGGTAATTGAGAGCTCTGTTAGAATGAAACCCGGCAGACACAGGGAGGTCCCGGGATCAGGGCTGGGAACCACTGCTCTGTGGGACTCTAATCATGCACTGTGACGTATCACGCACAATGCATCTCACGAGCATTCACAGCATCCTGCACTGTTGGAAACACACTGTCGACCAGGACTGCATGATGCACACAAACCGTACGACCTACATGCACCAGTCGAATGCTGTGCATGTTTTATATGCATGCTTCTTTCATTCGTTAGACCCTTGTTGCATCCGCCCGCACCCCATCCCTCCCCAACACCCCCACGCATTAGTCCGTGCATCTTATGTAAAGATACACAAATTAAATATTACACAATACAAGCTAATAAACTAAGTCTAAAAAAAAAAGTCTTCCAGTATGATTTATGATGTATTTTGCGTTTTCAAAACGGAAAGCTTTTAACCAAATAACGATCTCAACCTAACAAAGTAAAAAATAAATGTTTATTAACTGAATACAGTACCTCACTTGATTAATTTATTTGTTTCAATAAAGTTTTATGAAGAACCTGTTTGCTACCACGTGTGTCTTATTTGCATGGCGCAAAAACACACAAAGAAAAACACTGGTGGGAATTGCAGTGTGACGACATAGACCTCAGCTGCTGAAAGAGCTGAGAGAAAAATATTCGTACACTTCTCTTAACTCTCCGCTGGGTGGCAGCATTGCATTGCGTTTTAGAGTAAGATGTAGCGAGCGGTACACTAGATTGTTTAGCGGCTGCCCTTGGGCACCTTACAGAACCATTGCATGGTCATTGATCACTTGGCAATCACACAGTCAAGCACATGTCACTATAAAAGTATTGCTTTTTTTCTGTATGCACTTGCTGAAGCCAGGAGAAAGGAAAGGGCATGTCCTTTACTCTGATCCGCAGCGTGTTCCCCTGATCCTTTCAGAATGACAGATTGATAGATATACCCTGTTCAACAGTTAGATTAGAACGTTGAACTATTTGAACCTTGTTCTTTACTATTTACAGTAGGGTATAAAAATGTGTGTTCCTATTAGAGTTCGCAAGAAGAAAGAAATCAAGCAATATTGCTGGTAATGTTGTCTGCTAAAATATCTTAAGGGTAATTTGCTGGGATTATACCCCGATGGGATTTATGCATTAACTTTTCTTTAACAGGAGTGGCAATTCCACTCCCCTTTCTGAGCAATTCCATGGAATGGGTTGGAATGCCTTCAGGCTTATGAGGTGGAAGCTTTGGAATTTTTAGAATTCTTGGGTATTGCCTCATGCTGCTGCAACACTGGTGAGTGCCTCAGTGTTCCCAAACCGCCTACTCAAACTCATTTTAAGGTGCAAAGTTAATGATCTGTAATATGTAATGTTATTAAGTGCATGGTCAACATTGTTTCCAAGGGGGTCAGAATTTGATCAGGGAGCTGGATACTTAAATGAAGACTGTGAAGTAAATGAGAATAATCAGTGCAGTTGTGTTTCAGACCCTACAGGCTGCTTTTACATAGTCGAAGATCACCGCTAACTGAGGTCAAATAAACCTGCAAAACATACAAACTACTGTATATCTCCTAAAGTAGCTGCCACTCCTTGTGTTATCCACCACTTGGATTAATCCACTTGGATTAATCCACTTTCTAGGTTAAAATTAAGATCCCTTTCAAAACCATATGCCTTAGACTAATTCCCATGTACACAATGTCACAGTATTACTAGCTTGATGTAAGGGTCTGATAAGAGGATCATGCTACAACACTTACCTTGGATTAAAAGAGATTGCAATCACTTTCCACTGAAATACAATGTTGGACGCATTAACCAGATGCTGGCATTTCTCCTTCGTTGAAAACAAACAAAACAAAAAACAAAACAATTGGGAAAGCCCTCCTTACCCTCCCTGCTTTTGTGCAGATGTTTTCCCCAGACTGCCGTCTAATTGTCCCAGGTTTCTCCTGTGTCTTCATGCCAGTTGGCATTTCACACTCAACGGATGATTAAACATCATCTACCATCAGTGAACCTCAATATGTAATCCCAGAGGCGAAGACAAAACAATGGTGCACTCTTATCAAAACCCAACAGATTCAATTATAGTTTTAGGGGGAAAAAAATCTAAACAAAACAGACCACTTGCCATAGGTAGCTCACACACTTTTGTGCAGCCCTGACACCCTTGTATTCTGCGATATATAAAAGATGTATCTCCCTGAAGGAGGCCATGGTGGCTCTGCACCGTATTAGAACCTTCTTGCCAAGGAGTGTGTGTGGCACCTCAATGGAGTCCACCCTGGTCTAGGGAAACGACTAAATAATTATAACAAACAGACACACTCCTCCTCGCTGGGCTGTGACAGTCTGGCTGGGACTCATTCAGCACCTCCTTACCAGATCATCACCGCACTGATTGAAAGCAAACTTGGGACGTCCAGCTTTACCAGCGTCTCTCCAAATGTGGAGAATCCGGCTTGAAAATAAACTTCAGAATACCTCCTGGGTTATCGTGATTGAAGGATCTGTTAAAAAACCTTAGCGGTGCCAGCAGGCTTGACTCAATAATGCTTGTTGTGAAAATTGTGAATGCAGTGAATGGCAATCATTTGGTTTAAACATATTGTTTAGATAGGGAGGATAGGGTATTAGCGAGTTTAATTTAATTGCATGACAGAACAGCCATACAAACTGTTTGACAATGCTTGCACAATAGCAAACTCTCATGTAGTCAATCTGCTTCTAACAATCAATACAAACAGACAGCCCTTGATTCAGATTTGTAGAAAGTCTTATTAGCTATATCTTTCTGCCTTTCCATTGCTGTATTGCCTGCTCCCCTCCGCGCGGACAGCTCAAGCACGGGGAATGAAAAGTGTAAAGAGGGTATTGGCAGCCATCGTCCGTGCAGAGGCCTTTCACTCACTTAAATTAGTTTGCTGTTTTTAGACGAACACATGACGCAGCATGGGAGTTTAATTGATAGCAAGCGCAGCACATTCAGTCTGTTTTGAAAGCACAATTCTGTTTACTAATAACAGAGGACTAGCTTTCTGGGCAAATGATTTAGAAACTCACATGCAGATTTATAACAATCTTCATTTAGTTTAGCAGAATCACACAAAAACTTTAATTGGAGAAAACAAAGAAACTAAATCCTAGGAAAGGGTTCAGACAGCCACTGTGCCTTTTGAATGTTTTTTTTTTTTTTCTGTTTCTCAAAACAGTCCCATATAATCTCACATTGCTACAGACTAAAATAAACCAGCTATTATTTTCATAGTCGCCCAGAACACTGGAGAAGAAAAGTTTCAGGGATTCATTCCAAGCCTTGTATGTACAAACAGATAGAGAGACACCAGGGATTCAAAAGACTGCCAAGTGTTGAGTTATCCAAAATACATCTGTGAAGAAATTGCATTATCTAGCAACAGCCAACAGAACATGTTGTTTGTTGCAAAAATGAGCTTCAGTTTGTACCATCAGTTTGCAAACACCCTCCCGCACCTGCTGTTTATAGAACATGCTGTATTACACCATGTATCAACGCTCCTCTTGGGAAATATTTAGAAATATCTGATACTTTGTGAACCTCAAGATCCTCAAATCAAAAGGAAGAACCCATGTTAACACTGTGTTGCATTGCATCCAGTATACCACACAGTTCATTAGAAAAAAAAAAATAACGTTTTTATTTGGGTAGAAGCAAAACCGGTATGGAAAAGTATACAGTGCATACATTGGTATGTCCAGCTGTTTTGTATGATTACTGTCTGAAATCGTCTTTCGATAAATCAGGATTCAGTGAGAATATCTGGCACACACAGTGAGGGCAGGGACCCTCTGTTACAATCGTATCTCGTGAAATGCTGTCACAGCTAACAAGGAGCGGTGGTAATGAGAGGTGCGCACATGGATTGAAAAGCCTTGGCTAGCACTCCTTTAATCTGCTGAAATGCTGCAAAAGGCCAGATGTGTTTACAAAGAGATTATTATGTCTGAGTTTTGGTTCTTTTAAGATACTGTATCTTAGGAATTTGGAAAATCTGACACGCAAAGACCTGGAATAGAAAACTCAATGGGAATGTCCTTGCACTGCTGGTTTTGTGTTCTTGCAGATTGCATTGCACCCAGGCACTAATCTGATCAGAAACTGAGCAGCAACATTGGGCTAGACACATTTAGAGGAGACTGGTCATCGTTGCTGGAAATGGGACCGAGGCTAAATGGATGCTTCAGAAAACACAGCCTTGGGGAGTCTTTTCAGAAGTTTTTTATTTAATTTTATTTCTTATCTAGAATACTTTGTAAGCATGGGGACCACACCTTAAATGATATGAAAACAAATATCTATTAGGAAAATGTAGATGATAAAAAAGTACATGTATATTTAATGAATGTTTGACATGGGACATTTTCTCTGCAAATGTATAGTTTTCCATGCTTATTTTATGATGTGGTGTTTAGTCTAGCCCTTTCTTATGAGACTCAAAAGAAAGAAAAAGAAAGACAGAAAAAAGAAAGGAGGTTCACGGTCTGACATGACTTCATGTAAAGTGTTCGAACCGAAGGAAACTTCTTCTTCTACCTGCTCTGTGGATAAACAGCGGAGTTCAGTTTGAGGGCACCTTTCAGTAAGTGGAGAGCAATTGTCATCACTAAGACATCTCCTGATTTCTACTGCTGTTGCCATGGTGTATTTCTAACATCAGTATAACCCAGTTACCCCCGGATTCTCATCTGTGGCTCGGATGCATTTACAACACAAGGCAAGTCAGATATCCTAAAGGCTGCCTCTTTGAGAAACAAGAAAAAGCCTCATGGACCGAAATATCTCGAGGAATATCTCGTTGATTGGACTGGATCCAGGAAAAAAAACATCACAAACGCGTTCGAGCAGAGAACACGTCTGAAAACAGCTGCTCATTAGAGATACTCCCTGCCTGTTTTCAATTTTGGTGTGAAAGAAAGTTTGTTCTGGAAGAAATAAACAAGGTCTACATTTCGCTGTAGCCGAGAAGTAAAACACCATGGGACTAATGCAGCGTTACAAAAATGCCTTAGATAAAACTTTTTTTTTTTGAGCAGTCATGGCAATACTTGATACTGGATAAAGGTTTAAAAAAAACAAAAACGAAACAAAAACAAAAGCACTTCTGTTTTGCACTGGAAACAAAAAAAATATCTCAATATAAATCACCTGTGATGGAGTGGCAGCAGAAGCATTCATCAATCACAAATATCGATTTAAAGTCACAAACGATTTATTGGTGACCTTTACAGACCCCTGAGTCCATTAGAGAACGCATGCTTATTTTCAAAGTGCCATTCACAGCTGCCAAGGGATTGGGAGCAGTCACAGAGCAGAGGGAACATCTGTTTAAAATGTCAGGTGCAGAACGTTGCCCTGAGCAGCTAAGCACTGCGTTCTGTTTGTTCACTAATAGAAAGTCTTCAGACAGAAAGACTCTTTTTTCTTAGACATCCCTGGCAGGAAACTAAAGCCGGAGATACAAAGCTCCACAATGACAGGGTACAGCACATACTGACGGCTATAAAGCTTTTCATATAAAAGAAATTGGGGTCTTATTCCATTGATCCAAATCGGAGGTGGTTCTAAATGCCACTGTTTACACCATATAAAACAAGGCAAAGGTTTATTTGTTTTTTGTATAATCAAACAGCTGACACCTGCTTCGGATTCTCTTCAGTCTGTAAAATTACGCAAAACTCCAGGGAGCATCCTGCTCTTATGGACTGGAATAACAGCAATATTTTGATCGCTGTTGGGACCATATGAAAAGGCACCACTGTTATACAGCAAGGAGAGTCAGTAGAGAGAGTTTGCCCAGAAACCCCACAGTAAATTTGGACAACCAGTACAGACATATCCAGAGGGTCCTCATTATCCTGTGATAAGCGCACAGCACAGTATTGCTGTGCACGACTCTCATTAGGGTGATGTGCTGTAAGGTGATGATGTTTAAAATATTCATATACAATCAATGATTATATCCCAATTCAAGCCGCAACGTCTGCAGAAGGCTAGGAGTGTATGATCAAAGTTTGGTGCAAAATGAAGGCATCCTATCCGTTACCATGTGCTGTTAACCTCTTTGCCATTCATGTTCAGTGGCACATGGAGATCATGGGCTGCACCGATCCTTTGCATGTCGATGTAGTTGTTATTAAAATATAAAAATGGCCCGTCGGTCCATTCTAACCAGGTTTAAGCAGCCAGGTGAAAGTGAACCCTGAAGGAATGTGAAGCAGCCAGACAGGCTTTCCATCACAGCTCTGAAATGATCCACGCCTACCTTCAGCTGCTTCGAGCTCCACTCAGACACCGCTAACCCTAACAAACCAGCCGTTATCCCCTGAAACAGCTGGAGAAGGAACCTGATCATTAGAGCCCTGCTAATGAGGGGGTAGGGAGGGGGCTGAGGCTTCCTGCACAGCTGGACTAGGAGCAATATCTCCACCTTGACCTTCAGACTGGCTACTGCGATTACTGCCCAGCCAGAGATGGAAAGAGAGGCAGGAGGGCAGTGGGATTGGAGTGCTTTCCGCTGCTCATCGGGATCAAGGCTATTCCAGTCTTCACATATCTGTCTGTTTCCTGCTAACGATTGTGTTGTTGCTGTTGCTTCTCATAACAGCACAGTACAGTGTGTGGCTATTGGCAAAAGGGTCAATGCAGGGTGTTTGGGACTCAGATGGATTTCGCAATACACAAGTCGGAAATTTTGCGAAAGGGCTTGGGAGTTGTTTTTTTACACCTCTGGTGAAATTACCTACTTCTGGTTGTGCTTTGGTTTAAATAGAAAAAAAGAAAAACATCTACAAAACATAAGTGCTGATGATTAAGCAAGGAATATCAGGCAATTTTAATGATGAAGTTTTAAAGTAACTATACTGAATCTAATTATGCCTTAGCTACATGATTTTATATCACTGTGTCACTATATCAAGTTATTATTATTTATCACATATTTATCCTTTATATAGCATTTCAGGGGATTCCTAATTATTTATAACTGTGAGAATTGCCCTGTAGGAGTAAAAGGCTATATCCTGTTGTTTATGGAAGTTGGTGGCAGAACAGCAGAAACATTAAGTGGACAGGGGGTCATTTCACAAGGGGTCCCACTCCTGCCAAGGGCGAATACTGTCTGGGACACAACCTCACCCCCTGTCCCCATCTCCGTACAGTCTGGAATTAGCAGCAGGGTCTAATATCCTGGACCTAATCTCCCGAGCTAGAGTAAACACTGTGCGGCTTCCATTGTTTTAATTAATGTGCTGTTGTGTTTGAGTCACGCATCAATCCTCCAAGGATTCATATTCATGGAAAAGGGAAAGCTTAATGGAACTCGGAGAATCGGAATGGTATCGTTACCAAAAGAGGCCCTGGAGTTAGGATGCAAGATGCATTATCGTAATGATTATTTTGTTAAAGGCAAGCATGTTTTCATACACTGACACAATGATACACGCTGTGCATAATTATCATTCATTTACTGTATATGCCCATCATTCATTGGTGTCTACATGCAGCTATGCTGTGCTTCTGATCATCTCAAGGCAACATGTGCTAGTCTCTCATCACAAAACACACAGCAAAGTCGCACTGGAAAGTGGTTTCCGATGATCATCTCAACCCCCTAGACCTCAGTTAAATGTCTTCAACAGTGCTGTGACTATTGCAGCTCATACTGAGAGTAGGGGAGAAGCGCCGGGCAGCCAACACAAGTGACAGCGTTTACCAGCAGGGTCACGTGAAGGCCAGTGTGCAGAACTCTGGGCAGGAACAGTTAGTATGCATGGGAAACACACATTCATGATATGAAAACAAACACCTACTAGAAAAATGTAGATAATAAAAAGTATATATATATATATATAATGAAAGTTTAACATGGGACATTTCCTTAGGAGATTTGCAGGTTTCCATGCTTATTTTATGCTGAGTGGTGTTTAGTCCAGCCTTACCTATGAGACTCAAAAGAAAGAAAGAACGAAAGAAAGAAAGAAAGAAAGAAAGAAAGAAAGAAATCAAGGCATTGGACGAGCTGGCTGAGTTCTATGACCCTGGGCACTCAACACAAGTACAGTATTCACTAAGCCTCTGTTTACAGGACCACTTAACCCCACTAGTAGCAGAAGCACCGGGGGGAGAGTGGGGAGGGTCTGGTGTTCTTCCCCTGCTCTGATTCACAGGGTGGGGAGTGAACTCCTGTGACCCCCCTCACCTCTCGCAGTCCTGCACAGAACTCCAGGGAGAGAGACTCCAGGGAATGTGAGTGGGCTTCATTTGAAATGTGTAGCATTTGCCATAATGCTCCTTCCTGACCAACCGGGAAGTCATTGTGAAATCACTGAAACATACATTATTTAGCATGTCACTGTGTACGGGAAGTGACTGTCTTACAATGCCTGTTAATACCGTTGGTATATTTTATTACAAAACAGCAGTAAAAAGATTCCTGTAAGGTTATAAATCATGCAGTAAAGCAGTACATGTTGTGTCTAGCACTTTGCGGAAATCTCAGTACAATAGTAGTTGTTATTATGGGCTAGTCAATGCTTGTCTATGAATTTCAGCCCTGACAAGTTAGCCTTGAGTTTTCCCCTCCAAACAAAGACTGAAAATGAATCCGAAGTGTGAGGTGGTTGATTGGGTGACTGTATATTAACTAAACGTTCACAAGACAGGAACAAGAGTACTCATGTTAGTGAACTAGCTGTTAAGTGGTGATGTACTGTATTTATGAGCTATGTAATA
Source organism: Acipenser ruthenus (assembly GCF_902713425.1). Classification (NCBI taxonomy): domain Eukaryota; kingdom Metazoa; phylum Chordata; class Actinopteri; order Acipenseriformes; family Acipenseridae; genus Acipenser; species Acipenser ruthenus. The sequence goes on from NC_081211.1 coordinate 1,356,956, forward strand.
ATCTACATTATAACAATGGTTATTTTAAAAGTGAATCGGAACTCAGGTCTTATATTTATAATCAGGATCTGTAACTATTAATAGCATAATTAGTGTCCAGCTCTCTGTACTGTAACCACTGATAACAGATCCATCTGAGTCCAGGCCAGTCTTTCTCCCACTGATTCTTGACAGACCACTGACCATATCAGTAGGCTGGAAAGGACACAATTAGCTCTTTAAGAACTACAAGCATCTATGGATAAGACAACAGCGGCTGTTTAGCAGATGTGACCGAATGTACGTGGGCGAAGCAACAACTGATTTCTGCAAAGTGACTTCACTGCCAGAAAAGAAACACCATCTTGAGACCCCACTTGAGACCCACCCCCAGTGTCTGACTAATGCACGTCTCGTCCTTCAATTGCACAATTTTATAACACAAAAAAGGGAACATTATCACGTTTGACATATTACTCATTTAGAATTAGGGACCCTTCAATCAATAAGCACATTTTAATGCTCCCACAATAGGATAAATATTGCATTGTGTATATTAAATGACTCACTGCTATGAGGTATTGTAGTCATGCGTCAAATCTGTATGATACTGAATCAGAGACCAACTACTGTCTAAAGATAGAGGCCTCTTTGTAATAGGGGACGTGATTCCTGTAACAGCCAGGCTGTCTGGGGAAATGGCTTTGCGCAAGTCCTTGGTAGAGTTCACCAGAATCTACCATGCTTACGGGGCTTAGCGTTGGAAGAATTATCGGTAATTTGCTTATTCTGCCTTGTTTATTACACTGAAAAATTACCATCAATAATCATTGAAGATAGAATCATGTTTCTGACAGTTATCTTAAGCTAAAAGGTTTCAGTGGCACTCTCTCTCTCTCTCCCTGTTTTGTCCCTAAAGATATATGGCAGAGAACAGCGGTATGGCTTTATGTTAAAATACCAACAAGTGAAAAGCAGACAGAAAAGGGTGTATGAGAGAGGTAGACCTGCTAACAATTGAGAAAGTTACAATTAATGGGAGTTCAAACATAAGATCATGGCGATTACTGTGATCATTTTAATCGATATCGCAGATTGAAAATCTCATTCTCTGTTATGTTTGCAAGTGCTAACATTGCAACTGAAGGGGATAAAACAATTGTAACATTTTCTAAACATGACATTCTTCATCTTCAACTAATAATAATAATAGCATTAAATAATAATAAATAAAACGTCCGACACATCTGTGTGTTCTGACATACCAGGGCAACTTGGAATGGTCCTTATCCAATCACATTACTGCATTCTCCCCAGGCCGTTTACAGTTCATGTGAATGCATGTTTATTAAGGCTGTGATGTGAATGTGTGGAAAGTTCAAGAAACAGATGCTTTTTATCAGAGCAATTGCACAGAAAACCATGTGTTAGATCAAGCACACGTGTGTATTCCTGCAAGCACACCTTTAGATTCACCAACTGTATATCCCACACCTAGCAAAAAACGATGAACAATTATTTTTTTTGTTTTTTTAAATATGTAGGTAAAAGAATCAAGGAGTAGACTGAAAGTGTGCTAACATCCCAGGTCAATAACAGCAGTCTATGAATAGCTGCGGTCTATCAGTGCACAGTACCACTGCACGCCCTTTGCTCTAAATGTATTTGATTGAGACAAATCTGTTTACTCAGGTTGCTATTGATCACACTAATAGGATTACTTCCATTTCTCTCAGCACCAAAGATTATTTTTAGACTCTTATTTCACTATTTCTTTTTTTTTTTACACTCCAGGTGCTGTCTGCATACGGCACTCATATAAAATCATCGCTGTGCAAAAGAGGAGCTAATCACAAAGACAAGCAAAGTGACAAAATCAGAATCGCAGGGATGTAAGCACTGTCAAAACAACATAACACTTTAAAGACTGTTTAAGAAATGTTTGGTTCAGGATGTGTCTTATTTTTAAATGAATTAATCACATTTGCATTTCATTAAACCTATTTCAGCTGTTTTAGAGATGTTTGAAAGAAAGAAAGAAAGAAAAAGAAAGAAAGAAAAATATATTAAATAAATTGTTAGTTCACTTTTAAACACTTTTAAAGAGACAACAACCACTCATTTAAAAGCATATAAAAGTAGGGCAAAATATCCTCTAGGGGGCAGAGCAGCTTCCTCCTAGTTCGCTCATAATGATGACCCGAAGAACAGGTTGCAGACAGTGGGATCAATGAATGAGCAGTGGTGCAGAACAGAGTGGGAGGGAGTGACAGGGGTTGGGCAGTGGGTGTGGCCTCTACAGATTGTATAGGACCTCCTACTAGTAGAAGTCCATAAAGGCTTGCCATGCTTGGGTTTGCCATTAGAGCCAGTGCATTGAAGAAACAGTGGGGTTTGTTTCAAAGCAGCTGAATACCCGGGATTGCAAACAAAACACTGAAGAAGAAACAGAATAAAAGAAAAAAAAGTGGGATTCTCTACCAACAGTACAGTGCCATTGGATTACTGCTTTCAGAAGTCTTGCCATTAAGGTAAAAGTTTGCTCTTTTACATATGTTAACCTGTGGATAACCACGGTGTAATGTGTAGTGGTTCATTTTAATGGAAATTAATTAGAATGAAACTAAATTCAGGATTAAGATGATGATTATTATATCCTTGTATTATGCATTAGTTTTGTAGGAAGCTCAAGTCAAAGTTTTTGAAAGTTACATGATGCTGTCTGTTTGCTCTGCATGGCATGAGTTTGGAGGCTGTGTAACAGGTACAGTATATAGCCTTGAGTTAAAGATGAATCTGTGTGTGTTTCAGGAAGTTCAGCAGCTCCTTGTATCACAGGGTCTTGTGTGCTCTGTTTGGGAACTGTAGGGTCTGCAGTCTCTATACAGTCGGTCCTTGACTTTAATTTAACTCATACAGTGAAAAAGTGATTAGCGGAATCAGCTTTTGTACCCCAGCGCTTACACCAGTTTTGTACAATGGGATTTGATTATGGGGACATCCAGGGTAAATATGAGCACTCTATGGATCAAAATGAGACACCTGTTTAATGGATGTGAGAATGGATACTTAAAACAAACCCGCTCCCCTGTATACAGACTGGGGTCTATATACAGTATATTATAGTCTCAGAATTACTCCTCACTCCTTTCCAGATAAACATGAAACACAGATAAGGCTTAAAAATAAAGACAGATTAATGAATGACTGCCCAAGTATTAATGTCCAGCACAGTGGTCAATACATCTGCAGGATATTGACTACAGTGAAGTGTCCCAAGCCAAGTGCGAGATGAATGATCTCACTGTGGAGGATATTAATGCCATGCTACGCAGTTATTGACTGCTTCACATAGACAGGGTGATCAATGGATGTACACTGAACTCAGAGTGGGGGAGAATGACTGTGCCTGTTCAGAATCTGATTGGCTGACACTTCGGTTTATAGTACAAGATTAGTCAGTTCCAAAGGTAACTCACATTTTTCATACTTTTTTTTTTTTTTTTAATTGAAAACTAAGCAATGGTAAAAAGGGGCCTATATCACTGCCCTGAGCAGAGGCCGATTTTAATGCTGTTTGATGTTTTGTATTTGAAACAATCTGAACACAAGCTGGATTTATGTAATTTGACCAATGCGGTGGAGAGAGGAAGGAGGATTGAGAGTGGATAGCAGGGTTTAAAGAGATACTTTAAACCCTATGAATGCGCATATTACCTTTTATTTGTTTAATGCTCTTAATCCTCATTTATTACTGCACTCCTGGGCATTTGGCATGTTTATATATTGCAGCAATGTGGAGTAGTGGTTAGGGCTTTGGACTCTTGACCGGAGGGTTGTGGGTTCAATCCCAGGTGGAGGACACTGCTACTGTACCCTTGAGCAAGGTACTTTACCTAGATTGCTCCAGTAAAAACCCAACTGTATAAATGGGTCATTGTATGTAAAAATAATGTGATATCTTGTAACAATTGTAAGTCACCCTGGATAAGGACGTCTGCTAAGAAATAATAATAATATTGTAATAAATGTTCAGCAGAAGTAATTACCACTAGCGGCACACTTAGGGGGTCATTTCTTCCCCCTCTTGAACAATAGGGTTTTTGCAACATTTGCAAATTCTGACAAACTCACTGTGGGAAAGCACGTTCCTAGTGGTCATTTTGAACTGGCTAGTGTCATGCCACCTGAGGCTTGCTCGGACACTTCCACAATGGTAAAACATGCTGGTGACTTAATTATACTGTGCATGCCGAATACCCAGGAGTGTGGAAAGAGGAACAGGTGAGAATTAAAAACACACATGGGATGAGAAACAGATTACAACAAATGAAATATCATGCAAGTTCAGAAGGGTTAAAAGTATTCCTTTGAGGAATAAACATATTGATTATTAAAGCTGACCCCATGGTCTCCGGTTTATGCTTGATGACTCTAAACTGCAGTCTGCATCACAGAAGTCTTTCAGTCCTTGGAGTGTGCGCACGCTAAAGCAGTGCCGGTATATAACGCACGTCTTTGACTGATGAAGTGAGCCCCCAATTCAAAGACATTCTTTTGCGGTGTGTGAACCAGGGTCAAATGCAATGTCAAGGTCAGATGGTAGGAATGCTAAAGTCTCAGTCTTTAGAAGTCATTCAAAGAGGGGGCTAGGTAGCACAAGGATGTTTAGACTAGTGCTTCCATGGCTGCCTTCACGACAAGGGCAGCTGCGATATTATAAAAGCATTACACTCAAGCAATATTAAACTGGAACTTATAAAGAAACGTAGGGGGAGATTTGATCAATCAGTAATGCTGGGAAAAGCCAGAGCAGGTCTTTCTTTTAGAGCACTTTACTGTAAAGTCAAGTTATCTCACGGCACGCTCTAAAATCCGGTGCTGGATACCTGAACGATATATGTGACTTCAAGATTAAAAAGTGAGCAAGTCAAATCAACGTTTCAGTGCCGTGCGCCTTAGGTCAGCATTTTACTGTACCAGCGCAACAGTGACATCAAAGAACCAGGATGCAGAAGTCACGCAAACCCTCTCATGACTCAGAATTGCCTGTTTGTATAACTCTTCCTTATTTCAAGAGAGTGACAGAACAAGGGCAACAGTATCAACAGAGTAGACCCATGTCCTTGCAAAGATAGAGAGAGGCTACTGAGTGTGTGTGTTTTTCCTTCTGACGTCGATAACATTGACCAGAGGAAACCGTGACCTACACATTCACCCCCGGGCTGCTGCAAATCACTTTAAACAGAGGAACTTGGTGGAGACACAGCATTGGCATTGCAGGAAACTGGTGCCGGAGTGAAGCAGAGGAATGTATCTGATCTTCAGTGGTATTTTGAGGGGCAATGGTACCACAAAGGAAGCTGCAATGGTTCTGCATCAATGCTAGAATGGTGCCCATGCCACTTCCACATAGCGGTTCCATAATCTATTACCAGACTGTGTGCCAATGTATCACAAGCTGCTGTGTAACATGGGTACTAAATCCATTGGGCTGCCAGTGGATTTCTTTCAGGGTAACACACTGGTATTATAATGGCTTTGCTTTCCAGTACACTCCTTCGGTGTAAACTCCCATAATAACAGGTCGACGCATCAAATGTTATACTGGGTGACCGGCTAATACAGGTTCCAATGTCCTTGTTTGTTTCATTATTGTCATCATTTTTTTATTTGCAGGTTTTAAAGCAACTGCCAACTGACGTTTCAAACCCTTGGCACGCGTTTGTCGAACAACATGAAGCTCCTGGCTGCGGTGTTGGTGCTCGTCTTGCTGTCGGTGGCAGAGGAGGGGTGGGCGGCGAAGCTCATCCGGACGCGCAGGCAGCTCCTGTCTCCCCTTCATGTCGGGGGGATCCGGGACCCGTACGGCTCGTACTGTGAGCGCAGAGGGGGCTGCTGTCCGGGGCGGGAAGATTCCTGCACCGTACCGTACCTTGACACAATCTGCTACTGTGACCTGTTCTGCAACAGGACCATCTCTGACTGCTGCCCCGATTTCTGGGGTCACTGCTTGGGGGAGCCACACCCATATGGGAAATGTAAGCACTAAACACACATTAATTGCTTCGGTTATTATTATTTAAAAAAAAAAAAAAAAATATATATATATATATATATATATATATATATATATATATATATATATATATATATATATATAGAATAGACAGCATAATAATAATAATAATAATAATAATAATAATAATAATAATAATAATAATAATAATAAACCAGGGTATAGATAATATCGTACATTTGTTACCGTTCAAAACGAATGGATTTTAGTTGAGAACATTATATTCAGTACATTATACTACTAAGGGTTGCTAAATGATGTGCAACCGTCTCATGTTGAAAACCGTCTCATGTGAATGGAGCAACTGGCACCTCTGTACAGAACATAGGAAACCTGGAATGGCTCAAACAGCTATCCAATGAAAGTCCTAATTGTTTGCATGCAATGCTTTGCACCAATCCATAGCAACATCAGACAGCATGCTGCTGTACCAGGACCAGTGTGCAACATGTGTTCCAAAACCATTGCTGGCAATGCGGTGCAACAGGTTTGCAGGTTATAGACTGGCGTTGTAAAGGCGAATACATTTCAAATCCTGTTGAATTATATTTCAACATAAAGAGTGAAGGCTTGCTTTCATTGAGAGGAATGTGTGCAATGCTGAGGAGGTTTTCTCCTGTTGCAATGTAACACACTGCAGGTACTGGAAAGGTCAGGGCAGGTATTTGAAATGCTCAGTTTACAGTAGGTGGCCAGCTTGCTTGCTGGAAGGCTGGCTGGCAGCCAGGAGTGCAGTTTGCCAGAGAACCCAGGAATGTGATAACGAACACTAACATAATGCTCCGTTTTTTTTCTTTTCTTTTTCCACTGGCCAGAAACCAGAATCACTGTTGCGTTCAGAGTATGAACCTTGATCAGTGTCTTAATCTTTCCAAGCGTTCTTTATGATACAACCTGTGCTTTATCATGCTTTCACCATGCTTGCACTTTTCTGTTGCAGTAGACGTTTATAAGGGTTAGTTAGACATGTTTTCCATGACTCAATGTTGATCCCAGGCTTCGAAAGGCAAGGCATTTGGGTCACATCAGAAGGGTAAAGATGACCTTGTTATGTTTATTTCAGTCTTGTAAGTAACAAGTGAAACCGTCCTGTAGTTAAACCGCTTTGAACTTTAAATTACTATATACATGCACTGTATGTAGTTCGACTTTATGTATGTTATAATGCAGCTGCTATGAAAATATCCCCTAAATCTGGTCACTTAGGTCACACATGAGAAGGAAACAGGCATTAACACCACCCCCCTAGTCTTCCTGCTCTACTGAAAAGGTATACTTCAGCAATATGCCTGTGTGTGTGTGTGTGTGTGTGTTAGGAATGAAAGCTGCTCAAGTACTCAACGGTTCTGCTTATTCACAATGAATCATTTGCTCCTGTGGTCGACACACATATGCACAGCAGGAATGTTTATAGCATGGCAGTCGCTCTGGTACTCAATGACGTTTTCATCTGTCGTTCACAGATTGTGAAAGAAACGGGCACAGATTCCCATCAGGGGCTACCTACAAGGAAAACTGCAACTTGTGGTGAGTGCAATACCGTACACCTCTTCTCTTCTGCTTTTATCCACCTCTGTTAAACCATGGTGCTCTGTACCCAGTTCAGCTCTTCGATAAGTTATTTTTAAAGCCTAGCACCTTTACATGGGAAAATGAAAGATCTACAAAATAATATTTCTTTCGTATTAGATCAGATTTACTTGTTGGTTTTTATGGTTAGCTCTTTGTAGTTTTATTATTTCTTTCGAATTCTAAAAGTCAGTAAACCTTATGAGACTGTAGCAGACTCAGATTGCAATATGAATGAGATAAAAGTTAGGATTTCGAAGCAGACAGTGCAGAGCGATTCATCTGCCTCTTATATATTCGCTTGATGTGGGCTTAACTTCTTTCAACTGTTGCCAGAGATCACTCAGCTTAGATACGTGCATGTTGGCTAGAAATCAAATCCCATAACTGTGAAAGCTCCTGCATCGCTTGCATTAGCAACGTTTTTGTAGTACTGTAGAGCCAAGATGTAACAGGACAGTGTGAATTTTAAACATTTAGCATCCACACTTTGAATAGCATCTGTGGTAGAGACGTTAGTTTTCAAACTGTAGAGAGGAGGGACTTATAGAAATTTTGTAATGTGATAGTGGGTAAGGTTTGGATTAAGTAAGGTTAACATTGCGATGTCAGGTTAGGGTTAGGTTTATGTGTCTTAGGTTTATTTTTCTGCAGGCACAGACGTTCTTGGAACAATAACAAGTGGCACTGGCACTATTTATTTAAAATTGTATTCACTGGAAAAGCCATATGAGCTACAAACAGCTCATTTTCAAAAGCACCCCAGGAGGAAGGCAGGAGCAAGTTACATACAAGCATACAGCGAGCACACAGCTTTACAATCCATGTATTATTGTAATGGTTCCAATGATCAAACAACAATCTCTTAAAATGAAAAAAGTGACGCTCTGGGTCTGAGTTCTGTGGGTAGTTTATTCCAGAAGTACTATTGGAAGCTGTCTTTCCAATAGTACTTCTCACTGTTGGGATTTTGAAATATTTTGTATCATCAACATTTCTCAAGGCACTAGACTGGACATTTTCAGTCTGCTACAGATTATGAGCAGCACAACACAGGGTCTGTGTCAACTCATTCAAATTGGCTGCTATATTTGAGTTTGTAGCTACTAATGTGTACCTCTGAGGTGAGGACAGCTGGTTTGGAGTTCTTTAGCAACTCCGGAAGGGGGGTCTAGGCATGTGTAGCTGGCTGACTGAAACGCTGCTCTCTGGCTTGGCAGAAGACCCCGGTATTGTTTTACTGTGGCCCCAGGTGCTACTGATGAGAAGCCAAGTCATTATCAAATCATACACAAAACAAGTCACAACATCCTCAGCTTGGAGAGACTTCTGGAAATGTTTTCATTACAATACTCTGTGTGTTTGTGTGTGTGTGTGTGTGTGTGTGTGTGTGTGTGTGTGTGAGTGGCTTTGTCTACCACTCATGGGGGACCATAGCTGTGAAGATCTACTTTTGATAGCTAGTGCAAAAAGAAACAAACAAGCAACAACAAAAAAAAAACTACAGAAGCACGATGTCATAACTTCATAACTAGGGACAGCATGATAACTGCAAAATTAGCATGTAAGTTGGACTTGACAGTTTGTTAAGCAATGACACAATGTTGTTTTAAGTGAATTTCAGTCATCAGTCCTACTTGACAAGTCTTTGACTTTAACAGACACTTACATTTCTTGAAAGACTCAAGAATGAATGCTATGCACGCTATGTTCTCTTTTCCCTGTCATCTATCACACTCCCAGCCTCTGTTGTTTGAAATAGTCTCGATACCCCTGTTCAGTGAATTTGAACAGAGCAGATCAGCACAGCAAGCCAGGACGGACACTTGGCAGCATTGCTGGTGAGAAATTCAGTCAGAGTTTTTTTTTTTTTTTGGAAACCGTGCTGGCTTTGCCTGCCGACTGACTAAAATTGGAGTTTCTCTGTGTCCGTCTCCTTAAAAGGCATCGGCACAGCTTGAGTCTTCTACCTCTGTGAAGACTAAACTTCAGATAGAGCAGCTTGCCAAATACCAGGCCTTCTCAAATACAACGTTTAAATGAGCGGGACAGGAAGTGGTTTCACTTTTAAGAAAACCAAAGGTGACGTTTGTCCCTCGAGGTGGCGTGCCGTAAGTTTGCAGTAAAAGTGCATGTGGGGCAAGTAACTTCTGTAATTAGACTGCAGTTTGAAACACTGTCTTATAACTACAATGTAACTTCCATTGAAGACCACTGTACTGCAGTTACAATGCGGCATTGTTGTCATGGATTCTGAAGTGGTCAAGGTGCTTTTCAAGATCCGCTCCGTTTTCGATTAAGAAGCCCCTGTCTCTTTTCTGTTTTTTTTAGCACCTGCAGCAAAGACGGCAGATGGGACTGTGAAAACCATGCGTGTCTCGTTGAAGCAGACATGATCAACGCTATTAACAGAGGCGACTATGGGTAAGCGAAAATGGGTTTCTTCAATGGTGACGATCAAACCTGTTATCACACTGAGTGTCGTACCAGTCTCCCACTGCAGAATACTATACCGTGCTAACTGTGGTTGGTGGGTCCTTCGGTTTACAGCTGGAGAGCCGGAAACTACAGCCAGTTCTGGGGGATGAGTCTGGATGAGGGAATTCGCTACCGTCTGGGGACCAACAAGCCCTCCCGAACTGTGAGGAACATGAACGAGATTAAGGTGAGACAAAGCATGTGTCCTGTATCTACATATGAACCCTACACCCTATACTATAATATAATCCTCCACGTCCCCCTCAAAGCCAGAGAATTGTCTGTCTGCTTGTATAGCTGGAGGTGAGACTCCTTGGCAGACATGCAGTGAACTGTAGTCAGCTAACGCAAGTTAATGAATCTCTGTGAGACTCATGTTAGCCCCAGTGTTCAAACATCTCGCCTGTGTTTTTTAAAGGAGGACACTTCAGTGAGCTCACAAAGAGCAAACATTGATTAACACGAAACGCACCTGGACAGCCCTCTTTGCAACCTAAGCTCGGGCTTCATTAATCCTTCTTAGCTCTTACGTAACACTGCTCTCTCCTGAGCCTATTAACCGTTAGACAATGCAGGAGTTTCCCTGTTTGTTTCTGCTCGAGAAGCTGAAAAAGGTTTCTGCAGGCACTGAACAACTCCTAAAACCACAAGTTTAGAGCTTCAAATAAATGTGCCGTTACTTGTCAAGTAAGACAGAAATACCTCTAAATGAAAACCCCCTTTATGAGCTGTTTTTTTTAAAACCTGCAACACGGCTCTCAGCAGTTATACATTCTGCTATATATTTTTACACTCCATGGTAGTTTTATTATAACAAAACTCCTGCTGTTTAATGAACTACTGCAACACCATTAAAGACAGCATGAAAAAAAAAAATCTTGTATGAGGCATGAAGTTGAAAGCTGAAAAGTTCTGTATAGCAGGGGTTGTTACCCAGAGTATGGAAAGGGGGTAACCTAATTTCTGACCTCTCCTTAAATGTGGTCATCAAAATGTGGTATGTAGTAATTCTGCGAGCAGTGCAACATGGGATTGAACAGAGGCCCCTGGAAGTTTCTGAGAGTTCTGATTGTGAAACAGGATGGAACTCTGTTGCTGACAGACGTGTCCATTCCATTCTATAGAAGACAAAGTAACACAAGTGCGCTCCAGAGGAGCTGTCAGTCGGCTTATAAAATCAAAGGGGGAAAATCGGAAAAGAAGCTGCCCTGTTTGAAAATCCCATTGAAAAGCAATTAGACGTGCAAGAGCCTGCCTTGGTTCGAGGAGAATGTGTCTGAGTGTCTTTAACACACCAGCAGGCCTGAGGTTAAAGCGAGTTGCTCGGACCACACTATGAAACATTTCAGAATACAGATCAATGGACAGACTGCTTTTAACACACCCGTTTTTCCAAAAGATTCAATGGCTGAACTCAGAGGCAGGATTTCCTACAATTTAATTCAATTTTCTTATTTTTACTGTACAGGAGCTCTTTTACTCCACAGTGAAGAATATAAAAATGATATAATATCTAACAAACTTATAAAAATACACGCAGTATAGCTAACTGATGCAAAGTTGTTTTAAATGGTGGTGAATGAGTGCATTTAATGGAATTAGTCTCAACCCTAACTGCACAGAATTTGCATTGCAATTGCACTTTAAGATCACTATAATTACATTATGTTTGCAATGAACGATTGCTACAATTTGCAAAACTCAATTTAGGTTCACTGTAATTACAATTGCAACTGCTGCTAAAGATTGTGAGGATTACATTAGAGCACATTGCATGTATTACCATTCTGCTGGAATCTATGACCACAGTGCATCTGAATTGAAATGCACATGGAATCTGATCCACATCCCTCTCTTCTTGGTGTGGCAGACGAATTTGGAGAACGTGTTTCTGCCCTACTATTTCAACGCTGCTGATAAGTGGCCGGGAAAGATCCACGAGCCTCTGGACCAGGGAAACTGTGCTGCATCCTGGGCTTTCTCCACTGCAGGTAAGCCTTCATACAGGCGCTTATAACATCTAGCAAACTACCTGCATGTAATCTGCTGTACTGCATTGACGACGCAGGGAAATCAATTTCTACCAGATTCCTCTGTGATCACTTCAGTCTCGCTACATTTATTTCCCAGCACAGCCACTCCTTTGCATGCGATTATTTCTGCCCTCTACCACCACAAAGCCGTTATACTTGCCTGCTATAGACAAATGTAACATAGGTTATATCAGCCAGAGTCTGCATAGTAAAAGCCAGCACCATCTAGTGATCTGACACTTTGGCTCAGATACCCTTCTGTGTTCTAGATGGTGCTGGTGCTTGCTAATATAAAACCGCTTTGGCTAGATTACATTTGCAAATAGCAGACAAGTAGAACTGAAGAGAAGCTCTGAACTCATAGCACCCTCACACAGACTTATAAGAAAAACAACAACACAGTATTTGAGTTATTGCAATCATCTAGAACAATTACAAAAATCATAAAAAGGTACAGGGACAGTTAAAAGAAACTAAGAACACTGTAACGCTAATTAGTCTTTAAGTTCAATTAGACCACTTCTTTTTCCACTATCAGAGTTGATATTTACTCTTTGTTTACTTGGCTTTCTTGTGTCTTGTGTCTCTGTCCCCCGCCCCTTTCTCTAGCCGTGGCCTCTGATAGGATCTCCATTCAGTCCATGGGTCACATGACCCCCATGTTGTCGCCTCAGAACCTCATTTCCTGCGACACGCGGAACCAGGGGGGCTGCAGGGGAGGGCAGATCGACGGAGCCTGGTGGTACCTGCGCAGGAGAGGGTAGGAGTTATTTTATGGTTACACCAACGCAGAGGCAGGCTCTTAATAGATTCGGGATGCTCCCAACTTGTATCTTAAAGCTGAGGGAATACAAAGGAACTTCAGGACCAATGACTTGAAACCTTAGGCACCTTTGCTGTATCAAAACCCAAGTCTCCCCTGGTGTGCTATGCAGCGGTCTGAAACCTAGTCTCCTGAAACCGAGTTCCAAGACACAAATGTTCCCTCAGCTTAACGAGTGACGTTAGCCTAAGAGACTGCAGCCTCGGTCTCTCCTTCTCTCATTGTCAACGCTATGTTTGAACCTACTGTAGTCTCACATGGATGCAATATTTTACTTCAGCTGACAAGATCTTTATCCCCAAAAGTTTATAGATGCAGCATTTTAAAATTGGCTTTTTATATTTTACGAAACAGTTTGCCTGTGGTGTTGTTTTTATATATCATTTTGTACATTAATTTATTTTTATTTTTTTAATTGAAGATTGGATCTATGCCTTGCCTTTTTAATAGTGATTTCCGTGGTGTCTTTTAGGCACATCAAAGCGTTGTTCAAGTGTGAAACATTGATTTGTTTTTCCTTTAAAAAATACAATTTTAAAATACTACTGTGACCAACACTGCACACATTGTAAATGCGTGATTTGTATATAACACACAGAAATTCTCCCAACATTAAAAGGGTGCGCATGATATACCGATAATTATGGTACCAGGGATGGGAGAAAAGACTCTTACTGCATAGCGTATGATCAATTCCTGGTTTTACTATTTAATAAGACACACCTGAGCTTGTTACGTTTAGACTGGGGTTAATCAAACTTGTATTAAAATCTGGAATGGGTGAAACCGCTATGCAATTGGAGACTTATTGCCACCCTTGTGGTACTTGTTTTTGAACCCTGAGTGACTGAACCTTGTCTTCTTTCTCTGGACAGCATTGTGACAGAGGACTGCTACCCGTTCTCTAGTTCAAAGACAGACTCCGCCTCCCAGCGCCCTCAGTGCATGATGCACAGCCAATCGGTGGGCCGGGGGAAGAGGCAAGCCACCGCCCGCTGCCCCAATCAATCATCCTACACAAATGATATCTACCAGTCTACTCCCGCCTACAGAATCTCCTCCAATGTAAGCAGCTCTTTGCAAGATGGGATGCGTTCTGTAGCTACTTCTACTCGTGATGAGAGTATATTTCTCTGGAGGGTAGATTCTTAAAGATGTTGTTAAAACAAATAAACTAACAAACAGGCAATTAAAGCAATAAAGAGAAAGAAAAACACGTTCAAACGTTGTACCTGGGTAATGAAACGAGCAGTTTTCTGAGACTGCAAAACCCTCACACTACCTCACAGCACGCAGTCAGTCTAGAACAGGATGGTACCATCCTGCAGCACTAGCAGGGGGGGGGGGGGGGGGGTTATGCTACCATATTCTGACATACCAATGGTATCACAACTTGGTATGAACCACTAAATCCATTTCAGTGCCATATCAATACTAGACTGTGCATTATGTGTTTCAAATCCATCATGTTTCCATTGCTGTTTATAATGTGGGTCGGACAATGGTTTCTTTGGGGTAATACTCTGGGATTATAATGGTAACCCAATTGGTGAACAGTTTCACTAGCCCCGAAACAAAGGGTTAATTATTATTATTTTTGTTTCATAAACAGGAAAAGGAAATCATGAAAGAAATTATGGATAACGGGCCAGTACAAGGTACGTTTTTTAATACCGTTTCTTAACAGTAAAACTGTACAGTGAAAGACATACTGTGCTGTACATTTATTTTTTCTTTCTTTCTGGCATCGATCCTGATAGGTAAGGACATTAACGAGGGCTAGACTACACACCACTCAGCATAGAATAAGGGTGTGAAAGTAGGGTGTAATAAGAGATTTGAATCGAAATACTCAGGAAATGTAGATGATATGAAGAATTCCTTTAAGGTGCCTGTTGAAGGTCAGGGCCACGCCCCTCATAGCTTTCACTTGAGTTCGGAATCAATGAAAAACCATTCTTTCCCTATTCTATGGAAGCTTTCAGTGTTCCCAGCAAGGACATTTCCATCTGCTCCCCTCTAATAGCGCACGCTTCATTGACTGTTATTACAGCGCTGGTATGTACGGTGTGGCACTGTCTGCTGGAGCCAGCAGCTGTTTTAACCTCTTGACCACAAAGGATATTGATCCAGAATGTGTGTTTGCTGCTTTAACTGATGGTTACTCACAGCTAGTCTCGTGTTTGTTACTGAAATGAAGACTCGCTGTGCTGTTTAGGACAGTAGTGAGAGAATTGCTCGCTCACGACAGTGCAGTGATAGAATGAATGAGCACATGCATTTGGAATGGAGTGCTTGGCAATGGCACAGATATGAACAGCACAGTGCAGGTGTCAGCTGTGTCAGCCAAGCCAGGCCAGGCCTGAGCAGCAAGGCTGTGTCCTACTGTGGTCCCATAGTATTTGTGACTCAATGTTCCTCCCTCTTTCTCTCTTTCTGTTCATTTCTTTACACTCTCTCTTCCGCTGTACATACCTGTGGGTTTATATGGTAAAACACTTCAAATAAATACACTTTGAATGTCATTTCTTGGTCAGTGGCACTATCTCTCCCTCCCTCTCTCATCTCTTATTTCTTATCCTTTTCTTGCAGACCCATACTAGTGATCCTCTTATTCTCTCTCTCCCTTTTTGTGAGATCTGTTACAGCAGAGCGTTGCCAGTTTTCTGTGCGCCTAAGCAAATTCCACACATTGGTGTGTAAAGCGAAGCATGTCTGTCCGCTCCTCACAGTGCAAGTGGCTGCCCCCTGACCTCCAGCTCGCAGTGAACCCTCCCTGTCTCCACACAGCTGATCCCAGCCCCACGGCAGCTGCCTGACCAGTGCCAGGGTGACAGGAGGGTCGATTAGGGTCGTGACCTCTGTGGCAGTCAGCCTAGGGAGCAAAGTACAGAGGCCACAGGGAGTTCTATTAGGATTCTACTATATCTATTAGGAGCCATTCGGAAAATTCGGAAATAAAGTTGGTCCAATGTCCAGATTTTCTGTATGGAAGAAATTGACGAGATTTGTTTTAGCAAATATTTCTCTAAATGTAGTACTGAAAAAAGTATATTGCGCTTTCCTAGTTTACTGTACTAATTCAGTTTTATTATTTTAAAATTGGATAATTATCTTGGGGGGGGGGGGGGGGGGACATTGTCTTTAAAAGAGCACAGCTGAACATTTTAGGATTACATTGAAAATATGTAGGCTGTTATATTTAGTCAAGCCTCAGCGTGAATCTCCTTTTGTCAAAGAATGTAACTTTCTTTTTAGCATTACTAAGTGCATGTCCTGAATTATTTTCTCACTGTGTAAGGAGTAATGAACTGCTAAACCCAGTAACCTGTAAAGCAAATGCTTACACAACCTTTGACCTATGCGACCTGTAGGATTTCAAACAGACACCCGGGGCGTGAGCGTTATCTGTAAGACGCAACAAGCTGGCGGGTTTAGCACTGACCTCTCACTCGCAAACCTGCCATAATATCTGTCCCAACAATGCCAGCGATTTAAATGAACTGCAGGAATGCCATTCATTTGGGCTGTAAATGTGCAACTCTAAATTAAGAGGTAGAGAAAGAACCTTCCAAATAAGGACTTGTTTTCCAAATGGAAAATCAATATGGTCTACTTTCCAGTCCGTAGTTTGAATGTGAAATACATTGCAAATCAGAGTGTTCTTTTTTTAAATAGACAGCCCCCCCACCCTGCACCTTTATCCATCATTCTTATTGATTTCTTGTTTCTTCAATGGTTTTAGTTAGTTGTTTTATTGTTGTTATTATTATCATTGATGTTATTGTAATTGCTTACTCTTGATACTGCATAATTTTGACATGTAAAGCGCTTTGAGATACTGTGATGTGAAAGGCGCTATGCAGTATAAATAAAATCCAGTAGAATACGTAGTAACACGTTTCATTGCTTGAATGTGTTGCATTGCTTGAATGTGTTGCATTGCTTGAATGTGTTGCATTGCTTTACTGTTCACTTCCCGATTGTCTGTAATTCTCTTTTCATTTATTTTCATTGATCTTTTCAGCCATTCTGGAAGTCTATGAAGATTTCTTTGTGTACAAGAGCGGGGTTTACCGCCACTCTCCGGTCAACAACAACAAGCCATCCCAATTCAGGAAGCACGGCACACACTCCGTCAAGATCACCGGGTAAGAACAGCTTCTACTGCACTGGATTGGGTCTCGTCGGGGGATGAGATGAGGTTAAAAGCTCTGTAATGACACATGCAGAGGAGCTCTTTGAATTGTGGTTAAGACGCTCGCTTGTGGTGCGCGGGGGTCGGAAGTTCACGCCCAGCCTCGACCTGTTACACTCGCGTTATTATATATATATATATATATATATATATATATATATATATATATATATATATATACACACACAGTATATGCAAGTCCTCACTATTTTTTTGTAATACGCAAATCAGAAATAATTTATACCATCCCAAAATGATACCTTAAGTGTTCTTGTTACCCTTTATCCATTTCCAACAAACACAGTATGTACACAATCGTTTTTATGGGGATCAGTGTATAAATATGACCAAACCACGGAAATGACTAATCAGTTATCTCTAGACCGCTAATCCATAGTGTTAGCCTAAAGAAACAACTGAATTGCTAATGATACCCGTACTGCTTCAGACTTTACTCTTATTCATACTACTGGCTGAATGAATAATGAACCTGTCATCACTAAGTAATAAAGAGGAATGCAGACGGTGTGTAATCAATGCCTGATGAAGGACCACCCCAGCCCCATCAAGCACACGCCCTACCGTCTTCCAGCTCAGTCTGAATTAATTTAAACAGTTCAGGAGACAGCGAGAAGAGTTTGTCTCGGGACAGTTGGCGTGGTAAGCAGTGAAATAGTGTCAGGAGCAGTTTATTACAGATTGCGTTTTTCAATAAATAAATAGGTAATTGGGTGCACAGAGAATGTCAGGAGAGGCAAGGGTTGTACAGCCTTGCTTTGAAGAGCTTTGCAACCCAAATTACAATGCTCCCGTGACCGCAGTAGGTATAGGTTTTATTTATTCAGTGTATCTTATTAGGTTTGTTTTAATTAATCGAAACAGTAATCTAAATACTTTAACTCTGTATGGACATTTTCCTCCAGGGGTGAAACATTTTAAGGATGGTGATGTGAGGACCCTCCACTGTTTAGATCATTATAATAGACCCTTACTGTATATGCACGTGTCTGGGAGAGCTTACTGTATTCGAGTTAAAAAGTTAATCTGAAGTGAACTGCAGGTCCACTATCTGGAGCCACTTTACACAGCTTAAATATTTCATTTTGAACTCAGCTGGAGTCAAGGAAGGAAGATCCCACCAATCCGGTCAGAGCATTCTCGAGAGAAGGTGAAGGGGTGAGGGGAGGGGGTGGGAATTGAACTGGTTCATGAACGGGGTTAGGTTGTGTATGGAATTCAAAATCAGCAAAACATGCAGGACCCAACAGGACACTCATTAACTCACTAGAAATACTTAATGAAGAAGGAAAGTCATTTATATACTGAAAAAAAAGCAGAAGGCAAAACGTTCCGATAAGGATGACCATTTACACTGATGTCCACATTTTATTGATCTCTGTTTACTGAGCTAATGCTTTCCTTTAGGCTCCCAGAATAACGGTCGCTGTTCCTTTTGAAGTCAGGCAATGTTTTAATGAGAAACCCTGCCCTCACGCTCCATTAAGTAATTCAGTAGCTTGCTCCTGGGAATGTAGATGGAAAGTGCTTTCAAGTTTATTCTTGTGAAAGTGCAATTGTTTTGAGCTGCTGATTAGATTGTGTCTGCGGGGGGGGGGGGGGAGGTTCCATTCCAGAATCTTCTGGGTTTTTTGGGGTTTTTTTTTGTCAAACGTTCCCTGGATGGAGAAGGAAGACAAAGGGGAGGTGACAGGAAAAGGAGGCTCTCCTTCCTCTGGCTCATCGAGGAAATGACTTTGGGAATTTGAATGACAACCGGCGTGTAATAAATTTGAACGGTACTAAAAAAGAAAGGCGTGTCTGGTTTGTCTGTGTGTGGAGCTGCTGTTTATTTTTAATTTTAAGTCAAAGACAGCCCATTGTGTAGTCGATCCTAAATTAGTTTCAGTGAATTTAAACAGCATTTCAATAGAATATGTTAGTTACCTATCAAGAGAAAGAGAGAGAGAGAGACTACACAACTGTACCAGTTTAACAACATTGCATTGAATAGGGTGCACTGACACTGACACACTGCAATAAAATATTAATTTAACCGTTACTACTATTACACTGCACTGAACTCTTAACTTCAGTTTAGCTTACTGAAACAGCTATGCCAATTAACCCATGCTCAAGGTGCAGATTGCTGAAATATTAAACTTGTTCCAACTTTATAATGAGCAAATAGCATACATAAAATAAAATAAAAATTGAATTAAAGTTCATGACACCCAGTACCCAGAAAGATAATTGATCTCCAGCTTGTTCTGCAACACCAGTGTATTTTGTCCTGCTTATCGATAGTGCAAACAAGGAGCAAGGGAGTACAGCACAGTAAAAGCGTGGTGCTGTAATCCTGACCCATTGAATACGTGTAGCAATGAATGCAGAACAGGAGAAGAGTGGCAAAGCAAAGCCCAAACAAGCAGTCCTCTTTGGCTGCCTGCCACGGCCTCTCTTTCCAGCTCATTTCATTAATACTATGTAAACACCTGCCCTGGCAACAATGGCATCCATTGGAGAGGCTGGCTGGCTTGAATTCCGCTGCGGTGAAAAGCGGTCTTCAGAATACCTGAGGAATGAGGGTGTAGCGGGTCTTCAGGAATTTAGAATCGGAAACAAAGCCCAGTGAAATGGCAGGCGGATTCCTTTCATTCAAATGCTCTATATTGTATTGTTTGTGCTGTTATTAGCACTTTGCTTTCTTGTAAACTAACCTCTTTTTTATTGTTTCAGATGGGGAGAGGAGAGGGGGTATAATGGAGAGAGAAGCAAATACTGGGTAAGAATCTGGGTAAGAATCCGGTAGAAGTAGAAATAGCATAAGGATAATTTTTGGTTTTGTGTATACTATACAACAGTGACATTTTTGTTAAAACGGACCTACCCTAGGATTCCATTTTAAATTATGACGGTGCTATCCTTACGGCAGCTTTTTTAAAAAAGTACTAAAATAGCGACAAGTAAAATGTAATCCTAAGTGTCCAATACAACACATCACCTTCATTTCATTATCATTTTTCACATGCAGATCGCAGCCAATTCTTGGGGCAAAAACTGGGGAGAGAACGGCTACTTCAAGATCGCCCGCGGAGAGAACGAGTGTGAGATCGAGGCGTTTGTTCTTGGGGTGTGGGGCCGCATCACAATGGAGGACATGCACCACAGGAAGTGAGCCAGAGAGTCACCAATGACAGCGGACAATGAACAAACCAAATATATATATATATATATATACTGTGACTAGCATTTGGATACCAGACTTTGCAATAAAAATCTCAGGACTCCTACTCATCATTTTCCAAAGCTTCTGCGATCCCAGGTTTTTTCATTGAGCAGTCAGTCAGCTTTTCCGAAAAAACCTCTCAAGGGATCAGAGTTTCTCCAAATTGGCTGACGAAGGTGCTTTGCAATCTCAAATCGACTGTTGGTGTTCAGGTTAGAAAGGTATAGCAATGGGACTGAGAAGAGCTACAATGCCACAAAGAAGTATTTACTGGGAGCTTTAATTACCAAACAAACTGCTGCTTTTCTCAGATCTTTCCTCCTGATTGCTTTAGGGAAATCATAAACCCATTAAAAAAAAGCTGGTGTCGAAAGCATGCCCATTGTATTGATTGATAAATAGTGTTGACCCATTTGGAGGTTAGGCCTGTGTGATACCGCAGTTTTGCTCGTACATACTTCTGTGTGTGGCAATATTATACACAATTCTAAAGCTCAACAGTTCTACTGTATTGTAGCCACTTAAAGAAACATAAATCCTTCTTAATATATTCAAACAAGTCTTAAAAGTATTTTTTATATTGTTTTCGTAATCTATTCTTTTTTTTTTTAGTTGTGAGAATGACCTTTTGCAGAGCACTGATAACAGTACAGGCGAGTCTAGCTTTCAGACAATTGGATCATTAAATGATTCATGATGATCAAACTTGAATATTCTAGCAATCGCTGCTTATTCCTCATGACTTTGAAATCGGCAAACTCCGTTGCAGTTCATTTAAGCTAATTCGCCGTACGTTTTCAAACCTTTCTTCACGACAGTACGTATTTTAAGATGTGCGGTGTTTCAGGCTTGGAATAACAGGTTACAAAAACACGATTCAGCTCGTTTCAGCTCTACTTCTGAAGAAGTCTAGCAAAAAACAACAAGGTCCCCCTCTGAGGCAGTCTTAATAGACACCCTCATGTCTGTCCAGAATAAATTACACTGCATTTTAGGTAATGGATTGAGGTCAATGGGTATTCAAACCCAGTACTGCAGGTGTTAGCCCAGGAGCTTTTTGGTCAATTTATTTACAGCAGAACCCCACTGTGTCCAGAGTATTCTTGGCAATTGCAAAACCCTGCTCAGATACACATTGTGACGAGAGATTTAAAGGCACTGAACTGGGCAATGGGATTCGTTAACCCGTTGCTGTGTCCTTTCTGTCTCTGCTTCATTCCTTTGTACAGTAAGAAGAACCAGGCTGGCTGTAATGAATCGTTGTGTTTGAAATCTGCTATGAACTCTTACCCTGCATGCCATACGTTGTTGACACGCTGTCACATTGTTCTCATGTATCTTGATGAACGTGCTTTCAGGTGCTGGTATGAAATTCAATAAAGTTTTTTGTTGTTATTGTTTTTGTAAGGGAACATTTACGATGCACAGCCAGAATCAACGTAGTGTCTCTTATCAGTGGAATAAAATACAGGAAGGGCTCATGCATGAAAATGCATGGTTTGTTACAAAGTCATCAACATCAGACTGCCAGCAAAACTTCTGTTTGGCCGCTAATAGTTTCCGATCACACCTTATTGCTGATATCATTTCTTTTATTTAAGTTTTTATTTTATTTGATATGAATGTATAAATGTGAGACTTAATTGCAAACCTTTGGCAATGGTTTGATTAAATAAATACATTTTAAAAAGTACACTCATTCATTTGTTCATGAACCACTGAAGGTGTGTTTTATAGGGAAGGGGGTGTAAGGTTTGATAGTAAAACACTACTAAAGATAATATGGTTTAACTAGGGGTGTGCTGTAACTCATAATTGCTTTTTAGAAGTATTTATTGGCAGGTATTCAATAAATCCATTAATTGATTTCAAAACAAAAAAAGCTGTCCTCTGCTCACGTTTACAATTAAGTACCAGTCAATGACAATTAACTTCCACACTGAGTGTTTTAAAAGCCGATAGGAAGATTATTTTCCTCTCATCCAGTACCAAGGCCGTTATGCTACTCAATTGTAAACATGAGGGAAGGACTGCTTTTCTCGTTTTGAAATCAACACGTTCATTAATGGATTCACTGAATACCTGCCTTTAAATACTTCTTAAAAAAGCATTTCCAAGTACGAGTAACAGCACACCCTTATCTTTAACATAATTCCTATGTGGTGTTGCCCTTGTAATCATTTTATTTATACTGGCACACACAGTGTATGACCATTTTTCAAAAGCTCTTTCTTAAAACAGGCCCCACCTACCTGATAGCACTGAAGCAATCCTGGGTCTTTACTGCAGGTTAAATACACAAGTCTGTGCTTGTGGGTATCTGTGTTTCATCAGGTAGATCAGCAGCTCATTAAAAACCTTTGGGATGTGTGTCTGCTGAGAAGAGACAGTCAGAAATACAAACTGGCTGTTTTTTTTTTTAATCTAACTTTTAGGAGTTACTTCCCAGCCTAAGGGCCAAGACTGCAAGCTTTGAGTCTGAGGCGTTCACAGAAGAATTTAAAATACCTTGTTGGGAAAGATTTCATATGTTTAATTGTATAGCACATGCACCTAAGGCTTTAAGGTGTGATGGTGAAGCAAATTAAAAGTTCCAGCATTTCCAGCAATACTTGGTTCTTTAATTGTTTGGTTTGTACCCTTTTTATAAGCACTGCAATGACAGCTATATTTTGTTGTTCCTTTTAACATATTTTTGCAATGTAAGATGAACTGTGAATATATCCTTACAGGACCTGAATCATATCATGTTGTTCTGTTCAAATATCCATTGTGAAAGTGTTCAGTTAATCTGTCCTACACTGTTGAAATCGGTGCTGAAATAAATGTGACCAATAAATACATTCTTTGTCGATCCTTTGGTAAAAACTAAGATAGTTATATATATATATATATATGTTCATATAGATCCCCTTCAGTCACTGTGTGTACAATTGGACTGTGTTAGGTTATATATCTATGTAACTATTGTATAATGCATATAGCATATACGTTGTTTTTTTTTTCAAAGTTATGGCAGGGTAACTTTTCGAACCCCATAGAGTTCCCACAAAACTGACATTTGTGACCAAAGGGGATATATATCTAGAGAAACAGCAAGGAGCAGAATCTCATTGCACCTTGGCCCAAAGCCACATCTGCAGAAGCTCAGGACTCTAGATGTGACAGGAGATAAGCTACCACGTCCGAGCGGTGATTCAAGTCTACTGGCAGTGATGGAGGGTTTTTCCAAGTAAGTGATTTCTCTGTGTGAAGATTAGATCCCAGACTGCGAGCAAGAACGTTGCTATACCTGCTGTGTGAAGAAATACCAAAAGAAACTCAAATTCAACGACAAAACGTGGTCGTCTAGAAGTCTTTTTCGGCCTCTTTAAAAGTTTGATCTATGTGCTTTAGCTTAAAAAAAAGCACATATTAAAAGTCTTTAAGAGAAGGCAATTTTATATTTCTGAAGTGGGGGTAATTTTATTGTCTGTTTCAAAAGTCATTCATAGTGAACAAACCAGTAAGCAGCCCCTGTCAGCATTGAATTGGAACACATTATCACAGCACGTCTGCAGCTACTGAATCCAGTTCATTACCAGCTGTTTCGCATATTGCTGGCAATCACACCAAAGAGTTACAATGTCTTCTGCTGACATATTGCCCTGTGAAACAGCACTGGGGTCCCACTGTGGAACAAAAGCTATAATATCTGATTCCTAACAGTTACTTAAAAGCAAGCTGGATTTACCCTGTGCGTTTGCAGCGCCCCACTTCGTGCCCCCTTGCTGTAGTGAATTCTTAAGCTGAAGTTCATGGATAATACCCTGGGATTGCAATTCTGCTGACCCCAGAGGTACTGAGCCCTAAGCAGTATGGAGGCAATGCTTCCCACCACCTCCCCTGCTGGGTCATTGCCTGGGGAGATGTGTTGACAGTACTGCTTATTCACCCTCACAACTGGGAAATACTGGAGTCATACTTACAATACGAACATTTGTCTTGATAGATGTCAAGAGATCTAGTCATCCAATTGCGATTGACTTTGAGTTACACATTTTCTCAAAGGTCAGCCGCGACCTTCATTATAAGATCATCAGTCATACTCAAAAAAGAGGAGGTATACAAATGATATCAGCGACTTTGACCGTTGCTGCACAGTTCTATAGTGCCGGTTATACAGTGTGTGTGGAGGCTGCAACTGAATTAATGAGGGCTCGGAGGACGGAAGGATCTGAATCCGGACCTGATTCAGCACATCTCTCACATCTCATCCTCTCCGGGCCAGGTCAAAGCATGCTCAGAGAAAACAATGTGCCTGAGAGGCTCATTAGAGCTGACCAATCGTCCTGCTTTCTCTTGAATTATTCATGCATTCCCCGTCTCTCAGCTAACCGGCTGACTCCTGGGCTATCTGCTGATGCTGGCCTGATAGAGGCTGAGATTCACACACTCCCGAGCGCTGTCATAACATGTCATCATGCTTTATTCCAAGCCATCGCGTCTGGCAGCCACCACAACACCACCTCTCGTGGAGTCTGCTGAGCGCTTTCTCTTTCTGAAAGAGCAAGTTGCTAGAAAATGACATTCTTATAATTTCTTACCTTTTTATGATTCAATTACTCAAATATAGTTTGTGTTTTGTTTTAAGGTGCTTTGACTCTGAGTTGAGCAGCTGCTCGCCAGTTCTAGTTGCCTGCCATAGATATGTGTTACATAGGCTAGATCAGCAAGTGTCTTTATATTAGTAAGCGCCAGCACCATCTAGTGTACAGCAGTGTATTGCCAGCAAAAAAAAAAAAAGATAGCTTGATCTGTGGCTAGCAAAGCAAAGATAGCATATATCTGTGGCTAGCAACTAGAACTGAACTAGAACTAGCACCTCCTGAACACAAGCAGTAATATTATCCTAAAAAGCAGCAGGTTGGTCAGAGTAATAAACAAGTGTGATGTGTTTATTGTCCAGCAGGAGGCTAGGACTATTACTATTGTCCATTAGGAGGCTAGAACTAATATCAAATTGGATATTGGTAGGCATAGACAACTTTTTTTCCCCACAAAATGTTTTTTATGTCCCAATTATTTGAAGAAGCTCGATAGGTGAACAGGCTAGCGTAGGCGCCCGTCGGCCGCGCTGTTTTGGTGTGCTCTGCTAAGGCATCCTAGTGAACCTCTGACCCTCGAGAGCCATACATGGACAGGAACGGGGGGAGCTGTGGAATGTGATGATGCTCGGGAATGTCAATTATGACAATCAGCGATGCATGCGGGGATAGAGCACTTTCAAATCCTGTTTGCAATGCGAGAAAGCTGCATTAGAGAGGAGACGTAACAGCACTGTACGGCCTTTGTTCTGTGGTATTGTGTTTAATAAAACATTGATGGTGCCTCAGGCTAGGACTGGAAGTGAGGGGTTATAAATACATACAACCCTGTGTGTGTCTGCTGTGTGAGTGTGTCATGTTTACGCTGCATGCGTTTATTAACTGTTGTAAATGAAAGTACTTTATTTTAAGGGGTGCTGTTTCTAGTTTATTAACTGTTAACATCTAGTCTACTAACATGTTAACAAACATTGATCACTGATCATCAAAACCTGGTCTCTAGGATTGAACTTTATTGCATGGTCACAGCAACCACATTCCAATGATACAGCCAGCTTGGAGTTCATTATCGCCAAAGTAGGGATCATATAAATATATTGCTTAAGGGGTAATGGCATCGCTGTGGTGTGTTACAAGGTAGAAACGGAAGTCATGAGTCAATGAAGGGCATTATTTGAACGAGGCAGTTGCATGTTTATTGAGGAACGTACCACGTCAATGCCGTTATCACTATTATACCACAACTCTGTTAAGTGATTTATTTATTTACCTCTGTCTGGAATAATCGTCACAGTCCACTCAAACTTTTTGAGAGCAGGGCTCGAGCGTCTCTGTGAAGCGTTGCATCAGTAAGCAGTGGTTTTAGTCAATTAGTGTAATCTTTTCCATCGCTCAGTTATCACAGAATGGCTGACCTCCATAGAAAAGCAACGGGAGAACAGTGTCCGGTTGTTGCATAATATAAAATTAACTAACCATTAACAACAAATGCGCATTATTTGTAAACTTGTTAACAGTTAATGCAGAAATATTAACAGAAACATCATACATTAAATTGACAAAGGTTTTGAGTAGAAGCCTTTCTCAAGCAGAGAATTGAAAACACTGAGAAAGACCTCTAGTCAAAATGTTTGCCATTGAATTTAGTTTATTTTAGTTATGGATGATAACAGATATTAATGAAATAAAGCATGACCAACCCCATTTAAATTAAACTTAGCTAGATTTTTTAGCAACCTTCTTGTTTCTTAGAATCAGTGGTGAACTCATAAAACGTTTTTTAAAGGCTGCTACATTCCAGAACTAGCAGGACTCTTCGCATTAAAAAAAATACTCTATTTCCTTTGTTTTGAAATCTCCATGATCTAGAAGCCAGAAGCATCCCCGGGGGTCAGTAAGGGACCCCGAAGAGTCCCAAGCTTGGGTCTGTCTGCGATGGGCTCATCAAAAAGAGGAAGGATCCTCGCAGAACCAGATTGCCACACGCCCTGTGCTGTGATGTGCAAAAGCCAAAGGAGCTTTTTTTTAAATTAGTTTATAAATAGGGTGATTAATAACATAAAATTAACATTTGTTAACATGTTAGTAAGATAGTTATTAACAGTTAACATTTTAAAAATACAATTCTCCTTAAGATAAAGTGTGACTAGAAATGTACGGTATCTTTAAAACTGCAGAAAAATATAGCTTGAAAGTCATGCTAGATATTCCACATCATTTGGAATAAGCTAATTATCCACATGGCTGCAATTCTACTAATAAATAGCAAGCTGTGAGCTGCTTGAATATCATACATGTTAATCATAAGAATTAAAATGCCTTGTTAACTGTCACATCTTTGTCTCTCTGGACCCTGATTGGCTGATCACTGCAAAATTGGCAGCAAAACCTTTTTGCCTAATTACCTCTTGACCTGCATGTCCATAAGTATGGCCCATTTCGCAATTCAAAGCCATTAAGCTCCAGACAAAAGTCACAGCCCCTGTTTCCCTAGTGCAGTATAGCTGTTAAAACCACTCAGAGGCAACTGAGAAGCAATCTGTGCCACTCACAGCTTGCTTGACACATAATTGAACACATCTTTTCCATCCCATTAGGCTTCGTCTGCAGTAACAGGGAGCAGTTCTCCCAGCCCCTCAAACCAAATGGAAACGACTACAGGTCAGCCGAAGCATGAAGCATTTCACATCATGTTTGAAGATCACTGGTTCAAATCCATATCGGATTGATAATCATTTGAGCCTGGCATCTGTTGAGGACCCAGTTCCTAATGGCCACACTCCAATGGTCACCTTTAAAAGACAGAGGTTCCTAGAGAGCAGGGGGGCACACTCTTAATGTTACAGTGCAAGACACTCAAACCAGCATTATGCAACGTTCTTCACTTTACAACTCTTGCTATGCTATTCCCATGGTATACTCTGGTACCAGCTCTTGAATCAGCATGACCAGTTAAAAGCCTACACTGCATTGCAGAAGTGCCTTAAGTTGGCTAACAGTGTTGATGAGAAAGCCCTCTCCTAATATATGTGGCTGGTCCAGTAATTGCAATGTGCAAATCCCTGGAAGATTATGAGTTGGGAAAGACCCCTGGAAAGGGCTGGCCGGGAAAGTTTCCCCAGGTTCACACACAATAACAGGAGGGCTGATCCAAACACTTCACCTTCCGCTGGTTCAGTCCAGGCTCTCCTGGGAGAACTCAATGTTCAAAAATCAGATTCCCACAGCACACAATAGGTCTATTATGTGTTTATTGGGTAAAAATTTCCTAAACGAAACTAATTGTAAAGAGTGAAGTGTAAAAACGTAAATTCTTTTGGAGGTATAAATTATTTCAGGCAAATTGGGGAGCCTGGCTCCCTTAAGGGGACCTCTTTTTTTTAATAATATTTGTATTCATTTTCAGATTTTTCTCCCAATTTTGGAATGTCCAATTATTATTCAACCTGGCTCACCGCTGCAACCCCCAAACTAACTCGGGAGAGATGGAGACGAGCACTCAAGTCCTCCGAAACGAGTGCCGTCAGCTCTTTTCCACTCTGCAAACCCGCCATGCAGCCATATTCAGAACTTACAGCTTCGAAGGACCATGCGCTTCTGAATTGCATACAGGCCGCCCTGCAGGTGCCTGGCCAGCCACAGGGGTCGCTGGTATGCGGTGAGCCAAGGCCTCCCCAACTGACCTAACCCCGACCCCCGCCCGGGCCGCCCCCTGGAAAGTCCTGTGGCATAGCTTGGATTCGAACCGACGATCGCCAAGCTATAGCATGCATCCTGCACTCTGGTGGAGTGCCTGTACCGGATGCACCACTCGGGAGCCCAAGTGGGCCGTTTTGATTATTAACCTTGTTGGGGTCCTTTTGTGCAGCACTGATTTGGCTGCACAGAGTGAAAGTCAGAGGTACAGCAGTAATAATAATAATAATAATAATATGTATTATAAGCTGATCCTTTGGAACAACTAGTTTATAAAGTGTATGTGTTAATATCTTTTTTCACTAGTAGGGATCAGCAGACCCTATCCTATACAGTGGTGCGTTTCCAAACATGGCACTGTCTGTGGCAATGAACTCTGGCAAGATGAGAATCCAGAATGGTATGGAGTGCAGTTCAGCACAGCTCATTAAAAATTGTCCAGTGATGACTCACACAGAAAGCAATAGCAACTGAACTTCTGTTATCTGAAGAGAAACATGTGCGCACATTACCTCAACAAATGGAACACGGGATAGGCCGTCATCTGCCAGATTTGTGTTTTATAAAAAAAAAAAAAAAAAAAGAAAACAAAACGAGGGTGCATGGTGTTCTTTAAGAGATTTCTAGAATTTCCGTCTGTTTCCTCAGGAGGGTCTCGGGACATCCTTTGCATTCCATAAACATGCCAGCTGTGGACAATGCTATTTGTACTAAGAGGATGGAGACCCGCGCTTCAGGAAACCGGTCTGAACTGTCGTCGCCAGGGCAAGAGACGCCGGGATCCCAGAACGAAAAAATTAACCTGCTATCACCACCAGAGTTCTGGAAAGCCAGCCAGCGCATACAGCTGCTTCTCTAATTACTAGCAGCAGGAATATTCTGGAAGCTTCTGCTTAACAACAGCAAACCAGAAGCTTCCAGAATAAGGAGATTTGCTTCTTTACAAACTCGTTATGCCCTTTAAAAAAAAAATACTCTTTATACATGGGAAAGGTACAACTTCCCTATGCATGTATTCAACATGTGTTTATTACAGTGTATTACTTGCTTTAGGAAGGTGTGAATATTTTAATATCTTAGTTGGCGCTCATTTAAATGTAGAACAATTCTGTACCTGTGTACTGGCGTTGTGGAACTTAGGCAATACTTTTACATCCAAAAGACTGGAGTATGCTTTTATAGAGAACTTGTACGAGACAGAAAACTCTGATCGTTAACAGCATTCCTCCACAATACACCCTAGCACATTTTACTATAAGAAAACATCCTCCTCATTAAAAACAATGGATAACATATTAACCTACATAATAGCATTCATGGAGTGCTGTAGTAGATTAAAAAAAACAAAAAAAAAACAACAGAAAACATGTTTGTAACTAGACATCAGTGTTAACGTTTACAGAACTCCCACAAGATAAATAATGGCCTTCTCAATAAGTAATATATAGGCTTTATATTGCAATTGCTTAATACTTTCTGCACCTTAAAGACAACCGTATTCATGCTATTGAGTTGAAGGGGCACCTTGCTGTTGTCTAGATAAAACTGAACTGATAGCCAGCTGGTTAGCGCCATCTTGTGTCAGAATGTGGTACTGCCACTTCGGTTTGAGTTGGGTTTTTATGCGGCATCCTCCTATGGCAGCTACAGCAGGGAGTATAACTCGGGTCAATGAAATGGGCAGGGAATCGCATGGTATACTGTAAAGGGAGTGAGTGTATGTACATTGAACGAGAAGCACCCTGTATGTCTTCTGAAAAACCGCAGGTCCTTTTCTCATCTGAATGGCAGCTCACCACATGTTTAACATTGACAAAAAAATAAGTCAATTGTTCAGCTGTGAGTCAGTTTGGCAGATATCATGCAAATGATATATAAGTCTGCACTCATTATTAGTACTGGGAGTTTGAACAATATTAGGTGAAGTCTGTACATTCTCACCTGCCAATTATCCCAGATGCAAGGTAATCACTCTGCAAAAGAGCAGACATCAAGTGTGAAGATATTCATAATGAATGAAATTCATTTACTTGAATTTACTTGAATTATATGAAACACACACAGCTCCCAATTTGATATGGAAATATGTGTTTTTCAGTAGAGGTCACCCTGTCACATACAGGAGGCAGCTTGGCCATGTTTGTACGATGCACACCGAGTGAAAGTTCGGTTAGAACATACGCACACATTTTAAATCTCTGTTCAGTTGTGCCGTCAATATCATCTTCTTTTACATTTTAACTGCTCATTTTAATTGCTCCACACCAGGAATATGTTAGCTAAATGCGGGAATTGCTTAGAAGCTTACTCTCTATTCAGCTTACAGATAAGACAATTAACAAGGAAAGAAAAAAATGAATTAACTGAACATGAAATGAGTCTGAGGTGCTCTGGGTTATCTAGAGCCTGAAGGAGTCAGGGAGGGGTGAGTGGGAGAGGCAGAGAGATGGGCAGCTCTGTTGCATGGATTCAGCACTGAACTGAAGTTCGGGTAGATTTTCTTAAACAGTCTTCAGCGCACACGCTTTCCCATAATGTCTTAGTTTACAGCGGTCTGCATTTTATACAACAGCTGGTGCTAACAAAAGACAGACACCCTCTGCATTGTTATTTTCCATGCATGCTGCAGACTCAAGCCGCTGTAATGAAATATAACTTTCTATGTGAAACGTTGTTTTTATTGCAAAGAAGACATTTTGCAAATACAAACTTCTGACTGGGAAATCACCATGCTATTTGCAATTCCAACAAAGAACTATTCAATTGCATTCACAAGCATGTACAGCACAGACTCTTCTACAGAGCTCTGCTCGCTGCCACAGTTAGGTCACAACTGACTGCAGTCTGTGGATCTGCCTGCTTATATCCCTGCCCATGTATCACATGACCCATTTTGGCAGGTCAAAAGTAAAAAAAAAAGAATACTGTACATGTTAAAACATAAAATAACTAAGAAATATATGTATGTATATATATGGATGCGTACAAATAAAATGGTCAGGGTTAGATATGAAGCACAGGAGAGAGAGTGACTGCCAGCAATGGAGCTTAGTAATTATGAGCCTCTCTGACAAGGCGTGAATTAAATAGCCTTTCACAATGTCCTTTGGAGAAAACCATCCTGTCAGCGACTAGAGAGCAGTGGGGACACACACGCAATGAGGGCAGACTGTCATCTTATTAATCTAACAGCTGCTTCTCAGAGCACCTGTGTCAGGTGTCTTCTGCATTCACCAGTCCCTTTCACAAGCCTGTCTGTGTGGTACGATCCCAGGACCTTTTTATCTCCTCAATTACCTGCAGGAGACTGTGCTGTGCAGCAGTAACAATGAATTATCCAGGGTGGCTAGGACCAAGATATAATTCAGATCTGTTTTTTTTTAAGCAACATAACCCTGATTTGAGGGGATAACTGGTAGTTGACCATACACTAATGTATCCCAAAAGGAAACAGAACTTAGAGGTGCAACCACTCCACAGAACACCATGCATGATTTTTTTCCCCCTTTTTTGTCCACACACTTGCTCTTCCTCTTCTCCTCCTCTCTCCATCCACCTTTTCTGCCTCTCTCCATCCTCCCCACCGCTTCACTCTCTCTCTCTGTTTCTCCCTCCCCAGCTCTCTCCCTCTTTTTGCCCCCTCTTGCTTTTTCATTCCTACTTATCCTGCAATATTGATTGCTTAGCCAAAAGATTTCCCAAGAGAGTAGAGCTTTATGTTGTATACCAAAAAATCAGAATGGGAAATTAATCTGGCTGTTTTATTAAATTTCAATTCCATGTTAATAAGCTGTCAGCTGATATGCTTATGTGTATCCACCATTAGAATGCAGATGCAATGCTGTGCTAGGGTTTGTAAAACATTAGTTACTAGGTTTTAAAGTAATGCTGATATCTTCATTTTCATACGGCACATCGACTGATGGCAAAGAATGAGCAAAAATAAATAAAAATACGCAATGAACACCAAGCATAAAGCCATGATGTTCAAGAAAATAAAAAGTGATGGTAGGTAACAAAATTATTTATATATATTCACTATATAGGTTTAAGGTTTTTAGGCTGTCTGTTTGCATCATTTTGAGCTTATATTACCTGGTGTATTGGATTCCACAGTGACTGGGACCCAGCTGCGACAGTAGATGAAACTCCACACAGCTGTTGGTGGCTTGTTGTTTGTTCTCTTGGGATCCGAGCATGGAAATGGACACACATATGGTACATGCTTACATAGTTATTGGATTCACGCTGCTTATCGACCCAGCTTGTCTTCCAAACACCTTGCCCTGGGTTGCACACAGCTCCTAATTTGAATTTGAAACTGATCAATGCACTGTCAAGTGCTGACGTTTTTAATGCATAGAATGGATAACCAAAGCAGCTACACAATACAGCAACTGGATCGTCGGAAATGTCCTTGGAAATAACTCCAGAATCCTTAACACAGATCCACGGTAATAGGAAATAAAAACTCAGGAATGCTCTCGGGGTAATGAAAAGCAAGCCATTCTGATCTCTTGATCTTAAATAGACCCAGGAGAAAACGTTTGTAGGTTGTTAAACACGTTTGAGCTGGAAGATATGAATCCTTCCTGGGCGTCTGTAGTCCTGGAATCCGTTTTTTTTCTAAGTAACTTTTATTCTTTATTTAACCAGTGACAGATTAACCTTGAGATACACACATCACTGAAAAGGGTAATGGAATAACGGAGCGATACGAAGCATTATAATGACAATGCAGTTCAGTTGTTCTCTGATTTTATTTTGGTTTTTTTTTGTTTTTGATTTGGCTGGTGTTAGTTTTAGCTTCTTAAATAATGTTCCTGGAAATTGAACAGAAGTGGGAAATAAAGGATGCTTTTGCCTCTGGTGGTCTTTGTCTGTGTGTTCGTCGGTTATTATGCTTACCTATTCACTAAATTCTAATCGATAAAAGGGACTGCTGTCGCAACACAGTGCTGCATGTTTAAACGCCAGTGTCCCTGTGCTGCCATATTAAAGAGCATTGATTGGATTGATTGAGGTGAACTGTGCTGATTCTGGAATTCAGCGGCCCCTTACTGTGCCAGGCTGTACATAATCAAACTGTAGATGCATTTAATAATCATCACCAACTTTGTATTATACACCCCTGTGTATCATCTACTGTACCTCTCTCTGTTTCACCCAAAACCTTTATTAAAATGTATCCTGGATCTAAAGCATCTAGTCCACAGCATTTACATTAGCATGTCATTAACACCTCATCCGTGGTTCTTGGGTAATTCACAAAACCACAAAACAAAGTGCTTGTTTCAGAAGTTGCCAATGAAGGCACTTCGAAATGCTCGGAGAACTAAAGGACTACATAGAAAGTTTGGTCCTATTATAAGGGTGTTCAAACTAAACACTTTCAGAAATGTTACAAAAGTGTTTGGAATGCAGTATTTTGGAATTCAGTATCCAGGTTTGTAGAAATTGAGAGAAAAGGGGTTCTTTAGTGTAAGGATGTTATAAATAATCAATAATGTATCTATAAGTTATAAACAATATCATACAGTTATTGATTATCATACCAGGCAATACCAATGTAGTGATATAGGAACATGAAACAAAGTTATAAGACTTTAATTACTAATGTGTCATTACAATGGTATTGTAATAAACACATTCCTTCTTAATTATTGCCAGAATTTTTAGATGGAGCTTTCATCCATAACTTCAAAATGAAGTCACCTGGTCTTTATTATTCCTGGACCTATTTTATGCTTTACAAGTCTTCATTAAACTAGGGAGGTGCTGGAATTAGCATATTTTTTGCTGTCTGCGTTTGAGATAAAAAGGTTATTTGTGAGGCAGCTGACCTTATTGATATCAGCTGGAAGACAAATTGGATAGAGAAGAGGATTTAATTTACATGCAAAACTTGGCCTGGCTTCAGAAAAGGTTTCCATTAAACATATCCGTGGCACTGAAAATTGTCAATGAGACACACGTCAGGAAGAGCGAGGAGCATGAAAAATGTTGTAAGTCATTTGTGATGTTCCACCATGGGTTTTATTTTCTTTGTTACAGTCGTGTGCAAATGTATTTGAACACCCCATTGCTTCTGGAGTTTATTTGACTCAGTGCTTGACAAATGTACCAGCTGTACAAAAGAAAGTCTGTGGATGCAACTTCAAGAAAAATGCCAAAGATTTTGAGAAAGTACACGGTTCCAGAAAGATGTCAAGCTGTTACTGACGTCAAAAGGGAGCCATACGAAATCTTAGCATTAAAGACACTTAAAAGTGAACGAACATGACCTGGAAACATTGCAATATACCCTTACAAACCCAAATAAAAATGTCACAGCAAAGTGTAATTGAAAGTGTGTTAAAGCATATGTAAGCATTGGAAAGACCAATGAAGTATAGTGCAGCATATTTCTAAACATGGCAAACCAGGATACATTATTGTAGATGCATATTATAACCATGGGAAAAGCAAAAGTGCTGTTCAGAAAATAGGGGAAGGTGCACTGCAGTAAAAGCAAAGCGAGTGTATTATAGTTAATGCAGAATAAAATAACTCCACCTTAACTATTTCCTCAGCACAGTCAAGGTACTTTTTTTCACAATATGGTTCCAGTCCAAGACTGTTCCAAAAGAATCCTTAGAAGTTCAAAGAATTTAGAATCGTGTTGGAATAAATATATTATATATAGAATGTATCTCAAGGGGGCAGAGCTGTGAACCACCACTCGTTGTAAGAGCTCTTTTACAGGTGGGTCCCAGTGGGAGGTCTGCGTCGAGAAACAGTGTTTCCAATTTCTGGTTCTCTCCAGATGTTTGATACAATAAACGTTGCTGCAAACCTCAGTGACAGTCCCTATTGTGAAAATGTAATCATACTAAGAGAAAGGAAGCTTTGTTCATGAAAAGTCAAGTCACTAGAATCCCTCTGGAGTGAGCATCAGGAGGCCGCATTCTCATTCATCTTCTGATTGTTTTATCTAGTCCTTTTCTCCACAGGCACCCACGGCTCTTCAACGCAGGCTTTCTGTAATTTCCCAATGCAACTTGACTAGCCTTTCAGATCCCATTGACAAAGCAATCACATACAAGGATCATTCAGGAAGACAGCACTGTTAACCACACACTGGTGCTAATGAGTTTGTGAGTATGGTGCTTGTCCAAACCATTTCAGCACTGGGTAGGTTTAGGAGGCTGTTGTTGACTTAGAAATGACAAATGTTTGCCAGCCTTCAAAATATGTGCGTGTTCGTGATGAATTACTGTTGTTTTAGGCATTACTGTAAGAAAATGCATGGAATATATTCTGTGATAGGTATTTACAGCACAGGTCGCTGTGCTGAGCTGTAAATGAATTTTAAAGAGGCGTTCAGGGATGCTCTTGGGTGGCAGCCCTATGTTAGAGTCAAGGGACCGTAAATGTTTAAATTGCTTAATCAGTAAAGAAACAAAATAAATCCTAAATAGTATTTTACTTAACGATTAGCTGGAACAGTCTAGGTTCTTTATGAACAGGGCAGCATTTCATTTGTGTCAGGGACAGTGTCAGGGAATGTTAAGAGTATGTGACAAATTGTAGCTTTCTGATTCAGGTTTTATACAGTTTAACACAAAGAATGGCTTTGTTGTTCCCGTGAAGCGTCCTTATTGGTTAGGCTGTGTTTTGGGGCCTGGCCAAGAGGTTGGGGGTTCTGCCCCCCCCTCGCCCCCACTTTTTTCTTTGATGATCGGTAAGTTTTCGGTTGGGGGATTCTAAATAATTCTGGTCATATCTAGGTGATTTCCTAACTGATATCCTGCTTTTGTCAGGTAAATGAGAGTTCAGCTCTCATATTTTGTGCCGGTACTGTTTTTAAATCGAGGTGATGTGGAAATATTCCTTGTTTGTAGTTTTCTTTGCTGTTTCAATTTGTAACCCGTTACTCACGTCGAATTCATGATGGGTCACGTTTTTGCTTGTTTTGTGGTCGTTTCGAATTTTCAAAGGGGATCGGATCCCTGTTTTTGCCTTCGGTTTTCAGACGTGAAGTACCATTTACGATACAGCTCTAGAACAAAAAAAAGCTACAGAATAGCGTCAGAAATATTTTGAATGAAAAGTAAATTGTCAACTATTAATTTGGATTTAGAGTTTTCGAGAAAAGGCTGACCCCGAAGGATAGATTTTCCAAGTTATGAAAACATATTAAAAATGGAAAGGGGATGACGAGCAGTGTCAGGAGGCAGTTAAACTAATGTGATGGACTATAACCTTAGCTTAGCGCTATACACCATAACCTGGCTTTGGTATCAAAGTGCCATGCACAGAACCAGAGAAGAAACGTCAGGAATAATGGGGGGGGGGGGGGGGGGCGTATATCTATAAAATAGCTTAAGCACTCAGATAGAAACACTTTGTACGATCTGTAATATCTACCTGCCGGGGCCCGTGGTCGTTTTTCAGGTCATCGTTGACAGCCTGTCATGCTGAAAGGGAGAACATGTCAATTGACAGGGGCAGTATTGTGCTTGTTGTTGCAATGGAGCTCTATAATATTTACCACACAACAGTTTAATCACGCTCTCTCCGATCTGTGGATTGACTCAATGGATATTCATTAGGGATGTTTGTAACAGCCTGGCAAACATAGAAACTGCCACAATAAAAGCACTTCTGTTCTTCAGGAGGCCAATGGGACTAATTGAGAATCTTGCTAGATAATTAGCACACAGCAAAATAAAAACCAAACAGAAAAAACACACACTGCAGGTTGGCTTAAGAGAAGATAAAACATGAGAAATATAACCACTTTTAAATGGAGATATTTCTACTACAATACACACCAAACCCAACACAGAGATCATCGGGGTACCCTAACATGCACTAGTTCTTAAAAACAACCCCCCCCCCAAAAGAAAAACAAGGATCATGCTAGGATCCAAGCAAAACCATAAACCCAAGTTTAAAGTAAACATGGAGCAAGCATGACACAAGGACAAGGAAGAGTTACATGCATGTGATGCGGGTGATGTAAGGATCACAGAAGCAATTTACAAGAACGTGACTGCAAGGATTAGCCATGTGTTGTGCAAGGCATGCATCTAATCCTTCCTTATCCTTGCAAAGCTCTTGCTCTGAGCTTGCATTGTTTGGCCTTGCTTGTCTTATTATTATTATTATTATTATTATTATTATTATTATTATTATTATTATTATTATTATTATTAATAATAATCCGTCATTTAGCAGACGCTTTTATTCAAAGCAGAGTCACTTATATTAGGACCTCTGTTTTACGTCTCATCCGATTTGGTTGATCCTTACATTATGCTGGTATATGATTTCTAGGTGTTTTTTTCTTGTGGCGTGGCTTCCATGATTCAGCCGTCTCTTTGAAGTTGGGTGGATTGCTGAGCTGGACAGTGGGAAACGGCCTTGAAGATTACCATTTTGATTACTTTTTATGAGTAGCTTTGGGAGCACATTCTCCAAATCAGGTGTGAGATTGGCAGGCGAGATGTGCTGTTGATGTGCCCACAGGTCGCCTGTGAAATTAATTCAAATCTTCCCACGATGTGAGAGACCATACAAATGGCTGAGAAATTGAAAATGCACGGCAGTCAACTGAACAAAAACACTCATATAAAATCTAATGACAACAAAAAGCGCTCGGGTTCATTTTTGATGTGCGTTTGTGTATGGTATTATTCAGATGGGCTGACAAATGTTTTATGGAGTGTATGCATATTGTGCTATCTGCTGTACATCATCTTTGAAAACGTCAATAAATATTTTCATTCTAATAAACAAAAAACAAAAAGAAGAAGAGTACACACTGGGGCCAGCAGAGTAAAAGGACAAGCTGACAGTCGTAATGAGTTTTTAAAACTTGAAATACATATCTGTGGGAGACAGAAGAATCAATGTAATTGATTTCCACAAGTGTTATCTTTGGAAATCCGGGCTCAGAAACTCTGGGCTGCTGCTGCTGCTGCTGCTGCTGTTTTCACTCATTTATTGTCCCTTCTTAGGGTTATTAATCCTAGCAATTCATTTTAAATATGGTGCTCCTGTCCTTAAAACAGCTTTTAAAAAATACCAAATAACAAAAACAAACAACCACAAAAAGTAACTGAAGACTTCTTGGGATATTGTGCATGCAGTTTTAGCATGAAATAATTGCACCTTTATCTCAGTTTCTGTATTTGATTTTTTACCATCCTCATTCAGAAACTCTGTCAGTCCTTGTGAACACGATAACCGCCTTGATTTTGTCCTTGATCTATCCTAAACTGGCCTTTGATAAACGTTTCGGATTGCTTTTGGCTATACTTCAGTAAACTCTCTTCATTTTATACAACATTTTCAGGTTCTGTGCTTATCAATCGATGATCACGACCCTCTGTATGTGTGTGCACGTATTAAAATAGGAGAAAAAATTATATAATACAGGCATGTTAAAAATACCATTGTGAAATACTACAGCCATTTTAAATTTACGGTAACACTTTCCATGAAGTGGCTCTAATGTGCATTTACAGTGCCTTGCGAAAGTATTCGGCCCCCTTGAACTTTGCGACCTTTTTCCACATTTCAGGCTTCAAACATAAAGATATGAAACTGTAATTTTTTGTGAAGAATCAACAACAAGTGGGACACAATCATGACGTGGAACGAAATTTATTGGATATTTCAAACTTTTTTAACAAATAAAAAACTGAAAAATTGGGCGTGCAAAATTATTCAGCCCCCTTAAGTTAATACTTTGTAGCGCCACCTTTTGCTGCGATTACAGCTGTAAGTCGCTTGGGGTATGTCTCTATCAGTTTTGCACATCGAGAGACTGAAATTTTTGCCCATTCCTCCTTGCAAAACAGCTCGAGCTCAGTGAGGTTGGATGGAGAGCATTTGTGAACAGCAGTTTTCAGTTCTTTCCACAGATTCTCGATTGGATTCAGGTCTGGACTTTGACTTGGCCATTCTAACACCTGGATATGTTTATTTGTGAACCATTCCATTGTAGATTTTGCTTTATGTTTTGGATCATTGTCTTGTTGGAAGACAAATCTCCGTCCCAGTCTCAGGTCTTTTGCAGACTCCATCAGGTTTTCTTCCAGAATGGTCCTGTATTTGGCTCCATCCATCTTCCCATCAATTTTAACCATCTTCCCTGTCCCTGCTGAAGAAAAGCAGGCCCAAACCATGATGCTGCCACCACCATGTTTGACAGTGGGGATGGTGTGTTCAGGGTGATGAGCTGTGTTGCTTTTACGCCAAACATAAAGTTTTGCATTGTTGCCAAAAAGTTCGATTTTGGTTTCATCTGACCAGAGCACCTTCTTCCACATGTTTGGTGTGTCTCCCAGGTGGCTTGTGGCAAACTGTAAACAACACTTTTTATGGATATCTTTAAGAAATGGCTTTCTTCTTGCCACTCTTCCATAAAGGCCAGATTTGTGCAGTATACGACTGATTGTTGTCCTATGGACAGAGTCTCCCACCTCAGCTGTAGATCTCTGCAGTTCATCCAGAGTGATCATGGGCCTCTTGGCTGCATCTCTGATCAGTCTTCTCCTTGTATGAGCTGAAAGTTTAGAGGGACGGCCAGGTCTTGGTAGATTTGCAGTGGTCTGATACTCCTTCCATTTCAATATTATCGCTTGCACAGTGCTCCTTGGGATGTTTAAAGCTTG
Organism: Acipenser ruthenus; assembly: GCF_902713425.1. Classification (NCBI taxonomy): domain Eukaryota; kingdom Metazoa; phylum Chordata; class Actinopteri; order Acipenseriformes; family Acipenseridae; genus Acipenser; species Acipenser ruthenus. The sequence goes on from NC_081211.1 coordinate 1,397,289, forward strand.
GGAAATCTTTTTGTATCCAAATCCGGCTTTAAACTTCTCCACAACAGTATCTCGGACCTGCCTGGTGTGTTCCTTGTTCTTCATGATGCTCTCTGCGCTTTAAACGGACCTCTGAGACTATCACAGTGCAGGTGCATTTATACGGAGACTTGATTACACACAGGTGGATTCTATTTATCATCATTAGTCATTTAGGTCAACATTGGATCATTCAGAGATCCTCACTGAACTTCTGGAGAGAGTTTGCTGCACTGAAAGTAAAGGGGCTGAATAATTTTGCACGCCCAATTTTTCAGTTTTTTATTTGTTAAAAAAGTTTGAAATATCCAATAAATTTCGTTCCACTTCATGATTGTGTCCCACTTGTTGTTGATTCTTCACAAAAAATTACAGTTTCATATCTTTATGTTTGAAGCCTGAAATGTGGCAAAAGGTCGCAAAGTTCAAGGGGGCCGAATACTTTCGCAAGGCACTGTACATAGGAGTTACTTAGTAAATACATGTGCACTTACACATCATTACAATGTTGTTATGCAAATGTATTTGCTAAGTAAATACTATGTAAATGCAGCAATCTGAAGCACTCTCCTATGGAGGATTTTCACACATGAAAAGTCTAAATGTTTACAGTGGCCGTTGAAAGTCGGCCTGTCATTACTTTAGCTCCCAGTTCCATCAAAGAAATACGCTGGTTGTTGTGTGTGAAAATTAAACCAAACCCCAGGTATTTTGAGCGATGGCATGCAGCAGCTCAAATCTCAATTTGTTTTAAAGAACTGTTCATTGCAAGGTGACGACAAAGCGCTTTGGAAGGCAATAAATTCTGCCAGCGTTACTCACTCAAAAGCAGAGCTGGGGAGACAGTTTTTGAAAAGTAATTCAATCTCAATTCAAATGTGGCTATGGTTCTGAGAGAGGCAGGAAGAGTCTGCTTCTTTTTTTTTACCAGCTCTCCCTATCTGATCCACTTTAAAACAAAACTGTGTATTACTGCAATGAAACTGTTCATTAAAACCATGTCATCCTCTAATCGATCTTTACTCACAGCCTTGGCATGTTTCAAATGAGCAATACGTTTTCTATAATTGTGGCGCTCTGTCACTTTGAACAGTTAACTGTATAATGTAGACTACAGTTCCTGTTAATGCTGCTTGGATGGTAATACTCCCAATAGAGGAGAGTTCTATTTCATTCGGACATTGTTTCACAAAATGATCTATTCCCATGAAGATCTTAAAGCTGCACAGTTGTGTTCAGTTCTAAACAATAAAACATATTTTCTAATATGTTTTATCACACCACACAGCTTTAACCCTCTCTGAAGACTCCCCTGCCTCCTGAATATTGCCATCATTCATTGTATTTGCTTAACAGTTGATAAGGCATCAGATAGATTAATAGTGACAGTCTATGTGACCTTATATATTTGTTATTGAGATAACAAACTGCTGCATTTCTGCAGCGAGAGATTTATTTTTGCTGTTCTGTCAAGTGTCAAGGCAATACTAATAATAGATTTAAAAATTTGACACTGTCAATGAGATTAGCTGTGATATAAAATCAATAACTGAGACTGAAGCTAGTGATTTTATATCAAAGTTAATCTAATAAACAACATCAAATCTGCAAATCTATTATTGCAAGGTATAGGAATCTGCGGCTGTTATTGCAGTGTTATACCTCTATGAACAGGTGTAAACAGGCTGGCAATCTAATTCTAATTACATCAGATTGATGAATGCATCTCTTCTTCCCACTTTAAGAGAAATTGAGCTTTATCAAAAACCCCTCCAAAGAAGTGAAGTGTGAAGGAACAGTGTGGTGCTGTTCCAAGTCCTTCGGATGAGATGTAAAACCAAGGTCCTATTGTAAGTGACTCTGCAGCAGCAGTTGGGATGCACGGTTCACCACCTAGTCTCTGTAAGGCACTTTGGATTCATTGATTAATAAAAGAGACAGCGATATGAAAGTGTGTGTGTGTGTGTGTGTGTGTGTGTGTGTGTGGGTGGGTGTGTGGGGGCTGGTTTCTTAGAACACAAGGTTAAATTAGGACCAACCTTAAACTACTGTGTCTTTTGTGTTGCCTAAATAAGCATAAATGCGGCTTTCATAAATTCATTAAAATGAAATTAATTCACCTCTCAACTCAAGGACGAGGGATATAACCAATGAATGAAAGAAGGCCACTCGCCCTGAGGTCATCGCTGCTTGATGTCACAGATACAGAGCAAGGAGAGCCGATGACAATAGAAATCCTGCTTTAACGATACGAGTCTCAGACCAGAACCCACTTCCATTCTTATGGGCTCAACTGGATTTTGACATTGACAAAAACGCTCACTCTTTAATTTAGGGATCCATTATAAGTAGTTTTATATAATAATAATAATAATAATAATAATAATAATAATAATAATAATAATAATAATAATAATAATATCGGGTTGGGCTACTGTTTGTCCTTGATAAAGGTGTCTTGAGGGGTTAATAGTTCACAAACTTGGTGCAGAGGTAGGCAGAGGATCATGATGATGAATGCGTTGCTCAATTTAATGCCAAACTGACTCAATTGAGATATGAGGATTGTGGTGGCCAGAGAAGATGCCTGAAGTATTATGCTCCTCAAACCATTTGTAGTGGTGGATTGGTGCTTTATCATCTTAAAAGAAGCCTTAGCCGTGAGAGTTGGTTCGGCCTTCCAATGCAATCAAGGACTCAGGCTTTGCCAGGAGACCAGGTCCCACACCATGGCGATGCCAAATCCAGTCGGGGAGACAGGTCCTAATATGTTTATAATAAAATGATAACATGTCAGATCATGCATTAATTTAATAACGATACATTATTCAGTGCTAATATCTGTAGCCTTCATATTGAACTGCAAAGAGCATAATTGCTTGCTTGTTAATAGACTGTACATAACCAGTAGAAACAGATCCCTAAGAAAAAGTATTACAGACACAACTGCTGGGACTCGAAAGCTTCTCAACCCATATTAACCAGATTGCTGCTCCCTGGTTTATTATTATCTGCTCGTGCTTACTCTGTACTCTATGAAGAGGGATGCAGAAAATGTGACAAAGATAAATCCAATGTTTTTTTTTAATTATGTCTGTGTCAAGGGCAGTCTTCATTTCTGCTTCCTTTGGTCATATTTTATGCATGAGGGAAGATTTTACCATTTGAAAAACTGCCACTCAAGCCACACAGAATTAAAGCCGGTGAGGAAACTGAGAAAGGTGACAACTAGCATGCCTGTGCAGCGTACCATTACCATGTTGTTAGTACCTCTGTTGTAACTGCTGTACATTTACATGTGGTTGTGTATTGACAATGCAATTAATAGGTAACCACAATGTACAATGTAATTACAGTGTAGATAGAGACACGTAATGTGATTGCCATTGCAGATCTTGGTTTTGCTGAAGGATCCTATTAGATAAGTTACTGTTAACACACTGGGGCAGTGAATCACAAACAGCATATCCCATGCTAGCAAGATTCAGATGTGTGAAGACCGTGGGTAGCAGGTGTCTCAGTATAGACACAGCAGACCCTCCAGGACAAATCGACACCTTTTTTTTTCTCCTGGAAGGATTGTGCAAAATTCCTCTTCAAAGCAAAACACAACGCAGTCAGAAAAAGATTATATCAGCTCTCACGTTGTAAGGAAACTCATTCAGTTTGTTGTCTGCAAATGAGTGCACACAATGCCAATGGCTACTAAGTTTCCTCTTATTGATTCCAATAGTCAAACGTTGCACATCGATGACATAAACATTTGTCGTTAGACCCAACCAATGTGGCATCTAGTTTTAAACAAAAACCAGGTAATGATCAGTTACCTGTAATTCTAGCTCAGGTACGGAGATGGTCATAAAGAGAGGATTCAGGTAAGCTTGTCTCACTTGCACTAATGAGTGCCTGTCTTATATATCCTCCCTAACTGTGTGTGTGTGAAGTAGAATCCTGTGAACTCTGCTTCCACTATGTTTTCCTAACAATATCTAAACGCTATCAGTTTCTTGGTGTGTGTTATAATAGTGTTCCAGACACAGAACATATGCAAGATCACGGTGTACCCCAGTTTATCAGTTCCTTGTTCCCGCGTCGTCCGGGCTGGTAGATAAACAGACTCCCAGAACTGCAGCTGGGCTCCACTGTTATTTGTTTAGCCTTTGTTGACGATCCCTACGAAAATAGAAATACAAACAAACAGCCCTAATAGCAACAATGGGCTCTAATTTCCTCAACATAATCGTCTGGGACATTTTACTGCCAATCACCTTTGTCTGCATTACAGAGTAAACATTACTTAATTTAAGGTCTTTGTGCTACTTTTCTTAGGCACGTAACCATGGAAACAAGAGAGCTTGAAGAGCAGGCTTTCCTGTATTTCCTGTTTTGAATTGAAAAGGATTATGTGATCTTTTTTTTTTTTTTTTAAATGTAGTTGTTTTCACCCCAGTTTTCTCCCCAATTTGGAATCGCCAATTGTATTTTATTAATCCAGATTCACCGATGCAACCCCCAGGCGACTCAGGGAACGGTTGCTGACGTGTCCCTGCCTATCGGTCTTTTTTCGCACTGCAGATCCACAGTGAAGCCATCAGACCTATAGTGCCGGAGGACAACATCTGAATGGCTCCACAGCATCAATCAGAACACTGTGTCCAATATTTACAATACTAATACTACTACTACTACAACTACTACTACTACTACTAATAATAATAATAATAATAATAATAATAATAATAATAATAATAATAATAACACTAATAATAATAATAATAATAATAATAATAATAATAATAATAATAATAATAATAATAATAATACATTGTGCCCTGTCTATGGAGTAGGGCTTGTTTTTAAAAATTATACTTTTTTGTTAGTGCCTGCAAACTGTCTATGATGCAGATGATCATCTTTGTTAGTTAGGCCCCTGTAATTGCCTTATTAAATGTCATGACTGCAGAATTAAGATCCATATGACTGCCAGAGGGTTGATCTGAGACTTTACCAGAGAATCACAATGGGTTTCATACACACACACACGCACACACGCACACACGCACACACAGTGTTACATGCAGTCTTCTGCTTTTAAAGACTGATAGGGATGATTTAGCAAGCAGCAGCAGCTCAATATCGAAGCCAGTCTTTCCATCTAAGTGATTGATTAGGGGAAACTTAATTACAGTAACAACTCGTTAGTGTGCAACAGCCCCAGGGAGCATCTGTGAAAACAGAACCATCTTTGACCTAACAGCTCCTTCATCCATAAATGAAGGCATCTTCCCAATTATTTGTAAACAGTATTCAGTAATTACTGTAGGCAGTTTGCAGGTGTCTGCGGCACTGCTTACTGCGATATGAGGAAACATTTCTGCAATGCAACATTTCTAACAGTTTTAGTCCTCTCTTAAAAGTTGGGAAGTGGCAGTAATTGCAAATAAAATATAGCTTTTTCAGTAAAGGCCTTATATACTTATATATCGAATCTGAAGTAATGAATGCTTTAATGCCTGTTATTATGCTTTTAAGTATGCTTTGAAATGTACATTGCTAGCCTGACATAATAATTACTGACCGTTGATAAAATGCTGAAGCCGCAGGTAAGCTGAGACAGTGCAAAAAGTCTATTATATCTATTTAATCCTTGTAGGTTTTTACAAGAGTGCATACAAAAACTGTGTTTTGGTGGTTTTCAAAATAGCTTTGGCTCTTTAAATCTCTGAGTGTTTGAAGTGATATGTAACCAATCCACTGGTGCATTCTAATACATTCTTCATGCTAAGTGGATTGATTGGCACAGCCATTCCCTGCTGTTGATGAAAATAAAAACAGTGTGTTAAATATTTATTTCCTGCAGTGCATCATTTGTTTGGGGAACAAGATGTGTCAGAGTCTTCAAACGAGCGTGACAGTAAATTATTGTGACCGGTTTTGTGGTTCTGGTAACACTTTGGAAACCTCTTCATTTCCCTTTCCATGCACTTCGGGGAAAAAACACTAAATCTCCCGCAGGGATAGCTGAGTTACGAGAAGCAATGCAACTTGCTACAGTTAAAATAGATAGACTGATCTAAAATATATAGATATACATATACTCCATATGGAGTATTTAATGCATATGTTCCTAATTCTCGTTGGTGTCCAGCCACAGCTAACTCAACTGCTGTCTGACTTGGATTGCACAGTAAAAGCACAAAGGGAAAACACTGATTCTGCCTGACTGAGAGGGAGGCGAGTATTGAACACAACTGGCGAGTAAAACAGGGACACTTTGTAAAGAATGTATTTGTAAAGAATATTCTGATGTAGAGCAGACCTGTGTGCATAAATCTTCATTCAGGGATGCAGTCTTTACAAACACTAAGCGTCTCCGAGTTCTGAGAATGAATGCGCCCTGGACCAGGTGGTATTATCATCCTAACCTGTCACTACTCTCTTCTACACCTCAGTGCATTTAAAACACCAGCGCTGACACTGGAGGGATAATGACTAGCCATGGAACCCTAATCCCAATGTGCATTAGGGGCTTAGCTGGATGTAATTGGCTTTTGTTGGTGCCAAAAGCCTCCATTTATTTTGGGCAGAGCTGGTGCAAATCACAAGATGAGCTTTACATAGGAGGACCGCTTGCTAGCTCTGTGCTCCGTGATGGATCTCCAAAGTTAGTTTTTTTTTTACCTTGAACCGTGAAAGTAAAGACTGGCTGACATATCTGTGATTTTTTTAAATTTTTTTTATAAAAATTTAGTCGTTGCCAATCAGTTTTTTTTTTTATTATTTTCTCCCCAATTTGAAATGCCCAATTATTTTTAGGCTCAGCTCACCGCTACCACCCCTGTGCTGACTCGGGAGGGGCGAAGATGAACACACGCTGTCCTCCGAAGCGTGTGCCGTCAGCCGCCCACTTCTTTACACTCTGCAGACTCACCGTGCAGCCGCCTCAGAGCTACAGAGTCGGAGGACAACGCAGCTCTGGGCAGCTTACAGGCAAGCCCGTAGGCGCCCGGCCAGACTACAGGGGTCGCTGGTGCGCGGTGAGCCGAGGACACCCTGGCCGACCTAACCCTCCCTCCCCCCGGACGATTCTCGGCCAATTGAGTGCCACCCCCTGGGAGCTCCCATCCACGGTCGGCTGTGGAATAGCCTGGACTCGAACCGGCGACGTCCAGGCTATAGAGCGCATCCTGCACTCTAGCCAGTGCTTTTACTGGATGCGCCACTCGGGAGCCCTGTATCTGTGATTTCTATAATAATATGAGAATGCTGGCAGTTGCGTCTCTTGAGCTGGCAATGTGTGAATAGAATGACTAAATCAAACTACTTCATTCAATGTATCGTAAGAAGTAAATGGGTAATTGCGAGTGGTTAATTACGCAGGGTAACACTTTACATTAAGTATGTACATAATAGTTACTTAGTAAATACATGTGTACTTACACATAATTTCAATGTTATTATGCATAGTTACAATGCACTTAATGTCGAAACCTGTTAGCATGACATATATAAGTACACAATTGTATCAGAAAAGAATTTCGGTTAGGGTTATATGTGCAAGTACATGTGTATTTACTAAGTAACTATGAAAATACACAGTAATTAGAGGCACAATGTAAAGTGTTACCCACAACAGTTTTTTGTGGATTATGCAAGAAAGGTCACTATGTGAGTTCTAACCAAAGAGGTATCAAGGCAGTGGATATATCTTCTTTATCTCACTGATCATTTTTGAGGTTCTGTTTAGTAGTTTAGTTTGTGTCATCACAGATAACCATAAAATCCTGATCAAGTGTTTTCTGGACCCGCTGTTTATTGCCATAGTCCCGATCTGTGCTCCCAAGACACACAGTAAATATAGAGGCAGCTGTCAGCTTTTATCTGACCTTTAACAGCCAGAATGTGAATGAGAGGATCCTGAAGTATTTCCTCAGAAGCACAGGAACTTCAGCATTTGTGTATCGATTTTAAAATTCAATAATAATAGACATCAGTGGGCCAGGTGATCTGTATTAAAAATAAATATGTTCAGATTCATTATGAAAATATCTTTTTTTTATGGCCACTTCGTTATATTAGAAGCATAGCCTTTGCCCAAAATGTATCGTTGATATGCGTAAGGAGCTTTCTGATATAGAAATGTGAATCATTCGAACTGTTTAATATTCATGAACCTGTTCCAGACGTCAGTCTATAGATCCATCACGCAAACAATATATCATACAAAAAGAAGCTTCTGCAGTTCTGTATACTTACTTCGGTATGTTCCAGGGTTTCAGATAGGAGGACTCAGCTTGGTTCACATTTATAACAAGCCTGTCACTAAAATATAATTTTTTGAAGTCTGTTTATCAGTCTTCCATAGTTTAGCTTTCTCAGAATTTTAGCTTTCTCAGAATTTCAGCTTTCTCTGAAATGTTTTTTTGCCTTTTTTTTTTCCTTGTTTGTTTATATCATCCAAAGGTATTTTTAGCTACAGATAGGCTTGCAGTCTGCTTGCCGCTGTATCACTCTGTGAGCCAGGCAGACACATCCACATTCTACACCTTAGCAGGGGGGAACAAATAGTATCTTCAAGATGGGCAATAGCTCGGAACTACAAGGACTACAAAGAGAATAAAGAAAGCCCTGCTTTTTCAGGTCACAGAATTTCTTGTTATGCTAGGAGAACAAGGATTCTAGAAGTCTGCTTCACAAAAAATTAGAACACGAAACACATTTTCATGATAAGGAGCGACTAATTTAATTTAGGTTGAAATTTAGGTTACCTTTTGCTCTTAAAACTTTACATTCATACTGCACAGCCCTTAAACTGAATAAGACAGCATGTTCAACCCAACTTAATAAGGGAAAGTGGAACCATATTTCTTCCAGTAACAATGTTCATCGTTTCTTGGGATTTGACAGCGCCGTTATTAAAACTGAAGAAGAAACGCCAAAAGAAAAAAAGTCCCAAGCAGCTCCTATTCCTGAAATCCCATCTGAAATCTATATTTAGTGCTGGAGTGATTACTCTTAGAGTATATATCAACAGCTTAATGTTGTGTGCTTGAAAAGATATTTTAATAAATATCTTAACAGAACGATGTTAAATTGCCATGTTAATTGCAGGCATCTACCTTGTATTCCTGTGGCTGCAAACGGTTAAAACATCACTGAAACTCACTGATGAATGATCTCGTTTAAACAAGCGCAAAGGGAGACACTGCTGACTGTTGTAATATATCACAGAAAAACTGTTACCCTGATTAATCATATTTAAACCTGAACGAGCATGAAAACAACCTTGTAATAGAGTATAGACATAGATAGTGCCAGGGAGAGAGTGAGTATCCTTAAGGTCCTGGAATGTACGAAGGCCAGTCCCACTGAATATATCTTTCAGAACATGAATGCCCCAAGCTGGCTACTCAAAAGGTTGACTATTGGTCAATAAATTGTAATTATTCCAGATAGGGGGTGAGGGCCCTTAGTTTTTAAAGATGTTTTCAATTCGTATAGATTGGCAGTGCACTCTTTTTTATTACTTACCCATCTTGTTCTATGGATGTGTATTCAATGTCATCAATTAGTTATAGATCTGCTGAACAGACCCGATTGAGTTAAACGGATTTGACCAGACTTTGTTGGCAGCACTGTAGGTGTGTGCAAAAACCTGGCTACAAAATGGGAACACCAACTCCTTTCTGTGTTTAAAGAAATATATTATCAACCATTAAAAAAAAGTGAGTCAGAACATAATGTATTCTGAAAATCCAGTTAACAAGCTGAATATTAAACACTGAGAGGCAGCTGCTGTAACCTTACACAGGCAGGGGAGCTCAAGAACTAACAAAGCCTGGTCTTCTCTAGCATCCTTCAGCCAACCTGCTTCCATATATGTGGCTTGATATTACAAGTCCCTCTCCTTAGTGCACCAAGACATGGGCTTCCATGTCCCTGGCCATGCTCTCAAAGAGTGCTGTGCTGTTCCAAGTAAGAACGTGCATGTTGTCGATTGGCCTGGTGAGAAATGCTCTGACGTATCTATGCCAAGACTGGTGTTCTCGAAAGCACTCAGTGGATTTTAGAATGGGGCAAAAAGTTCAGGTAGGAATGCACCATGAGATAAAATGATTGAGAGGTGAACTCAAGGTGACTGTAGTAGCCTTTCTTTGAAATTGGTTTCGCTGCTCATTGGGAGTTAATTAACACACCCACTGGGGCTTAAATGTGAGCTGTATGCCAAAGTATGCCTGGCCACACATGTTAACATTATTCACACTTTGGCATCACATACCAATTTGGTCCCCTTAATCCTCTCAGCAAATTGAAGAACCCTGAATACAAATGCAATATGTTGAAAGCTACCTGTAACACAGCAGGGAGGGGGTTAATATCCTCCCTGCAGAAAACATGTGCAAATGCACAATTGGTTGATGTAATTGTTTTGTTTTATTATTTAATTATCCCCTGCACCTGGTGATCATTGTTAATTAGAGCCAGGTGCAGGGTATTTAAAGAGAGCAGCCAGTCTGTTCTAGGCTGCTGAGTAGAAGGAGGCAGGAAGAGGTACTCTGCTTCCCAGCAGTTGTAAGGTAAAAGTACGTTGTATGGTGTTTATTGTGTAGTGGGGAAACAGCCTAGCTGTCCCACTGGTAGTCAGGGTGTTCCTGAGGTGTAGTTAGTGCTCGTACAGAGCTAGGTGTTTGTTTTGTATTGTGTTTATTTTGGTTTTGTGACTATTAAAAAAATTAGCGCAACAGCGCTGTTAAAAATCAAGTTTTGTGTGTGGCTGGGTCATTTTAAGTGCTGGAAAAGAACCCGAAGGACTAAAACCCTTCACATACCCTTAAACAAGGGAAGATAATTGCAAACATAGGTTTGAATCATCTGCAGCAGCCACCCCTACCCCCTCCCACTGTCGAAACACAATTTTGCCCATGATTGCAAAAATGAACGTCTGTTTAAATAACAACTGTTTGTTTTGTTCCATTGTTCTTTAACGAGGATAGTAAAATTGGAATGTAATCCCTGTCGATGCCCCAGTCCTGTGCAGTGATAGGAACCTGACATATAAAGCACATTGGTTTGACTGTCCTTCATCAATCTCAGGGTTATGATATGTTGAAATATGTGGAAAGCAATGTTATACTCTAGTGACCTATGACAAAAGGAAATCAGGTGTAATCGCAGCAAAAAACATCCTTAGGGCTTATGTTCAGCAATAAAAAATAATTTCATAAAAGCAGGCCAAGGTAGAGGTTGCTGTACATTCATTTCCCCTTCAGAAAGATAGAAACCTGCTGTCAACTGAATGCCAGACACCCTGGAATGAGGTCTAAGAGAGAAGTGTTTAATAAATGAAGCCAGAATCAGCACACCATGGGCTGTCTGCATACAGATGCAATGGAATTACCTGTCAGAACATTGTCAACATGGGCACCCAGTGTGGCACTGAGTAGACCTGGCAGTGACTGGATTCAGGAATAACCTTGTAACCTCCTAAGGAAATGCAGGTAAGAAAACTGACTTACACGTGCAGGGACTGCAAGAACAATAGACCCTTATACAAGCTTCCCATAGTAAAAGCATAACAAAGGCTAATAAAGCATAGTGAAAGCGTGTTAAAGCATAGGTAAGCATTGTGAAGCACAGAGAGTTATGATAAGGCATATTAATAAACATGGTAAACCAGGGTAAGCAATGGTAAATGCATAGTATAACCATGTGGAAAGGAGGGTAAAGCTGCAAAAATACTGTGCAAAAAAATAAGTAAATATATATTTATATATATAACAAGAGGTTCAGTAACATCCTCTTCTGGCAGAAAGCATCAGTGGGAGGTATGGACCCCTGTCAGGATGAATGGCTTTCGCACAACAAAACCGATTCATGAAACTCAATCTCACCTCGTGGCAATATACAAACTGCAACCCGATGAAAATCGCTCACGCCCAGCGGGGTCCAAAGGGACTCACCAACTAAAAGCACTGCTGCTTGCAGTGCAGCTGAATCACTGGCCTGAGTTCCACCCACGCCATGTGGTCAGTCTTCTGGGGACCCAGAGGGGGGCATTTTTGGAAATAGGCACCTGAAGGCTCCAGATGGACACATGAATTGGGCATTTTAAAACTGGGTGGAAAGCCGAGGGGTAAAATTAAGAAACCAATATCGAGCATATTATTGATCCACCTACTGTAGAGGTGGTGGGAGTACTAATGCACTTGATTAACAAAAGGGAGGTTGATTAAAAAAAAAAATGTTGAAGTTGAGTTGCATAAAGTTTCCTTACTTGCAGATGTCAAAGTACATTCTAAATCTACATCCTGTAGAATGCTTTGTTCACTTCTAACATTCTGTTGGATTTTGAGCCGTGGTCCATCATTATCCAAGGCCGGTTATTTTAAATGTAATTAGGCTGTATTGTATTGAGCAGCTGATTCATGCATAACCACCATGAATGTTGAGGTTATATGATGCCTACGATCTCATTTGTGCTTTGAAATACATCAACCTCTCTTCTTATTTGCAAGCTATTTAATCAGCAGGGATACTTCGAAAGGCGAGGACACAGGCCATATAATGTAGTGTAAAATATCTACAATATAGTAATGCTGTATAGTCTATGTCTTAATAAATAATAATCTATCGCATGCGTTTCCTGACTGAACATACTGTTTTCTTTATTGCGTGTTCAATATCCTATCCTTGAAATGATTCTCATGTAGTTTCAGACAAGCTTATTTACCAGACAGGGATTTGGAAAATTCAACCCTGAAAACTGCCTTGTAGAAGGTTAACAGGTTTCATCTGAACTTACAAAGCTATGTTTCTGAAACTGTTTATGCCCGCTAACCAAATGGTACCACTTGGACTCCATAGCTAAGTACAGATTTCTGGAGATCGTATTTAGACTCACTACAGTTTAGACTATTAAAATAGACCCCAATAAGTCTATATGATACTGTTAGTTAAATACAGTAAGTGCAATACTGTTGGTATGCTTAGTGCTAGATGGATGGTCAGTGAGTTTATTGTATTGTGTTTAGTGCTCAGTGAGTTTATTGTATTGTGTTTAGTGCTTAAACTAAAATTATTTAAAAAAAACAAATGTTACATTATTTTATCAACCAGTTTATCCTCCTTTAAACCTTCCCCCACTATCCCACCAATAAAGTTAAAGTAGCAATAAAGTTATTTTTTTCTGGTCTGCAAGTTTGACATTGAAAAGATGGGGTAGTCTTTTTTTTCAAACAAGAAAAAATGGAGTGATAATGATTGTCTTCACAACCAAGCTGTCAAATATATATATTAAAAAAATGAAGATACTTTCTATGGACTGAAAGCTTAAGAGTTCTCGGAAAACTCGTTTTCAAGTACGGTCATTACCTTGCCTTTCAATTTTGCTCCATCTTGTGGTAAAAAGCTTCAAGAATCAGAGAAATTGCCCAAAAAGTACTTCTAAGTGCTCGGTTAGTTTTATATCATCCTGAAACTTGTCAAAGTTTCAGTACTAAAACAAACACGCACCCACAGCTTAATGCACGATACTGAGAATTCAATTGACGTTTAGAGATATTGACGAATACGCCATTGCTTCTGATATGAAAAAACAAACAAACAAAGGAATCTCTAGCACTCTGCTTAAACGTTATCTTCCCAAAGTCTAGCCTGTTCAAGTGAGATAGAGTGGAGTTGAAAATGCCTTGAGTGCATATCTCGCTAAGCTTTTAGAATGTATTTACAACCTCTCGGTAGAACCCTCCCCCTTAATGTCTACCTCAGTACTGGCTAGGGTAATATTTCTCGTGTCCCTCCTAACTCTAATTGTTCTAGAGTCAGTCTTCATCGCTCATCCCTTTAAGCCCTGGGACAAGTCTGGTTGCTCTGGACACTCTAAGTGAGAGAACTAAAGTAAGAGCAAGACGATGGCTTTATACCATAAGCTATAGGGTCTATGTGTTTACTGTGATGATTACAATTTACAAACAGGCCAGGATCCACTGGGACACCTCACAATGATGAGCTACCCCATTCAACCACAATCGCCATTGCCAGTGCAGCATGTTTCTTTTTGTATTTAAGCACATAACAGAGACATCCCCATCATTAGACTCTGCTTTTTATACAATATGCTAATGAGGCAGCAAAGTGGAATGAGATTAGGCAGCATTTACAATGGCACAGTTGATTAGTGAACCCAGGACACATGCATTAAAATGTCCAAGCAGGAAGGTAATGTCCAAGCAGTAATTGTTCTCATACATTATAAAATATGTTTAAATGTTCACAAGGCTTTTTCTGGTGAAGACCCTTGACAGCCTTCCCAAAGTTAAACAGCATCCAGCCCATGATCTCATGGCATTTAACAGGCTTATAGAGGTCGTTATTCCTTGGGTTATGTTAAATCATAAACCCACACAGAGGCAGCTCTGTCTAGTTGCTCATGTGTACACAATGCTCAATTTCTAATAAATCAACCCAAATCCGACAGCCTAAATATATGGAAACAAATGGCCTTGGGTCGATGTTAATTCCGTACACCCACAAGCAATTGAAAGCTGCTTGTTTTGTGGCTGCCCATGTGCTGTTTGTCAATGCAATCTCATTTGCGAGATGGTGACTCATTTGAAAGCAGTCGCAATACAATACGCTCAAAGGAGTCTAATCAATGCGTAGTAGCTATGGACTCCTACATTAGACAATTAGATTTGGTCCTCTTATCATTTCTACTTTGCTGTGAGGGTTGCAATACATTAAAGGGAGCATTGCATCTTTATCTTATAAAAACAAGTCTGTTAACTAACAGGGTGTTGGTAATATTTTTTAAATGGAAGTTGCAGCAGTGCACACGTGAAGCCACTAAAGCATGGCAAAGCATTTTGCACAAAATCAACGACAACACCAGTAGGGTTCATATAGTTTTAAAGAAAGAGCGGGAGGTTGGGTTATAACAGACCCATTGTCTTCTCATTAGCACAGTTCCCTTTAGAACACTTTCCTTTTGAGGACATTGACATGCAAATGAGAGGTCGGGGTCACCCCTGGATTCTTTCATTAATTACAGATTGCTGTGGTTCTCTTATTGGATGACAAGCAATTAAGAGAATGAATATGAGAGTTTTACACTATCCTGGTGATAAATATTACAATTGAGACGGCTTCTGTGTGAACCTTATGCGCATTCCTGGCTCTGGAAATACATAATGCATGATTGCTGAATTTCTTTCAAGCTTACAGGTCCAATTAAACCTTTGGGTTACAGCTTGTGATTTTAATTTGTTGGAAAACTCCAAGGCTTATATTCATTAAATATCTCACAGAATATTGTCAGTAGCTCATGACACAAATTACATGAATAATGCAAGTATTAATTATCTGAATACATTCTACACTGTAGCCTTTAACACCGCCAGTAGTTTTGTCACAGTCCACCCTGCTGTCCTGGCATCACCAGATCAGATCCTCTTTCAGAGAGCGGTGGCTTTTTCTGCTCCCCTTAATAGGCGGGACCAGCGAGCAAATAGTCCATAATCACCAATTCACCATACCCAAACAAGCAGTCATGTTTTGCAATCTGTAATTAAGCATGCTGTTGCAACTACACAGCCACGTGCATAATTACTGTGTTATTACGTCTATTTGTAAAGTGTTATCGATTTGCATCTCAACGTGTATTGCAGTATCTGTTTAGTGTGACATTCAGTGCTGATGTCCTTTTGATAAGCACTGTGCAAAATGTCAGCCGATGTCATTTTCTAATCATCTCTTTCAGTTCACATGCATGCATTCTGTTTCTGAGTGCCTGTTCCTGCAAAAGACCAACAACTTCAGAATTCAAAATTGAAGAAGCAAAATAGTGCACTTAAGCATAGACATCCCCTGACAAGAATATAAATGAAACATTACAAGTGTCAGCCTGACCTCTACCCACCGTGCACAGAATAGCATTTCAATACACTGTCCCCATGCATAGTTTCATCACAGCCAGAAAGTGCTTTCCAAGATGTTAGCTTCAAAAGCACAGCCAGTCAGATGACAGTGCCTCAAAAGGTGGGTTATATGTACGCATTTGACTGGGCTTCTTCGTTGGAACTCCATGAAACCTGTTAATTTTGCAACCGGCCACTTGAAGTTTATGAGTCGTTTCTGAACAGCTGAGCTGACACGCCCCGATTGAGCAGGGAGTATCCAAACACACTGGTATCCAAACGCAGCAATCGGAAAGCATCAGGTATGACTGAAACCCATTTCGTTTGCTGTTATTTTCCTTAGCTTGGATCTCCGCATTTGGACATCTGCTGGTCAAAAGCAAAGAATAACTTGAAAATGCTGCCAATGGACATTGGGAGGGGAGAAGTGGTAAAAGGGGATTGGGTTTATTACAATGTTTTATAAGCCCCTGAATAATAAACGTTGATAAGGAGCAAGCCTAGTTATATGATTACGCTAAGCAATGGCATAATTTATTTCCACTAAGAGCAGCTTGATTCAGATTGCCCTCCATTGAAAGTGGCTATACATATTGTTACCATGGTTTCCACTTTTTCCTTATGAACTTGACTACCATCCCCCTAAGATGTTTGCATTCATTCTGAATGGGTCTAATTGAAATTACTTTTATATATTTAAAAAAAAAACTGTGTTTGGATAATTGTAGCAAGCAACATAAAGAATGATTGCAAACCCTCTATATATCAAACTGTTCTTTATGTTTGACCTCCAGAAGTAGCAATTGTGATAAATACTATAGGATCAAAAAGTAAACTGCTGTTGATTGATACCTCCAACTAATCTATTGAGAAATTGGCATGGAAATGAGTCTCCCTAAAGGGCATTCTATGATACGAAAATGTAATACAATAACAATAATATATCTTTACCTGGAAAACATTAGACTTGCTTCCGACCCTGCTATTAAAAAAACATTCTATGTTTCTATTATTTTTTTCTTGTTTTTCACAAATGGACAACAAATGAGCAAGGATTCAGCCTCTGCTCTCTTTAATAGTTTATTTAATTAGTCTCCAGAGCTTGAGTGACCAATTTGCACAGCTAAATTTGGAAAGTTTCATTGCCCAATCAAAATGATCCAAGTCTAAATGTATTTTAACAAGCCTCTCTCAAGTGGAAAAGACCAATCTAGCCTTTGCTTAATATTAAAATCTGGTGTATTTTTCTTTTGCAGGTGCTTTGATCTTGTGCTCACTAAGGGTGCAACAGCGGGAACAGCGGGAGATATGCTCCAACATTAAAGCACTCACATTGAGAATCTGTCAACACTGACTAATTGGAATAGCAGGTTCAGTTTGGACTAGGGGCTATCAAAATATATATATATATATATATATATATATATATATATATATATATATATATATAGCTGTTCTTTCAAAATGCAAGTTGCAGGGACAGCACATCAATTGGTAGTATAAAAAGACGAATTTGTGCTCGGTTTAAAACTATTAAAAGAAATGTAATAAGTTCAACGACAAACATTTAGACTAGAAGCCATTTTCAGTGAAACAGCTACAAGAATTTTGATTCAGGATCACAAACTTTCTCAGACGGGAATTTTGGGCATTACAGACATCCTCCGTGCAACAAGAAGTTCTCATCACCAGCATGTTTGTTTTATATCTGGGCACAGGAATAAGCTCTGGAAAGAGGATATGCCTGCAGTGTTTACCTACTCAACGAATTGCAAAGGCTCAGGAGCTACTTGTGAGCTCTTCTTTGCAGATGAGAAATGAATCTCACCAGGTGATGGGTTTGTAATTATCCCCTGCCTTAATGCATCAGCAATAGTGTATACCCTGTCAAGGGCGGTCACTGAGGGTCTAATTCAGCTTTCTAAGCCACATTCATCCATCTTTCTCTGTAACAGAGCGGGTTCTTGTTTCAGTCAATTCCTTCTGTAACAGGTTGTTGTGTGATGCTCGTTACGGATTCTGACACGTAGCCACGAATGCAGAGGACCCCGGCTCTTTTGCATAGCGGTTAAGATGCTTGCTTGCGGTGTGCTTGGTTCTTTCTCTCGTTTTTTACAAAGGTTTTCCATGCATACATCAGCAATAGAGGAACAGATTGCAATGAGTCAACAACCTGCTGCGATGCACATAGCCAGCTTCTGAGTTATCCGATCCTGCACTGCAGGAGCTGTGTACAGGATTATCATTGATGGTTTTCTGTCATTTGGTTCCTCAATATATAGAGGGGTTTAATTGGTCCATGACTTCAAAACGCTCAATCAGAATTCTTAGATAAAACTATAAGAAACTAAATCAACTAATGTTTTGGATAGTGCCTTCTACAGTGTACAGAGATATTGCAGGACTATCAAAAAAATTAGATTTGGTGCTGAAACCAATATACAAACTATCACACCTCCCATTGCAAAAAGCCTCTCCTTATCCACATTGGCTTTACCAATACTGTACACACTGGGAAACACAGTTAGCAAAGCAGGTTTGCATCTGCTGATCGGGATCTTGATAAACAGCCATCTACAGCAGCCGCTGGGAACTGAGAGCAGCAAAACCACTGAACTGAAGGAAGCCTTGTCAGGTCTCATTCTCCGAGGCAGCAGAGAGACAGCAGGTTACAGGAAGCAGGTATTAGTATGCAGCCAGTCCGTCATGCAAATGGCAGTGATTTCCAACCAGCACACCATATGGATATGAAATGGAGCTGGGTTTCATTCTAATTGAATGAATGGTGTTTTAATGGTTTCTTCAGTTGTTTACTGGAGAAGTAGACTTATCTATTGAAGCAGGTTGTAAAGCAGAGGATAGTAACTTATTGGATTTTTTTTTCATTGATTTTACTTTTCTACATAACAAGACAGGCGGTAATGGCTCAGGAGCTGTTGTATCAAAATAGAAGAAAAAAAAAAGGTTTGTGATTCTGAATCAAAGTTCAGTCGAGGAGATGTCTTTTAAAAGCAGCCAGCTGGAAATGTAATTAAGAAAAGCAAATCCTTAAAGATGTATTTTCATTGTTTTTATTGTTTGGCTTGACAGTTACTGAAGTTTTCGATAATAATGCCCGTCTGCAGAACATCAGCAAAAGAAGAAATCAAACTGCAATTAAGTTTGCTAGACTCTGGTTGAAAAGACCCTGCTGTCTGACTGCTCATACACAATGCAGGCTTGCCAGGTCAACTGAATCAACATGCGCTTGTCTATAAAGTCAAAGGAGCAGATACTTTACTATGTAAATCTAACCATTTCGGCTTTCTACAAGTTAACCTATATTTGGACTTTAATGATTCATAATACTTAATGTATTCATATAAACAATTGAAGAGTTAATCATGATTTTATGATTCATATTAAACAACAGTTCAAAGAGTTTGATCCACCCTTTAATTAACATCCTATTTATTAAAAGGAGAAATTCCCATATAAATGTAAAACGATGAATGTAATTTAATGCATTGCATGGAATGAATCACATGACTTAGTACTAGTCTGCCCTCTTATTAATATAACACTGGGGCATACAGTTATGAAAAATCAATGAATTATTAATATACCACAGATAAAAGACAGTTGTTTTAATATTCATTGTCAGTGCAAATACATGAAGCTCACTGTTTTCCCCACAAGCAGGAACGTGCACTCTGAAAGAAGGGGAGATAACTTTGCCCATAATTCAGGGGGAGTTTAGCCCCTGGTACCCCTTTGCTAAAACCCCACAGTTCAAGAGGAATTGCAATCCTAATGGAAGCACTGGCTCCCTGCTGAATCACAACGTTTACAACATGTTCAGTAAATAGAAATCCACCCCCAGCATTTTATTCTCCCGAGTCAGTGGTTCCTGTGTTCCTGCTACTTGCCTGCCTTGATCGTCAGTTACACAACATCATTTCACACAACCACCATCTCAAATGTCTCATGAAATTTAATCAATGACAGACTTAATATTACTTTATTTTTTTTAAGGACTGCAAAGCATTGCATGGCTGCACTGACACACAGAGATAACCCCTCTAAGCAGAAATGACATCGTGCTTTCTCACTGACAAACAGTCATTCTCTAATTCTGTAAATACAATTATTTCAGGGTGCGAATGAAGAATCTGTTTTAGCTGAGCACACTTCTGGAGTGATAATGCCAAGCAACACACCTTCAAGTGCAGACGATTAACATGGCCTTCGGGACTGATATGCAAAGGCGTGTATGCTGTGTGCACGCATTCTTTAAAATCCTGTCCTGTAAGTTTAGGAAGAAAAATGACAAAATGTGTCTTAACACCAACTCCCTAAAATCTATCCGAATATGATCTTCTAGCCCACCTCACCCCTCTTTTTTTATTTAGTAATGTTAAGTCACCACTCTTCACTGGGTTAGGGAGGCAAAACCTGCAGGGACTGTTTCCCCTCATCGGTAGCTCGCTGACATCCGCTCTCGAGTTCCTGGGTGGAGAAGTGGAAGCTGGCTCGGTCGTGGGATCGGAGGATGCCCGCTGTACCTTGAGTTCTCTTGAGCTGTGTGGGGAATTGGTGCGGTGAAGGGAAATAATAATTGGACATTCTAAAATTGAGGAGAAAATCTGAGGTAAAATAACTGAGCACTCTAAATTAAAAAGGATTTACTCCAAGTCGTGGGATTTACGGCGGGTTAAATCCCTTAAATAAAACATAAACCCAGAAGCACGTACCAGCGAGTGCATATCAAAGGTGAGGGATAATGAGACAGGCGACAGCTTTCAACTTTCTTAGTTCACTAACAGTGATTTAGACCTGTCCCCACTCCACTGCTAGGTTTAATGGGATTGGTGTCCTTGATGTAGTAAAAGATTAATTTTCTTGCATCGGCTCTTTAAATATCACTTACCCTTTGATGGACTGCCAAGGGGAAATGAAGAAGAAATTCATATTGTGTGTGAGTCTGCGGGTTCAGGAGTTGTTTACCACCAACCTCCCTTAACATAAAATGTGTTGTAACCACTAAAAGCCGTAAATATATGTAATATATTTTCCACATATACTATAGCGGGTTCACACATACATTCTAGCTATCTCTCAAGGGCCTTATGCAGTATGTGGATCCATGCACATTTCTGATTTCTAGACAAGGCGGGTGGTGACTGAATGTCGCTTCATCCTGGTGGCTGTGGGAGACCTGGGCTCCTAGAGGACATGTCCACATTACAGACGTAAAGTGTGCAGGTTGTGGACAAAAGCTAATACTTCAGTACTCCCATGAGGGACTGAATTGCAGTTTTGCAATGTGATAGTGAGGTTGGGGTTGAGCTGTGATGTGGAGTTAGGATTTATGACTGATTTATGATTTATCACTGTTGGTGCTAATGTGAGTCTTTGCAGTTGCTTGCTTAGTTCTCCCTCTTCCCTCATCTCACTGTAAAACAGCCAATACAGGTATAGTTCCAAAACCAATCGGGGAAATCTTTTTACAACTGGCAATTATAAAATAAAACTCCCATCAGTCCAATCCGAATGCTGTTGTAGAGTGACAGGGAGGCCTTTGCAAATAGCATACCTAAAAGCCTGGGAGCAGCTCTCATATATTAATGAGGTCTGTGATGAGCGATGCCGTGTAAGTCAGAGGTCCTTGCAGTTGTTTTAGGTGTTTCTGGCCAGCCTGTTCACTGGTTCAATACATATCTGAACGAGGCAGCACTGTAATGCACTGGTGCGCTAACATCAATGAATACCCATTTAATCAGAGAAGCTGACTGACATGAAGAAGCTGTGGCAGCTTTTTAATCCTTGCTCGAGATTTCATTTCGCCTCGTTGGCTCTTTTGACCTCCTCTGGCGAGAAAAAGAAAAATGCTGGAGGTAAGGGTTTGATTTAGTTACTGAAGCAGTTGACAGTTGTTTTTACAACTGAGTTTAAAATAGTGCAAATAAAATAATCAGAGACAGAAAATCTGGTGATTTTGATTCGGTTCCAAATTGAGTTTGACGGCTAATTTCAAAAAACATTTCCAAATACGATTTTTTGCAAAGATAACCCTATAAAAGTTTCCCATAGTAAAAGCATAGCAATGTGTAATGAAGCACAGTGAAAGCAAGGTACAGTGAGGTATAGTAAAGCATATAGATAAACATGATAAACCAGGGTAAACTATGGGAAACGCATAGTTTAAGCATGGGAAAAAGCATAGTAATACTGCAAAAAAAATTGTGGCAAACTTTTATAAGAGGCATGCCTTACCAGAGTGCAAATGTGTGTACTGAGGCATGGAAACAAGCCTGTGGAAACCAGACTAAATCTCCTTTCTTGTGTTACAGGTAACCCTTAAAACACTTGATTACAGTAACAAAGACCGATGCTAGAGGCTGGCCAATAAGATAATTGACAGAATGGAGCATAATTAAAAGGCAAGCTATACCAGTGCAATAGAGTGATATACATTCAAGACCCCAGCTACCTGTGAACTGAGATTTGTTTCATAAGCCGCCTTTTAATCCATTTAGATCAAAATGCAGTTATTTGAGGAAAGTGTGCAGCATGGGGCTATATTTTCAAAGCGTTTACTCCAGTCTTCAGAGTAACTCTAGATAAAATTAAGACTAGAAGAAATGCTTTGAAAATATTGTCTTTTTTTGTAATGTCAGTTACCCATTCAACATTGCCCTTACATACAGTCCATACAGATTTCTGCATGTTCTGATCTCTAGGAATGAACAGGAATACAAGGGTTAGCGTGCAGAGTTAGTGGATGTGTTTCTACAGTAGCAATCTTATTGCAGCCAGATAAAGACACTCAAAGTATCTGGAAAGCTGCAGCTTTCACCTTTAGATTTGCAACCGTTAGGGGATAATCAAAATGGAGAAAAAAAAACATCTGGGAAAATCTAAACAGACAGGTGTAAAGGGATTCCCTTGGGAGCTAGAGAGTGCTGCAAATCATTTTCTGGTCCTTTTAAAATGTCACATTGTAAAGCAATTTTGTTGTTATTATTATAGACACATGTCTGTCTGTGAAACGTATACTGGGGTAATTATGTAAATGCATATGTTTTGTTAATCATTTTATTTTTTATAAGTGCATTTCATTCATTTTCCATTCTTAATCCATTTCCGTGTACACACTCCAGTGAAATACAAACAAAACAGCAATATTGTTCCTATTTGTTTTGTTGTTGGAATGTAAGTAAACCGTGCAAATGGTAAATTTGAAACATATTAATCTCCATCTGTTCTTGGGTTTCTGTTTGAATCCCTGTTTGTGTTTGGAGGTCACATGACCACTCCCCAAACAAAGGAAATGTTTGCTAGAACATATTTCTGGTAAATAAGTAAATAAGTCCATTTCCTTGCTGTTTCTTGTCGTAAGATAACATTGCTGAAGGATTAAAAGAAGATTGTGGATGGATGGTGTATTTTGTTTTAGTTTTCTTTGAATGATTGTTTTTGTGATATTTTTGGTTTAAAATGCACTAAACTTTGTTAATATAAAAATGCATTTTTATAAAAAAAATGCACTATTTTACTTGTATACATCCATATGTATATATGCATATTGACTAGTTCTTTTATGTTTCAGTGTTTTTTGTTTGACTTTTGACCTGCCCAAATGGGTCATGTGATGCATGGGCAGGTGCTGTATATAAGCAGGCAGATCCACAGTCTGGAGTCAGTTGAGATGTAACTGTGGCAGAGAGCAGAGCTCTGTATAAGAGTGTGTTTTGTATATGCTTGTGAATGCAGTTGTGTAACTCTGTTGGAATTGTAACCAGCATGGTGATTCCTGCAAATCGAGAAGACACAGAACTGGATTCAAAGGTTGCATTTTAAAAAAAAATCCTCTTTGCAATAAAAACATGCACGAATGTACAAAGAACTACTGCTGTCTAGGTTTCATCCTTAAAGGAGCCAGAATAAGCAGAAATACATGATACAGTGTGTTCATATCTGAAGGGGTTTGGGTTCCTCTTCCTGTTTCTGTTCACCCTGCATGTATTTTGACTCGACTGGGACTGGAGCCAGCAGCTCCTATACTTTACATTGAAGTACTGTTTCTACCCACTGCCATAAGCAAGCATTGTCAAGTAGAATATTTGAAGTTGATACAAACTGCACAGCTATTAAAATCAATAGTAAAGTACAACGCAGTACAAAGACAAATGCATTAGCAGCTGCAGAAATTTCCGTTTTTGGGAAGCTCGGAGGAAAATTTGGAGTCGCTAATGGCTCTTGAGTCTTTTAATTGAGACTCGAAAGGCCATATTTTATAATTAGATCCGCCTATTTTTTTTTTTTTTTAAATCCTCGACCGTGGCCCTTTATCCTAATCCAGATTTAATAATGACTTTGAAAATCAAAGATTCGCTAGTCTTTGAGTCGGGTTCCATTTTTTTTAATTATTATTATTATTATTATTATTATTATTATTATTATTATTATTATTATTATTATTATTATTATCTTTGTGTACAGTTAAACTAAAATAATGTTATGTTACATTTCCGTTAGTAATATATATTTGTATTTGACTCTTTTAACCAATGGGGTTAGAGAGCTCTATAGAATTCTACTCAACATCTAACTCTGTATTACTTTAGTCCGTCTAGCAGAACCCGTCTCCCGGCCGGGGTAGTGTCTGTACATAGACAATCAATAGTAACACCCAATCTAATCTGGTAGCACATTGCAGCCTAAATGTCCCTTCAGCATGGTGAATGATTCTCAAACTTCGCCACTTGACAGTAGTGTACACCCACGGGAAATCTTAAAAGAAAAACACACCCTCGGGATGAAAGTTGTAAGCGGGCACTTCCGCCCTGATTGAAGCTGCTGTCATGACTGATCACATTGTGCCAAGATGAAACTTGAGCAAATATGCTTTAACCCACCAATTAAAGGATATTATAAATGGAACATTTACTACGTCAATGGCGGTAGGCTGGTGTGCATGTCAAAAATACATGCAGATCGTCATACTAAAGCTTTAGTTACGAAACAGCCTCAAATCAGCACCATGGACAGCGCACTTCGCAACGAAAAATACCGCCTGAGAATAGAACGCTATGGGAATAGGACTGCATTTACCGCTGTGCTAAACTAACACGCGTTTCAGATTGGATTTTTAATCTATAAAAAGAAATGTTTAAAAGAAATAAACAATTTACGAGCTCCTACGTGCACCATGGTTATTGTGTTCTACACTTAACGTGGCTGTAAATCCTGTGGACAAGACCCTTTTTACTTCTCTATTGAATCCATTTTAGAGGAGCAACAGGTAGTTGGTGGTTTAGTGGGGTGTTAATGAAAATGCAAATTACACTTTCCCATTTAGGTTATGAAAGCACCATCCATTAAGTACGATGAGACGTGTGTAAATGAAACCAATTCAAACATATTGAAGGGATAACAGCAGCTCCTTCATTGCATCTCAAATTATCCTCTCAGTGCTTAAACATTCTTATTGCATATTCGAACATATTTTAAGGACATGCTTTGCTCTGGTAATATACATTTAGGGTACGTTACGTGTCGATGATGAAACTTCATCGTCGGGTATTATATTATAATGACCACAATTATCTATAACACGGCAAACGGGAGGATTACGATGCGGACATGAAGAATGTATTTTGTATTTTGTGAAACCAACTCTCGGTCATTCCAGGAACGTATACTGAGGCACGACTAGACTGCTAGTAATCCAATAAAACTAAATTAAATATTTAAGTAATGATCCGCTTTTTAATTAAACATGTTATACCCCTTCACTTACCAAAATAGCCATTGCCTTTTGCAATATATGAACACCACAATATAATTAAAACCTGTTGCATAAGATTTCAATCTGAAACATTAAGGAATTGCATGATGCGGTAGTATTTGGAATTAGCTAGATTAATCTTTATTAAATCCTTACCTGTCATTCATATTCATTTTTTATGTTATATGAGAATGGTTCTTTTAAAGAATCTAAATGTCATGAGTGTTCTGAGTCTAGAGCTTTTGAGGAGCATTGTCCCTAAGAGCGTGTTTCAGATTTTGCACATCTTTTGAATAAAATAATTTGGCAGGTGGATTGCATTTCTGCAGGTTAGAGACAAACACTTTGCAACAGTCATATTCGAATAGCCCCCTCCTTCTTTCTCGCGGTACAGCTGTTTTCCCTTTCCATTTCTTTGGAGATGCTCAGGGCTTGCACAGTGTGTTATATTTCCTCGACAATAAACGTAGAGGACAGAAAGCCCACTGCAGAGGACACAGCAAGGAAACCACATCTCACCGTCTCTGCTGGTGGAAACATGCGAGACTTACAAATCTGAGACAGCTTCAAAAATAAATATTACTTTCTAAAAACGTGGGTGGATAATTAAATAAACTGGATTTTTTTTTTTTTGCTTTATGTCTACCGGCTTGTCTTCTATAGTTGAAATGCTAAAGTAAAATAGTTGGAAAATAATGTATCCTTAACTTCAAGGTGATTTTTTTCAGAGCACATGCATAAACACATGTTTGCAAAAGGTAAGATATTATTATTATTATTATTATTATTATTATTATTATTATTATTATTATTACATATTTTAAGAAGATTTTGTAAAAAAAAAAAGTTTACTACATCAACTGGAGATTATTATTATTATTATTATTATTACATATTACATATTTTAAGAAGATTTTGTAAAAAAAAAAAAGTTTACTACATCAACTGGAGATTATTATTATTATTATTATTATTATTATTATTATTATTATTTTCTTTTTTAAAAATGTATCTTCTTCAAACGTTTGGAGACAACAACGATGCTTTGTGTTAAGCACCCCAGTTGAACTAATATTACCCGGATGATATCACGATAAAATGGGTCATTGAGTTCGCGTTGTGTTATATTAAAGGTGTCGCGGGACTGCAATAAGGTGCCACGCTTATCGAATGTTCTATGTCTTGGGGCCGGAGTCGAGTAGAAGGGGTACAGTATACTGTAAAAAAAAAAAATCGCTGTTTTATCAGGTAAGCGTGACTGATTGTGGATTGGAGTTGTTGGAACACATATTGTCACCCAGTGGCAGCTGGAAAAAGTATGTTTATCTTAGAACAAAAAGTGTGTTTCTGGATTGGTTTATGTTATTATGTTATGATAGAATATATTTAACCATCTGTTGCATTCTATAAGAATTTGAAAGACCCCCCCCCCCCCCAAAAAAAAGGCTTAAATAAACAACCAAAAAACGCCCAGAACTACACAGTATGCAACACCCAAGAATCTTTTATAAGAATAGCAAATTGCCCATAGATTACCATTGACATGATGATTGCAGTGGGTTTCAATTTGTGATTATTTCTAGTCATTGCAGCCAGTCTTCACCTCATTAGAGGATTCAAGCCTCAGTTGTAATTTAAAGATAATTAAGAATCTGGTTGGAACAAAGCACAGGGGAAATACACGATGGAAACCCATTGGTTGATATTGAACTACCAACTCCTTTGATATCACCTGATGGACACTCAACGCAGCACTTCTGCAAGATACACTGGCCCTATACCACCTGCTGGACAATAAACCCATTGCAGCTCATTAAAGAGGTCTTCAAAACCATATCTCTGCCATGCATTGTTTGTTTGAGTTCTATTAAGAATTATTCTGAGGTTAAACTTGCAAGAAACAATTACAATTACGAAGACAAGTGGTCACTTCTAAAACTATTGCAGAAATGTAACTAGCTTTTGGAGGTTATTTTCAGATCCAGCCCCTGTGGTTGAAGAAGGATATTAGAAACCAGGTCAATTATAGACTAAGCAGACGACAGCAGAGAATGATACGGAACGCACATTTATGCTTCAAATCTGATCTCTGAGATAAACCCTTGTATTCTCCCATATTTCTAATAATGTCTGACACACTTTGAGATGTTGAATCTGAACAGACTGATAGCATTGACTTGCACAGCCAGCCTCTATCTGGCATGTTTTGATATTATTTCAGAGGTTTTCCTTTCAAACAAATGTGTTGATTTAAACTGTCACAACAAATGAAGCAGATGGAGCGTGTGAGAGGTAGAGATGCTGTAGAGTACTTGATTTCACATCCATCTTCATCAGCTGTCAGATTTCTCTTGAGAGTAATTACTTCCAAAGCAAAACATGGACTGGAACTACTTTTATTTTACATTCACTGTTCTCCAAATATTTGTGATACAGGTGTAAATATAATATACTATATCATTTAAAGTAAACCCTGATGTAGATTATATTATCCAGGTTAGCTTTATGTCACTGTGCGTGCGTGAGCATGCATGTGTGTGTGAGTGTGTGTGTGTGTGTATGTGTGTTTTGGGTCCAACGGAGAAGCAATTTCATCATTCTGTGTTCATGCGTGCATGCGTGGGTATTGGTAGTGTTCTCTGCGCTTGACAGAGTGCCCCTTTCAGAGGGGAGATATTTTACTCTTTGCCATCAGTTGCAGATAAGAAGCAGGGTGGCACAGCTTGTGCTGAGTTCTCAAGAAGAAAAATATTATGAAAAAAGTGGTGGATTCCAACAAACTAGCTAATTAAATGTATTTTACATCAGGATAATCAAAGAAAGCTGGCAGGAGCCTTCTTGTTTACATACCATACATGCATAAGTACATACATTCATACATACATACATACATACATACATACATACATACATACATTTCATACACTTTTACATGAAGCAAATGTCTACAAATGTCCCACCAAAAAAGTCTTTCTCTTTCCTTGTTGCCAGTCTTGGGTTCTTGTGAGGAGTGAGGAGTGCTCAGTGAATGATGCCTGGCCCCTGCATGGACTCGTGTTGGCCCAACAGCAGTGACCCCAGTCCAGGCTGGACCGGGCCGGGCTCTCCCCTGAACAGTACCTGGGACTTGGGGACCCACGCAGACTATGATGATGAGTTCCTCCACTACCTGTGGAGGGAGCATCTCTTCCCCAAGCTGTACGAGTGGGTCCTCATCGTGGGCTACATCATCGTGTTCTTGGTGGCACTGGCTGGGAACATCCTAGGTAAGTCAATGGAAAACACGCTAGTAAAACTTGCTTTTATATAGAATTTTTGCAAATGAGTTGGTCCATTTACTCACCTAAAAGGGCTGCTAATTGGGCAGTTAGTCCTTCATTGTTAAAGAGTACAGTATCAGTTTCATTCAGTTTTTTTCACTGTGCCCTTTTTCAGGTGCTTGCTTTCAGCTGCTGCTCTTCAGTTCTTGTTGCGTGCCTTAGATGTGACATAAGCCAAACAGACCAGCCAAAGTCTCTTTATAGTAGCAAGAATCAGCACCAGCGAAGGATGTGCCTCTTGGAATGAACTTTACTTTTTGTTTTGCCAGCAATACACTGCTGGTGCACTAGATGGTGCTAGACCCTTCGGCTGATTCATTCTGAAACGGTCTTGTGGCCCCCAGTTTGTTAACCACTACAGTAACGCTCACCACAGTGGAAGATGGTTGAACAGCTTTCAAAAGCAAACCCCAGGTACAGATAGAAGGAACAATGCCAGGCTTGCTGTGCCATTCCCACACACTGCGGCAAACAAAACAGCTATTGGGTTCTTACAAAGGACAGCCTGCTTTCTGATGGTCTAGGTGCTGCCGCTGCTGCCCACAATCTTATTCTTCTGAGAAATTGTGCTGGAGCAAAAATGTACTGGGAAAAAAAAACAAATTTCAGTTCTTTACTGTGATTGCTATATTTTCTCCCGATTTCACGATTGCTTTTGTTAGGCGTTAACATACCTTTTTATATGCTTCCGCCGCGGTATAGCGTGGTATAAACGGCCAAAGTAAAAAGAAGGGAGCAGTCATATGAATTTAAGGCGTAATATCTACAAACGAGTTTTATTCAAAAAAAAAAAAAAAAGATGAAAAAAGTCCGCAAAATTAGACACAATTAGGGCAAACACGGACCCCCCGTTACATTCCCTAGTTCGTCCTTACAAATATGCTCAGTTATATGAAAATCCGTCTTCGTTTATTATGCGTTGCCTCTTCAACAAGGAGAACGAGAAGAACATTGTTTCCACTTTTGTGACAGCCCATCTCCTAATAAATCCACAGGCACTGAAACAGAATTATTTTCTGTAATGTGGGAGTTTTTAGAGAAATCCAGAATGGCACTGAAACAACTGGGATATCTCTGGCAATACTCTGGATCTCCCATAAACGTTTGTATTAAGTAGTGGCGGAAGCCGGAGCAGCTACCGTGACTCCCATTATTATCTGGAAGGCTGTTCCGATTTTGAAACGGATGGTTTGTTTTTTCAGTGTGCCTCGCGGTGTGGAGGAACCATCACATGCGCACCGTCACCAACTACTTCATCGTGAACCTGTCCTTGGCAGACGTCCTGGTCACTGCCATCTGTCTCCCGGCCAGTCTGCTAGTGGACATCACAGAGACCTGGTTCTTCGGACAGACGCTCTGTAAGGTCATCCCCTACTTGCAAGTAAGCTCCAGCCACTGCTGCAGGGGAGCCAGTTGTGTCTAAGCTCCTCACTCCAATTCATCATCCAGTCGTTCAGGTCAAACCGCCGCGGCACAGAATTTGTAAGGAACGGTTTTTATTTGATAAGGAGTATGGTACAAGATGTGGCCTTCAACCCACTTGATTGATTAAGAGAGTAAGCGGCAGGTCAATGACTGGTTGAAATAGCCACACACTATGACGTACAAAACAATATTAACAACGCATGCATTTCATTAGCGGGCTTTCATTAGGAATTTAGCACATAGTGTAATTGCAACTTGTCCTTGTGTATAATTCAGTTACATATCTTGTGCCAGGTCCTAATTAAAACTTCTGAATTACATAGTGACAATTATTAAAACAGCTAAGAGATTTCACTCTCATTTTTAAATGTACTTTTTCATCAACATGAACTATTATCAGAAACCTACAACTATTTGCCGAAGGGGGCATGTTAATTCAGTCGTTCTGTTTTTTTTCTTTTTAGCAGAGTAGGTTGAATAAACAGGGGTTTGCTGGAATGAATTACTTTGCAGCTATTGGTCAATATGCATACCGCGCATTTAGGGATTATTTGCTGAGTTGGAGCGCCCTCTTCTGGTTGAATAAGGATATGACTGTGACAGATAATTATTTTAAATCAGTACCTACTGATTGAGAATTTACGTCACAGAGGAAGCACTTGTCTTGCTTTCTAATTGATTGCACAGAGTGACTGCACTGGGCTGCTGTGTGGCTCTGTTGACCGTGGTATATCTCTTGTTGGTTTCCCAGACGGTTTCGGTGTCGGTGTCTGTGCTTACGCTCAGCTTCATCGCCCTGGATCGCTGGTACGCAATCTGCCACCCGCTGAAGTTCAAGAGCACAGCGAAGCGTGCCAGGAACAGCATCGTCGCCATCTGGATCATCTCCTCCCTCATGATGGTGCCGCAAGCCATCGTCATGGAGAAGCGCAGCATGATCCCCGAGCTGGCCAATCGGACGATGCTCTTCTCTGTCTGCGACGAGCACTGGGGCGGTGAGGCTGCATTACAAGCCTGTACGGGGCGTGTGGGGGTGTCTCGTCCTGTGTAAGATATGTCATTGTCCGCCGTTTGACCCAGAACTGAAACTGGCTGCTGAAACTGTGCAAAGGAACACTGCACCAAGCAGCTGCTATTACACATAAAACAAGTGTGTTTTTTTTGTTTTTTTTAAATTGTGCTGCATGCACTTCTCTACCCCGCCTGCCTCACACTCTTGTGTTTTTTGCTCCTAGCTGAGATCTATCCCAAGGTGTATCATGTGTGTTTCTTCGTGGTCACTTATCTGGCCCCGCTGTGCTTGATGTTCGTGGCTTACTTCCTGATCTTCAGAAAGCTTTGGTGCAGACAGGTGAGCTGAGCCCAGCCTTTCCCACAGCTCATAGGGTATGGAAACTTAGACCACAGCGTCAACCATCCCAATCCAGTTTTTTTCTGAAGCAATGAAATGTGATCTCTTTGTTGTGTATGTGCTGCTCTCAGATCCCAGGCACGGACGCAGCCCTGGCCAGGAAGTGGGTTCCTCCGTCACGTCACCCTGCCAGTGCCCAGCAGGGCACCCCATCCTCCTCCTCGCACCGCTCTGTTGCCCTCAGCGCCGAGATCAAGCAGCTGCGCGCCCGCCGCAAGACCGCCAAGATGCTGCTCATCGTCCTATTGGTCTTCGCGCTCTGCTACCTGCCAATCAGTGTTCTCAACATTCTGAAGAGGTGAGGCCAGCGAGGGTCAAACTGTTTTAAGCCAGGGTTGAACACGGCATGTTAAATTTGTGGTGATCTTTGTCATACCTTGGTTTTGTTTTTTTTCAGGGTGTTTAGGAGATTTGAGAACTCAGATGACCGGGAGGCTATCTACGCCTGGTTCACCTTCTCCCACTGGCTGGTTTATGCCAACAGTGCTGCCAACCCCATCATCTACAACTTCCTCAGTGGTGAGTGCGCTGTCTGGCCATGCTGTGCCACTAGGGGGAGTCAGGGTGCCTGTGACCACATCTCTGACTACTCCATTCACAGAGCCTGGTCTTTATTGCTACAGTTCAGTCCTGTTCAATTTTACACTCAAATAAAAATGCCAATGTATGGCAGCAGGAGAAAGGAGAGCACCTAGATGAGCATCACTATCAGGTCACCTTCCTGTTCCTGTACTTTAGAGCAGAGCCATCCTCAAATAATTCTCACTGCCTCCTTCCACGGGGGTAATGTCAGATACATCACAACATGGGCTGCTTCCCTTTCAGTATCAGATCTGACGTCCACCACCAAGGTGTTGCGTGTTGTCAGTAGCTCTCTGATTATCTTCTCCCCCTGCAGGAAAGTTCCGGGAGGAGTTCAAAACCGCGTTCTCCTGCTGTTTCAAAGGATTCGCATCATGCCGACGGATCAACGTGCATCACGTGACCTCCAACAGCAAGTCCGACAACGTTTCCAAAGTTCATGAGCACGTGATTCTCACTAGTGTCACCACGGTTCTCAGCTAGCACCTAGAACCCTAGAATCCTGAAGATTGAGCTGTCGGAACCGTTCACCGGTGATTTCGATTTTGCCTGAACAGGGAAATGGTTTTATGTTGAAGGCATTATAACAGGTTGGGTGAATTTACAAGCATACCGAAACCACTGAGAAGGAGCCACAGTTCTGGAAAGTTGGCCAAAGCCCTTCCATGCAAACTGCTGTATAACATAATAACTAAATGTATTTACTGCCATGTCAGACCGAAACATTCAGATCGGCAGGGAGAAGACTCATTCGATGAAATGATTGCCTACTTTTCCTGGTGGGAGGCAAGCATTCGCAATAGGGTTTAACATTGAACTCTAACCCACCAGAAACAGCACCTCACTGCCTGGGATAAATGTACAGTTAACTCAGGATGATGGACTTGAGAATGGGTTACTTTTTTTTTTTTTTTTTAAGAATCATTAGCCCTTTTTCGTAGAGGACAATCATATTTTTGGTATAATTTATAGGTATATTCTGTCATGGTATACACTGTAGATGTTGTTTGTGAAGCAATCTGTGCAAGTCCTTTGTAAGTTTGAGCGTGCAACTGGCTGCTGCTCCAGGCTCTGTACAGTGCAACGTGGCACAAGATAATCAAACAAGCAACAAGTGCATGACCTTGTCTCTGCTCCCACCTAATCTGCTGTACTGAGCCCTGTGTTAAGTGATAGTGGCGTGTGTTGTTGGCATGGCATTTGAATGGAATGAGGAAGGGTGCACAGTCCCAGCACATTGGATTCTCCAGGGAAGCTCAAAGCAGCTCAAAGACAGATTGAGGGAATAATGATAACAACTCAGTATGAGAACCCAAAACCACTCAGAGCGGCTGCAAACAGCAAAGAATAGTAGGGGATATATATTAGAAAAAGCATTAACAACGATATTTTTCAGATTGTGGATCCTATTCACAAAATATGACAATAATAATAATAATAATAATAATAATAATAATAATAATAATAATAATAATAATAATAATAATAATAATAATAATAAGATATTTTTTGGTGGATTAAATACATTTAGTTATTAATGAATCTGTTCCGTTTTTGTTACTTAATAAAAAAAATGTTTATCATTCTCTATAACTAACTAAAGCTTTGTAAATATGGGCTCAGTGCTAGAACCAATCTATAGTTTTGTCTTTCGAGGGCTTCTATCATCCTGTTTTCAAAAAGCCATTCAGCGTGCCAGGATGTGAAGAAGATGATGAGTGGACTTTAGAAGAACGATGAATGCAATCGTGTTTAACTCCTTCTTATTGCCAGCATTATACAGGCTTGGTGCAAATCTCTTGTATGTGGTAAAGCGACCGGTCTAAAAATGGGATGAGTGTTAGTAAAGTAAGAATAAACTAAATGCATGTGCTCATGCATCATGGGATAGCTATGCATTGAGAGCTCTCAGTCCGGATAGCTATGCATTGAGAGCTCTCAGTCCAGATAGCTATGCATTGAGAGCTCTCAGTCCGGATAGCTATGCATTGAGAGCTCTCAGTCCGGATAGCTATGCATTGAGAGCTCTCAGTCCGGATAGCTATGCATTGAGAGCTCTCAGTCTGGATAGCTATGCATTGAGAGCTCTCAGTCCGGATAGCTATGCATTGAGAGCTCTCAGTCCAGATAGCTATGCATTGAGAGCTCTCAGTCCGGATAGCTATGCATTGAGAGCACTCAGTCCAGATAGCTATGCATTGAGAGCTCTCAGTCTGGATAGCTATGCATTGAGAGCTCTCAATTCTTTAAGTTTTTGTCCAGTCAGTTTAACTCCTTGATTCTCAGTATGGTATGTATGTATTGGTTTGTTTATTTAGTATATTATATTGTGTATTTGTTGATTTGATTGTCATATATGATATGGTGTGTGTGTGTGTTTATGCATTACAAATCACTCCCTGAGCCCACCTTGCCAGCTTTGTGTCATCACGATGACAGGTGCAATTTGATAGTTATTTTACTGTTTACTGGGAATTTTGTGTTTCCAGTAACTTGTTATCAGTATTTAAATAAATCAAATAAATAAATAAAACACTATGAGGGAAACAAAATCCTTAATAGATTAGATTCTATCAAATAAAAAATAAAAATAATAATAATAAGTGCCGGGGGCCTTGGAACACCCCTGTAAAAGTTTAGCA
Source organism: Acipenser ruthenus (assembly GCF_902713425.1). NCBI lineage: Eukaryota > Metazoa > Chordata > Actinopteri > Acipenseriformes > Acipenseridae > Acipenser > Acipenser ruthenus. The sequence goes on from NC_081211.1 coordinate 1,432,373, forward strand.
CAGTAATTGTGCCGTTTTGGTGCTTGTATTGTGTATTCGCTGTGCTTTCACACTGTTCTCCATCGTTCTGTTTAAATCCACAGTGTGTATCACACCTCCAGTGCAGGTGCATTGCATTCTAGAGTCATACCACGGCCCTTATTTATTTGGGTATGTATTTAACACCATTGAGGATCTTGGCAAACAGGTTTGGATGAAAAACAAGTGTCTCCTATTCACAAAGCTTTATCTCATGAGTTGCTTAAAGAATGTTTTTTAAAAGTCTGTTTCGTGGAATTAAATAAAGTCTGATAGTCTAGGAACTACCCTGGTGACCAGCTCATAAAGGTGTATAAAATCCCAGACAAGCCAATGCAATAGCAGTTGTTGTAACAATAGGAACAAAATCAACTGTTGATTTTTAGAGCTACATTACAGGTAATTGTTGTTGGTCCTGTTTTAACCAGCTCCTCAACCTGCACCAAGTCCCCTGAACCAGTACGACCAGCTGAAAACCAGTAAACCACCAGCTCTGACCAGTATACAGCTGAGCCGGAATTTCCATTAGGGAAATATCTATTTAATGCATCAGAACAGCCTTTTGAAAACCCGCAAGTTTTGTGACTAGGACCCAGTTGGTCACGTGATAAAAAAAAAAAAAACACGCTGGTTTTACAAAGACATTGCTCAAATACACTGTGTGATCTTTGTGGATTCGGGTCAGATGAGCAGCATCTTACCATCCTTCTACTCTAGAGACTCCAGCATTGTCTTTGATCTTTCACATGCAATACATTGTAAATAAAATCTATTGTTTTTTTTTTTTTTTTAAATCAACTTACAGCTCAAAGACAAATAAATAAATGATACGGCTAATGATATTAACGCTATTTCACTGCTTAGTATGGAAACAATAACGAGAAATGCAGATCAATAACATTAAGAATAAAACATGAACAGATGCTTGAAGTGTGTCTGCAAGTCACAGATCTCTCCCAGGTGTTTTTTTTTTTTTTTGTATCTTAATATTGCACAGTGCAGGTGAAGACACAGTATATTCCCTCTCCTTTTATGGTATGCTCCACCAATCTGCCGTAGGGGACTGATATAAAAGCGAGCGCACCATATCCTGTACATAGGTGTTGTATTAAAACGTGCAAAAAAAGATAGAATGCTAGCTTGGCCTTGAGATGATAATAATGCTAAAACTGTACCACTAGATACTTTCTACAGAAAAAAAACACTGTGAACTCACAAAGATACTTCTGCTTTCCCGATATCGATCTGTTAACTCATACATTTGCGTACTTGTAAACTAGCGGGTTTTTTTTTATAACATCAAGGTGAATTTAAACCTCTAATACTGACCACATTTCAGTGAGCGTTGACTCCACACCACTAGAGGGCCCTCGTCAATGCATAGGTCCTTCCGTTTCCTATAAAACCGCTCTATGCGCCCCGTACTTTCTTGAGAGGAAGTCAATCGAGCACGGCGGCAGAGAGAGAGGGGAAGAAAGAACAGGAGCGAAAGGTAATGGGAAAAGAGACAGTTAAAGTATATAATACGATGTGTTTATCTGTTTTGGCGGCTTGTTAGTTAACTTATGCGTTCGTGGATGTGTTATAGAGGTTTAAAACGGGTTAGGTATCGCTATCGGAAGCCCGCTTCGAAGGAGAGATCACACCGGAATATAAAACCATGCTATTGCTGTGTTTTTACAGGACAGACATTTTGATGTGGTCGGTCGAGCCTGCGTGTTGAGCGATGAATTATGTATGTTATATATAGTATTTCTTCATTGATGACAGTGGTTGTGGTATAATTGCGTATGTAATGTCATTTTTACACCGTTAACATTCGCCCTGGGGTGAGTCGAAACGCTTTGGTCGTTTTTCGCTTGCCTTGGTTTAGTTTTTTCACTTTGTGTAACACCAATACAGCTATTGTTCCCTTCTCCTAATTATTCCCCCAGAAAATGTATTCTGTACCCAAGTGCAATGGAGCGAAATTAAAAGGTCATTGTTCGGTACTATTTGTGATACTTTTGATACTAATAATAATACGTTGTGTATGGAGTCGCTACCAAGGACTAAGCGGGCTGGTATTAACGATCCATATGGGTGATTAAGTTCGTTTTCCACTTGTAATTTTGCTGTGAAAATAACTGTAGTTCATTGAAACTGCATACGCCTCTATTGCAATGGAGTGAACGCTTAGCTTTAAGCAGTCCTTGTGTATTTATTGTCTTTTTTTAAAACGGCTATTGTCTTTTTAATGTAATATACAGTATATATTTTTAAATGGCGAATTGTTCACATGGAATGGTGATACTGCTACTCTGCAGCGGGGTTTGGGAAAGTGTCATGCTTGGGAGGGGGGGGGGGGGGGAGGGGGGAGGAAGGAAAGGTGCTGATTTCATTAGTCTGCCCCTTCTATATACAGAGACTTAGATGTTGGCAACAATTAATGCGGTCTCTGCGTTATCTGACCACCACTTTTTTTTTTTTTTTTTGCAAAGACTTGGCGTCTACCATAGCACTGTGTCGCCCCTTTCCGTACTTGTTTAATTGTACCTGTATTTTAATGTGTTGCATTTTAACTTTTTTTAAATGGAATCCAACGAGTATGCTGTGAAATACAATTGATTGGTAACTTGCGGTGCTTTTCTTCACTTTATCGACTCTCCTGACGCATGCACATTGATCTTCAGTGTAAACAGATCTTCTGCTTGTTTGTTACGCTTCCTAAAAAGATTAGTGCTGATTTTTGTCAAGCAATATTCCCGGAGAGTCCATAAAACCAGTCAATAAAGTTTTTTCTTGTCCTTTTTACATAGCATTTAATAACTTTTTTTACAGGAAATTCCTACCGCTCTCAAAACCACTTGGGTTATAAAGCAAATCCTCTGCAATAAAAAGGTTGAGTCACTACGCAAATGCTTAGCTTTATTTAAGTTTAGTGTGTTTTCCCAAATGTGTGTGCGTCCTATTTTTGAAACATGTGCTAAAGAACAAAATCGTTGTAAACCATGGGGGAAAGGGGCTAGCAACAAGCAAGCTGTTGTATTCCCTGGAAGGAGGTAGTAAGATTATTGATTTGCGAGCAGTTTCTTTTGAGTGCAGTGTTTTATTCCCAAACTGTCTAATTGGTTTGTCTCCGCCTCGTTTTGCAGGAGCACCATGGCTCGCGGTCAGCAGAAGATCCAGTCCCAGCAGAAGAATCTCAAGAAGCAGACTGAGAAGAAGAAGCACGGCAATGACCAGAAAGCAGCTGCCATGGCAGCCCTGGTCTTCACCTGTCCAGTCTGCAAGGTATGTCGCGCACGGAGCCCGTTTGAAGATCTACACATACAACCTGCCGAGGCGCTTGGGGTGGAGACCTTGCTAAGTAACATGCACTTCAGTCTTTAATGTGTAAATATCTATGGTATAGTGCTGTGGCCTGTTTACAAGGTTATAATGGTCTTTATTTGAAAGTTTTGTGATATTTAAATCTGGGTTTTGAAGGAGCAGATGTATTTTCCCCCACTAGATGGCACCAAAGCATTGAAATTCTTTTTTAGCGTGTATGAAATGCACAATGCAAGCCTATGCAATCACTGTTCATCTTCATAACTTTGTACGTTGTATAGAAATATTCTTTAAACATCTGTTTCTTATTTTCTAGACACAGATGCCTGATCCCAAGACATTCAAGCAACATTTTGAGAGCAAGCACCCCAAGTCCCCAATGCCTCCTGAGCTAGTGGATGTACAGGCTTAAAGGAAACTGTTTACAGGCTTGGGTGAGAGCCAGTGTGTCTGCATCTTCTCATACCACATCCAGCAGCCCTCTTCACAGTGCTTTGGGTGGAATCCCATGGCTTTCAACTTAAGTCTTTGATTTGTCAGAGGGGGCGATTAAGATCAGTAAAAGTTTTAAAATTGCGGTGTGTAAATCACAAGCTGTGGGATGGCCATGAGGCTCTCAATGCATAGCAGTTTGATTCATCCCAGGTTTGAGCTTTATTAACTACAGAGTAAAGGTAGCAAGTCTGATTAGGCTCACAATAATACTCAGTGCTGTGCATTGGGATTTGTAGTTCTTTGTCCAGCGGAAAAGTGAGTAATGGAGCACGTTGGACCTTAAAACCGGTGTGCACTGCTTACTTGGGTGTAGAATAAAAGTTTTTTTAATTTTATTTATTTTTTCGTTTCAGACTCAAATTCTGGTGACAGGATGTACTTAAGAACTGGACAAATCTGCAAACGACGTGAGCAAGGACAGACGTTGAAGCTTTGAACTGTACTACCGACCACTAATTCTTGTTGTATTGTGTTGAGGAGGATTGGCGTTTGTTTAGGGAAGTGGGTAAAGTAATAAGTCTATCTCCTTCAGCTACGCATACCAGCTTCGGAATGCCATCTGCAACAGACAAATATTCTCTGTAGATGTATTTGCAGTTATCTTGCCAAAATAAGTCATGCAATTAATATTTTGGTAGCTACAGGCTTCAGGAAAGGGGAGGGGAGCCTGACTGTAAATGAACACTTCCTCTTTTTCTCGTATTTTACTTTTTATTCCTCTGCCCAAGAGTATTCTTGGTGTAATGACGTAAATAAACTTTTTTGATACTGAAATATTTCTACTACAACAAGGGAATGGTAAAAAAAAAAAATGAAAGCGGGAAAATGCATATTTTAAAAAGGATGCAATTGTTTTAGAATTCTTTAGAATTTCTTTTCCGAGTAAAGTTTAAAATCGGTACAAACATTGTTTAATTTCAGTGTCATTTGGGGCAAAGTACCTATCGGAGGACTAACCCTCTGGATATTTTTTTTTGCTAAGGGTGGGACATATGGTACACCTAATTGTGAAATGTGTAGCTTGCATCTGAATAGCCTTCAAACGTAATTAAGCGTATGGGAGCAGAGTAACAAAAAAAAAAAACATCACAAGGGCACTGCGCTGGGGATGGGAAAGAGATACGGTTTGATGCATTTCTGGTGCTAGGTTCTCATCGAAGCACAAGTTGTCAAAATGGCATACTTGTAAGCAAAGAAATGTCCTGATGTAGATTCTGTTCAAGATGCTGCAGTTTCTTGAATGGAAAATCCAAGTACATACTCCCAAGAAGTATGTACCACCAAGGGTTTTTATTCCTTTTCAAAATGAATAGAGAGCGGCGGGGCTTTAAGGCTACAGACACCTCAACATTAGGGAATCCTGGGTATTTGATCTTATGTACATATCATTTATTTACAATTTTTATTTTTTCTGTCTCCTCGAATTATTTCAATGACTACTAACTTGTACCGTATTCAAATAAAACAAAGAGAAAGACCTTTTTGTGGCTTTTTTTTTTTTTTTTTTTTTTTTTAAACCAGATATTTAGGTAGAATGCATGTTTTGCTTGTCTTTTGTAGCTCAATGTAAACAAACCAGGAGCACTGAAAATTTGTGCCGTTATATCATGTTCCACTGCTTTATAAAAGTGGGTGATGGGGCCATGCTTATGATCCTGAAAATCCTCTTAAGCACTTATAAATGTTTGGGAACCACTGTTTGACATATAATAAGTGATCTGCTTGCTCATAACATACCCAACCAAACAACTGCTCTGAAAGGCCCCTCTGCATGGTCTGTTTGGAGCGTCTCTGCCAACACTTTTCTGGAGAAGTGTTCTGCATAGAATTTTACAGGGGTTCCAAGAACCGTGTGAGTTCCAAGAACCGTGTGAGTTCCAAAAAAAGACAATGGTTCCATAAAGAAAGTGATCTGCAAAATGGTATCTTCATGAAATGAGCACTGTGAACAACAATCAGTTCAATATGCAGTGTAGTTGGCAGTACGATTTAAAGAATGTTACTTTATTACTTTCTTAAAGTACCGTGTGTGTGTGTTTTTTTTTGTTTTTGTTTTTTAAATGTTTTGTGTAAAATGTTAATTTGACAGTCATGTTTACTGACCCTTAATAAAGCCTGGATGTGTAAATAACAGCAGAACTAAAGGCAATGCTGTTAACAGAGATGCAGGGCAAGCTGAAACTACCTCTGGCGGCTGAACACATTTTCATAAGAATCCACGACCATGGAGAGTGTAGTAAACATAATTATTATTGAAACTTTATAGCACCAAAAATTACTGTGAAAAATACTGCTGTTGCAGAAATACACGAATTAATAAAAAATAATAATAAAAAAGTGGGTTAAAGCAGGAATAAAACAAACTGCCTGGACGGGGCAGTTTAATCTGTATTATTTTAGAGACGGGGTAATCTTGTGGTTTTGACTTGATCCGGCTTTCATCCACTCCTTTATAGAGATTAGACGAAAGTCCAACAGTCATTAAAACGCAGAGATGTGACTTCTTATTAAATCACAACAGTGACCATGCATTTTAAAAAAGTGCATTATTTATAACATTCCACGTTGAGAAATGTGCTTTAACATGCCTGGGGAACGTCCCAAACAGGAGCAAGCCACGCCTCTTCTGTGTCCGCAGAAGAAAGCGAACTGTCGAGCTTCCACGATGGAGTCACGGCGCTGCTCTGTATTGCCGCATCGAATTTAGTCTGTTCGCTTTGGGTTTGTGCGTTCCGAGAGTTTGAGCGACTTCATAATTCACACGGTAAGAATATAATCAACAATGCGGGTTTATTATTATTGTTATTCAACGCACATGTATGTGTGGAGCGTTTCTTTTTTTAAAAAGGTTGATAGCCTACAGAAATATGGCATGTGTTTCTAAATCAATTAAATACAACCAGCAAGAATAATAGTATTGGGTTTTGTAAGATAAAAGGCTGAGATAATTACATTCATTATTATTATTATTATTATTATTATTATTATTATTATTATTATTATTATTATGTCTAGAGTAAACATGTTCCAAAACTAGCTTAGATGGTTTTTTGAACTGGTGTGTTTGAAAGTTTGCCCAGATAGACGAGGAGTGCAACATTATTGTTTTTATTATTATTATTATTATTATTATTATTATTATTATTATTATTATTATTATTATTATTATTATTATTATTATATCTATCCAGGGTTTTGCTCAAGTGCCGTTTGTGCCATTTTTGTGAAAGGACCATCAATACAGCCGTTTACGCAGTGCGGTTGCCTAACTAGTTTTATAACTTTTTATTTTCACAAAAAAAAGGGTGGAAACTGTACTTTTATATAAACACTGTACCTTGACCGTTTCAATCTATTCAGAAAACGGAATGAATAAGAAGCCTACCAAGGGAGGTGGATTTCCTGCAAATAAACCAAGTCGGGATCAACCACGGGAGTTTTTATTTAAAGAGTTTTATTAGGACACCGAGGAATCAACACGAATTGCGTCGAAACCACCTACAGTATCCCATTACATTATTATAACTAGTAGTATTATGATACTGTGCTTTATTAATCCTACCTTGTATTATATTAACATTAATAATAATAATAATAATAATAATAATAATAATAATAATAATACAACATTGATTTCAAGTATAGATTAGTATTAATGCATTTCTGGTTCTGTTATCCCTGGTATAATTTAATAAATGTTGTCATGTAGTTTTATAAAGTTTCTTTCAGTACTGTATTTCACTATTGAGAGTTTTAATAGTTGTTATAAGTTTGCAATAGATTTTAAACAATTATTCTTTAACATCAATAAATCATTTAAAAAATGTAGAAGCTCGGAAGTACTAACGATCTACTTCCCACTGTCCCTCTGTCACAGCAGAGGGTTGGTTAATCTCTTAAATACCTGGGCCATCATTAGTTTATTCTAGGCTTTTCCAAGTGATTAAACCCTGGGTTGAATTCTCTCTGAACCTGTTTTAAAAAAAAGACATCTGCACCATTGTTCTGCCTTGCTACTCTCCTCGATTATTATTGCACTGAACAAACAGGTTAAATAAGACGCCGACACCCTTCTTTGTTACCGTAACTACGTTTTATACAGTTAAACCTGTTTGTGTAAGTGGTGGATATTGGTCGTGATCTAGCCATCCAAAACAATGCTTCTTAACAGCTGTGCAAAAAGATCAGATATTTGTGTTCTTTACAAACCCCTATACAGTATATAGAGGGTATACCAGCAGTCTGTAATGGATGTATCATGCCAACCCTACCCGTCATATAGTATGAAAGATTGAATTAAACATATATGTTAGTCCATTACTGCTGTATGTATAGTTTCCATCAACTCTGAGTACAATGAATAATACAACGACCAGCATTATTTTTCTGATATATTCTGAGGATTAATAAATAGCGCAATGGAACACGGCAGCAATGCAGGTCATAAAGTAAGGGAGGGTGTATTGTTTTTTTTTAATTTAATCTGCCCCTTAATGCGATATTTCTGGGAAGCACGTGCATAAACGTTTAAATAAAGTAATGTTTTCCGTTTTCAGAAAAGGACGTCAGAATGAACTGGGCGTTCCTCCAGGGCTTGTTGAGCGGGGTCAACCAGTACTCCACGGCATTCGGCCGCGTCTGGCTCTCCATCGTCTTCCTCTTCCGGGTCATGGTGTACGTGGTGGCGGCCGAGCGGGTCTGGGGAGATGACCAGAAGGACTTCCAGTGCAACACGGCCCAGCCCGGCTGCCACAACGTCTGCTACGACCACTTCTTCCCCGTCTCCCACATCCGCCTGTGGGCCCTGCAGCTCATCTTCGTCACCTGCCCCTCACTGCTCGTGGTCATGCACGTGGCCTATAGGGAGGAGCGCGAGCGCAGGCACCGCGAGCGCAATGGGGAGGACTGCGGCCGCCTGTACAAGGACACGGGCAAGAAGAGGGGTGGCCTCTGGTGGACCTATGTCTTAACCTTGGTCTTCAAGGCCGGGGTGGACGCAACCTTCCTCTACGTCCTCTACTACATTTACGAGGCTTACGACTTCCCGCGCCTCATCAAGTGCAGCCAGAAGCCCTGCCCCAACGTGGTGGACTGCTTCATATCTAGGCCCACGGAGAAGAAGATCTTCACCATCTTCATGGTGGTCACGTCCATTCTCTGCATCTTCCTAAACCTCTGCGAGCTCATCTACCTCCTGGGCAAGCGCTGTCGGGAGTGCGTGGTCTCCAACAACCCCCGGCGTCAGCTGTTCATGGCCTCCACCATGATCAACAACAAGGAGAGCAACAGCATAATGGAAAACTCTCTGAAGGTGCCGCCCTATGCCCCTCCCAGCATTAAGGTTTCCAAGTAGTTGCAGCGTTGCTGCTCAGCATTAAGAAAAAGAAATACAAGAAGCTGTTCATGCCACTCAGGTACTATACTAGGGAGGAAGTGGACTGCAGGGCTCCAGGAAGCTGCACTTGACCCATCGTTGTGGATTGCTCTTCCTGACCAGGTTGTTTCATGCAAGGCAATGGTTGTGGGTCAGTGCTAAAGCCGTACATAAAAAGAATGGTTCTTAACAACGATTTTTTTGGTCACCATTAAACCATTGCAAAGCACACACGCTTGAGCAGTTACTTAACAAATCTGAAAGCTGGGGCAAAAGCTGCACACCATGGGAGAAAATAACACCAATTGAGCATCCATCTGTCTTAGGGTTAAACGTATAAGGATGTCAAGTAGACTAACGTGTCAACTAGGCCTTAATCTGTGCACTGTTGTTGGCTAAGGCTGTCCACTCATACCCACTGGCCTGAAGTAAGAGTTTGCCTTCAGGCCCCAGCAGTCCTATGAGCTGCATGGAAGATGTGACGGCTTCAGTGGCCATTCAGTAGGTCATCTGCAGCCTAACCAGTAACCATGAGGCTCGTTATCAGCACTTTTCCTATGGTGCACCACTTTTCCCCCCAGCTCTTTACATAAAGTCAGATTTATTTTTTAGATAAGGCTTCTGAAGGAGCCGATCATTTCCTGACCCTTTGAACCATTTCCAGGACACATCACCACGATACCCCTTGCACATGGGTATAGCAGTGCAGGAACAGTCTCAGTAAGTTCATTGGTATCGTAATGATGAGGCTAATTCCTTAGTCTTTTTGAAGAGCCTTCTAATCAAAAGGCAATGCCATTTTATAGCCTTGCTGATAATCATGCACGTCACACAGCCTTTGTTCAATGGAAATTAATCTGTGGTTAGCCGGTGTGAATGTAAACAAGCCTTTTTGGTAGAATATCTCACATGCACTTATACATGTTGTTTACAGTCTGCTTTTTTTCCATGGTTGAACATTTCTTTCTTCTATATAGCAGTAGCTATTTTTTCAAGGGTATTTTTGCCTCTTTATTTGATACCAACTTTTTTTTTTCAAGAAGAGTTTTAGTATCAAGCAGATTACAGAACTGAGGAATTCCAACCCTTCATGTAAATGCCACTGCCACCAACGTTAGATTATCAAACGGTATTATCTTTTTTTATTTTTTTATTGTTAGAACATTTTATGTTCCAATCTAAGTTTCTTGTATGCTCTCCAGTTCTGCCTTTACAAAATTAACCAATTCAGTACCAAACACATTGTTCTTTGAAAAAACAATCAGAACACAAGCTGTACTTATCATTTTAAATCAATATTTCTTCACAAATTTAAATCCCTTGTTTTGGCTACAAACTGCTGCGTCCTATTTTGAGGACAGTCAAATTAGACGTGCCCCTAATCAGAGCAGTGAAATTACACGCCGGCTGTGAAGCAGAGTAAGTTAACATAACAGTATAGTTAGGAGAAGTAGCTGCCAGGTTACAATTACAAAGTAGCCTGTCCTCAAATGAGGACAATGGCACTTAATGGGTGAACCATAAATGGAGCAATACCTTGAAAAGGACACAACTGTTACTGTACGAAGTCTGTATTACAGTGAAAATGATTGTATCAATTCAGTGCAGGGCACAGAGAGTGCAGACTATAAACCCCATAGTTACAGCAGTACCATTACAGGTGCTTTGTTCATTCATTTCGTCTGAATGCTTTGTTACACTATATTGGGCTGTTTCATCTGTTTACATACATTGCTTTATATGTGTTTACAATGTATACATGGAATAGTGAGTTTCTATACTGCCATTTGTGTCTGTTCTAAACCTTTTGTCAATCAGTACTGTTATATATTTTTTATATTTCTATGAATAAACATATGACATGTTTAATTTCACAGCTGTATGTTTGATTTATTTGAAGAAGAAAAAAAGTAACTAACTCTGACAAGGGTTATTGAAAAGCCTGACTAATGTGGCTAAAATATGTGGGCATTTTACGTGTGGGCAATTTGAGGGCAGCAGTGTGGAGTAGTGGTTAGGGCTCTGGACTCTTGACCGGAGGGTTGTGGGTTCAATCCCAGATGGGGGACACTGCTGCTGTAACCTTGAGCAAGGTACTTTGCTCCAGTAAAAACCCAACTGTATAAATGGGTAATTGTATGTAAAAATAATGTGATATCTTGTGACAATTATAAGTCGCCCTGGATAAGGGCGTCTGCTAAGAAATAAATAATAATAATAAAAAATCACTTTACCTTTAATGGTTTGCTTTACATTTACGCTGTCCTGACCTGAACACCCCCTGCCTGACATTCCATCCTAGTCCTCTCTCTCTCAAGCAGAGACTGAAAACTGTGGTGATGCTCTGATCAGGGGGCAAGGTTGAGAGACAACTGAACTAACTCCTCATCACTTGAGCAGGAATTGAAACCCAGGGTCCTGGAGGCTGGCGAATAAGCCTGCCGTGCCTCCTAGCCCACAACCTGAATTCATCGGATTCGATTTGTGAATCCCTGTTTCTTAAAATAACCTACAAATAAATTATATTTCCAAAACGGGGAAATGAAATGGCTTTGGTGACTTGCAAAGCGGGGAAGTATTACCTGAAAGAATACAAAATGAAAACAAATCAACACACAGGTAGCACCTCCGTACCCAGACTATGTATTTAAATGCAGCTATTTTTCTAGGCTGTACTAATTCTGTGAGCAGTTACCCAGCTGAGTTGTTTTTCAAAGCATGTTGTGGAGTTGTCATGCCTGGAGGCATCTTCTTTTTCAGACGTGCTTGTACTCTTTGATTCAGTGTGCAGGACCCTCCAGTCCTTGTAAACTGACGAGCAGGTGTTCACTGAACATACTTTCACCCTCTGCATTCCTCTGATGAGTCCCATCCTGTTTCAAGATTAAATGCGTATCGTGTTAGTACTGGGTAGGGTATTGTAAAGGTATTTGTTTTTGGAAGGCATGTGATGAAATATTTAAGTAAGCATGCTTTGTTTGAGTGTCAAATATAGCAGCACAGAAGTTCAAAGAGTGTAGATTATTTTTATTAATATCAAGAGAAACTAGTAAAAGTATTTGATAAGCTGCTTTTTGACCAGAAGTCTTTCTCAATGTCTTCTTCAGACTGCTCCGCTACTTCATTAAAAACTTGACTTGTGATCAATCCTCCATGTGGGATTAACAATGTCTCACCAGAGTCCTATTACTGACAGTGTAAAAAAAAAAAGTTTGTTTAAAACCAGGTAGCATCACTAGTCATGCCCACCATTGATGGAGAAAAACTGCACAGACACTGAACCTCATTCAAGACAAAGCCATTGACCAACTCCACCCATCAATGCACACATCTATAAGGAGATGAGAATAAAGAACTTCTAAGCAAACAGCCTGTATTGATTCATCTAAGATCAATCACAGCGGTGCCCTCAATTTATTGCAACCATTGAAAAGAGCTAATCTTAAAGATTCTTGGAGCATGATATCACAAGGCTTGGCGGGCAAGAACTGCTCTTTCACCTCCTTAGAAAAGTGATGGTCGTTCCAGGGCAGGGCAGCAGACTTGAGAAGCACACGTTGCCACTGTTGATAATTTCCAGTGGCATCAGTTCAAAACTCCCACTCCTACTGTACTTCTCTTTCTTCACCTCCTGCAGGTCAGGACTGGCTCTTATCAGGGGCAATATTCCATTGATCACATGTTTTTATGAATCTCATGTATTATATTAAAGTTCCCCCTGAAGTGTTCCGTTATCACAAAAAAAAAATCTTACGGCATTTAGTGTTCTCTAATCGACTGATTACAGTTTCAGTTCTGCAAAGATTTTGTAAGTAAATCAGTAGAAGGGAAGTACATTGCTTTCCAGTGCAGGTGGAAGTGTATGTGGGTTGAAACAGTAACTTCTACGGCTGCTCTTTTTAGTTTCTGTGCTACTGAATATGTAAGGACTGAGTTAAACCCATGGATGTCGAGAGAGAATCCAGCTGAATCTACCAGGTTAAACAGGGCTGACTTGAGTTTCCCTGAGGCTATAAAACAGGTCTGGTATCTTCAAACATTCTGATGCCAGTTGTAACGTGTCCTTTCAGGCGTCATTTGCACGACACGCCCAAAACCAGCCCTGTATCACAAAGAAGCAAAGCTCAGCCCATGGACTGAGAGTGTCGTAACCAATGGAGGGGGAACCTGCATGCAACAGCCTGTCTGAACACACACCAGACTGAAGGAAAACAGGAAGAACAGGTCTCGACAGCTTGGCAATCGAAAAGAACATTCCTGATCTACATGTACCTCACAACTATACAAACACACAAACCCTCTTTGTGTCTTCAGAGCATAGGCCGGGTGCAAATCGGAAACCTCTGCACATTGCAAGTCTTAGAACCACAAAGCGAAAGAGCCGGGCTCGTCTGCAATCATGGTTTTAGAGCTTTTAACTCATCTCATCGCACCGTCTGGGGACAACCTGCAGCAGCAGTGTATCACACAATGCAACCCGCATCACATGGAGCCATGTGGAGCTGGCTTGGGTTTACTGCAGTGGTGCACAACTCCGGCCCTCAAAATTCATTCCAGTCCATTCCAGTCCAGTTAAATGAACCTGCTATAGATCGATTAACTAATTCAGGAACTGACTGGAACAAAACCCCGGACTGGAATGGGGGTCAGGGTGTACTAATGTCGAATAATAAGTCCATAATTGTAACATTAAAATACTTAGTCAAGTAGGCAAATATTTGTGGAAATAACTTAATCAGTACAGAAAAGTTTGTATTCCATTGGCATGCCATTGTTACTGTGTGCCAGACTATTTATAAAGAAACATTACCCTTGCCTGCATTGGCAACACATCTGGTTTTGCTAATAATAGAGCACAGTAGTAAATTAGTAATTTAGCAGACGCTTTTATCCAAATGACTTACAGAGACTAGGGGGTGAACTATGCATCAACAACTGCTGCTGCAGAGTCACTTACAATAGGACCTTGTCTTTACCTCTCATCCGAAGGACGTGCTAATATGGCAGAACAATATCTTGTACTGACAATTAATATTGGTTTGTCAAAATATCAAACCGCTGCGGAACCATTCTAGCCACGGTTCCTGCCATTGCAACTCTATATGGTCTACCATTGCTCCTTCTTACAGAAGGACGGTGTTGCTGTTGTAGTGCCACTGCTGCCTTACCACTGAAGAGAATGTGCCTGCAGTTCTTGACTCCAGTAAAACGAGAAGAAAATATAATTGCAAAACAAGATGACATAAGCATTAATCAGCAACAGTCAACCCAAAGGGAATTTACCAGAAATAATTTCCTGTTGAGGACTGCCTCACCCAATAAAGACACTGTCATGGGGAGTGCAGAGTGAGTCATGCCATCGAGAGCTTGTGGGTTAACCTGAGCACAGTTGCCGATCTTGGCTGGTGACTCACTAATCAACTGCTGTTGGCTATTCTACCCGCACCACAGTGACCCCTATTGGTCAGGTGTAAGCCAAGGCAAAACAGGGAACAAGCGGCTAGGCAACATGCACTGCTGAGCTTGAGAGTGGTGTTTCAAAGTGGAAAAATGAATATATTTGAGATCTGGGTCACGGCACCTATGTAACAAGATGAAGGCTGGCCGTGAACCGGCGACCCTGAGTACTGCAAGCGAGTGTCTTAAACCGCTATGCAAAAGAGCTTGTCTGCATTCATGGTTATAGAGCTTTTAAACTCCTCTCATCTCACCGACGGGACAGAATCTGTAACGGCCGTGCCTCACTCAACACTACATGTTTACTATGTTACTGGTCTCATCTCCAGGGTTCAGCAGGATCACACATGCAAATGTGTGGCATTGTTCATGTGGTATTATTGTGTTAATGGCTTTATTGTTTATGGCAGCTGGCCCTGGCAATTGTAAATTGGTGCCAGCTACCTATATCTGTTTCTGTGGGGAATATAAACCCCACAGCCAAATCATTCGGGACTGCTGAGGAGAAGGAAGCAGGAAGGTGTGTGCCCTGTTTCCAAGCAGTCACAAGTGCAAGTACTGTGTGTAAAACTGTGTGTTCATGTCTACCGGTAAACAGCTTAGCCGTCCGATGTGTTTGTTCGGGTGATCGACTGTTTAGTGAGTGCTCCGAAGGAGCTAGATGTTTATTTTGTTTTTGTTTACATTCACTTAGATACACCAGAGATCTATTGAGTGAATCTCCCAATGCAGAAACATCAGAAATAAGCTCTACCCTAAAGTGCTGAAATCCCTTTCTCCACACACATCACTTGGGGCACACCTGGTCCTATTCAAACTCATTTTATTATCTCCATACAATTCAATCCATATTTAATTTCCAAAGAGCTTTTTTGTTCATGAAAGCGTATGTTAAACAATCAAGTATAAAGAAAGTCTAAAAACGAGTTGTGGGAACCTGCAAAATGTGTTTCAACAAAGAGCCTTGGTGTGCTTTTCTGTAACCCAATATCCCCCCCTCTTAAAAAAAACAGAACTAGGCAGTTGAAAGGAATGCTTTTGTTAGCCAGAGGGTGTTTGTTCATAGCTTTCCACTCTATGCTCACTCTGAAAACCAAGGTGTGTTCCTGCCATTGCAGATTTAAAGATTATTCACACAAAAGATATTGTTTACAGCATCCAACCGGGTTGCATTACAGCTGGTTGAACGGTTAGCTACCACAAAGCAGATACAAAATAAAAAACAAAGCAAAACAATGATCTCCTAATCTGACCGCTTCATTTCCTGTTGAGCGGGACCTTAATTAGCTTTTCAGTGCCTTGATATTAATCTACCACAGTACTCAGGTTTAATTTGAGTTGAAGAATCAAACAGGTCACCTATTTGACAAGCAGGGGTAGAGAACAGATCGGAGAATGATGTGAGGTACATAAGAACAGAAGAAAGTTTACAAACGAGAGGAGGCCATTCAGCCCATCTTGCTCGTTTGGTTGTTAGTAGCTTATTGATCCCAGAATCTCATCAAGCAGCTTCTTGAAGGATCCCAGGGTGTCGGCTTCAACAACATTACTGGGGAATTGGTTCCAGACCCTCACAATTCTCTGTGTAAAAAAGTGCCTCCTATTTTCTGTTCTGAATGCCCCTTTATCTAATCTCCATTTGTGACCCATGGTCCTTGTTTCTTTTTTCAGGTCAAAGAAGTCCCCTGGGTCGACATTGTCTATACCTTTTAGAATTTTGAATGCTTGAATCAGATCACCACGTAGTCTTCTTTGTTCAAGACTGAATAGATTCAATTCTTTTAGCCTGTCTGCATATGACATGCCTTTTAAACCTGGGATAATTCTGGTCGCTCTTCTTTACACTCTTTCTAGAGCAGCAATATGCTTTTTTACACAGTAGGTTGTTTCTGTGCCTCGCAGTAACACAGCTGTTTGGACTTAAAAGGTTGTTTTGCAACATTCCTTTATTTAATCATTAGATACAATTTAGACTGCTTCAACAAAACGCATCAATCGCCTTCTGCTTTGCGTCACCTTGAACGATAGCAGAGCCTGCTTGTGTAATTTATAACCTCCTAGTACTGGCGCAAGTAGTTACTGGAGACTACGACTATTTGTCTCACATATGTGACTTGGCAAGCAGGCTTCCAAAGTTGGCGTAAACATGCGCCCTTACAGCTGAAATAAGGAAATGTAATGAACTGGACAGTCAAATAAGTTAGCTTTCTCAATGGAATCTAGCAAACAGACACCAAGAATGAATTCATTAATGGGAGGGGGGATTGTACGCTGTACACTGCTCGGAGCACGCCAAAATTAACCTCTTCAGTCAATTGCGCAAAATAAGCCGAAATCTTTCTTGTTCGGTTAGTAACACTAATGTGAATTTGATATCGGTTTATATATGCACACACGTTAACCGGTACCAGAAACACTCCACGAATCGGGAGCTTGCCTTCTTTCGAGACCACACCCTAAAAGAAGGCTTTTTGTTTCAACTTGCGAATGTGGACGACCTACCTTGCGTGTGTCAGCGAAACGAGTTCAGAAACTTTTAAGAATTTTGAAACTCTGAAACCGAGGATTCCTGTTAGAAGAATAAATATGGAGTGCGTGTGTTTGCTTTAAAGGTGAGTATTAAACCATTAGTTTGTTTTCTCGGTCTGTTATCATTCTCAAGTGAAATGTACAGTAGTATCCCTTTCTGTCCCGACAAATAAAACAAGTTTATTTTAGACGTGGTGTTAATAACATCGATAGCCTACCCAGTTGTAATCTAGAAGGATATCCAATGTGGTTTTTCATAGAGATAGACAATTAACCAAAACGTTTGTCAAGTAAAGTTTAAAAAAAAGAGAAATATTTTATTTTTGATTGTTTACAACGATGGATGAATTTACTCCGGTACATTATTATTATTATTATTATTATTATTATTATTATTATTGTTGTTGTTGTTGTTGTGCAATTAACATTAAACGCGTTATATACATTTGCTGCTGCTTTTTTTTTAAATACAGAAGCTAAAGAAAATAAGGGTTCTAGGGAAAAACCCAACAGAATTGTAATTGAAATGAGAGCTTTTTAATAAAACGGTCTAATTGACTACACTTTAAAGAAAAAGCACATCAATGCAGACCAAAAATAAAGTATACATTAATTTCGCAGTAACAAAGACATGCAGGAGCAGCTTGCCTGCCCACATTGCAGTAGCCAAGTCTTTGTAATCAATGCAGTGCTGGTATTTTTACATTTTTATTATTTTATTTTCTACAGGATTACTTTTTATTCATTTAGACTTTTCCGATTTTGACATATTGTGTTGAAATATTTCTGCTTGCTGTGTAAGTTGTTATAAAATGTGTGATAGCTATAACTAAAGGGAAGTATAACCTTCCTCCTTGGATCTGTAACCTCCTACTGCTGCAAGTATGCACCAAACACCAGAGTATGCCTATTTTCTCGGGGGTGTTAGCAAACTGTACTATCAACAAGATCTGCATTGATAACTTGTGGCATGTTTGTGCTTCAAACACCACAAAATGGAGATGCCTTGTGTTAATCAGCACAGGAGAGAAGCCGGGAGAATTACTCTAGTCCTGCTGTCTGTCTCTTTCTTTCTTGTATCTGATTTATTTTACGCTCTACGGTCTAGGTAGTGACCCGTGTATACCTTGCCTAACTTCTGAGAGGTGAGGTCACGTTTCAAAAAATGTAAAAATAAAGTAAAACTACTTAGTCAAGTAGACAAAGTCTTCGACCGGTGCCTTCGTGTGTGGATGGGTTTTCTTCGGAGAGTTTTGCAGTTTGTCTTTTATATTGTTTTCCCTGGTGTAGGATATTGGCTTTGGGTTGTTTTCTGTAGAGTTATAAATTTGCGTTGATTGTTCGCACGCCACCAGACTTTGCCTTACTTTACTCATTGTCTTATCTTCAGTTTTCCAGCTGGTTTCTGTTGCTGCTTTCATAAGAAGAAGAAGAAGAAGAAGAAGAAGAAGAAGAACATTTGCT
Source organism: Acipenser ruthenus (assembly GCF_902713425.1). Classification (NCBI taxonomy): domain Eukaryota; kingdom Metazoa; phylum Chordata; class Actinopteri; order Acipenseriformes; family Acipenseridae; genus Acipenser; species Acipenser ruthenus. Next base: position 1,451,022 of record NC_081211.1, read on the forward strand.
ACTGCCACTGCCATGGACTGGAAGACACTCCAAGGCCTCCTGAGTGGGGTCAACAAGTACTCCACGGCGTTCGGCCGCATCTGGCTGTCCGTGGTCTTTGTGTTCCGAGTCATGGTGTACGTGGTGGCGGCCGAGAAAGTGTGGGGCGACGAGCAGAAGGACTTTGACTGCAACACCAAGCAGCCCGGCTGCACCAACGTCTGCTACGACTATTTCTTTCCAATCTCCCACATCCGCCTGTGGGCCCTGCAGCTCATCTTCGTCACCTGCCCCTCGCTGTTGGTGGTCATGCACGTGGCCTACAGGGAGGACCGTGAGAAGAAGCACAAGCAGAAGAATGGAGAGAACAGCTCCAACCTGTACCAGAACACCGGGAAGAAGCACGGCGGGCTGTGGTGGACCTACTTGCTCAGCCTCTTCGTCAAGTTGGGCATCGAAATAGGCTTCCTCTACATCCTCCACCACATTTACGACAGCTTCTACCTGCCACGCCTGGTGAAGTGCGAGGTCCTACCCTGCCCCAACGTGGTGGATTGCTACATCGGCCGGCCGACAGAGAAGAAGGTCTTCACCTACTTCATGGTGGGCGCCTCTGCCCTCTGCATCGTGCTGAGCATTTGTGAGATCATCTATCTCATCGCCAAGCGAGTCCTGCGCTGCAGCAGGAAGCTGAAGAACAAAAGCAAGAGGAACTCAGTGGCCTACAGCAAAGCCTCCACCTGCACGTGTCACCACAAGATGACACCCCTGGACTTCAAGCCTGCCCTCAAAGGCACTGAGATGCGGGCGTCCGCTCCCAACCTCTTATTTAGTCAATGAAACATTTTTCAAAGAGCTGTCCAATGATTTTTGCCAGATCATTTTTCTCCTGTCCCCTTCTATTCTCTGTCCTACTGATCCATTTCCATGTTTAATAAAACTCTCCTGTATGGTTCTGTCATGGTAAAACTAATAATCCAGATCAACGGACTTCATTTCGTCCATGGTCGGTGTCCCGACAGTGGATACCTATAATAAAGGAAGAAGATAGGCAGATTGTCCACTGTTGACAATGTTCACAGATTATGCAAGAACTAACGAGGTACCTTAATGGTTCATCTATATAAGGTCTTAAGAGCAGGGAAAGCAGTTAATTGCATACTGTAGCTTCCAATTACCAGAACAAAAAAACAGGTTTCATACAAATGTATTCTACTTAACAACCTTGTTCATTTAATGAACTTCAGAAAATGATATCTCAGGCCTTAGCAGAACTTGAATTTATGAAATATGACCCTGCAGTTTCCTTCCTATTCGTGACTGTGGCCGCTCCACGGGAATGCAGGAGAGAGGTGGAGTTTTTAAAACCTTTCTGTGGTTTAGTGGGAGCCTGATCTAGTGCGATGAGTCTTTCACAAGATGATTGTACTCAAGCAGATTGGGCTCGTCATTTCAGATGCCTGTGGTGTAACATCCAGACACTCAAGTGGAGAGTCAGGGAGCAGGGCTACAGGGAAGTAAAACCCAGCTGTGGGAGAGAATGTTTCCTTCAAAACTTGTTTTGTTGAATGGAATCCAATTCAGTTTAACTGCATTTGCTAACATGCATAGTTTTATACCTTCCAAAATGATATTGTTTTATTATTGTTATTATAAATATGTTAATGTTCATATTGTAATAGCCTCTGGTAATAAGGTATTTAATTGTTTAATGGGTGTGCAGGTTTTATTTTCACATTGGTCCACTACAAATACAAATATAACATGAATGAATGAAATGTGCAGGTTTGCTTAGTACTATATAATCCCTTGTATGTATCATGTATGTATCACAGTACTTAGATTAATTAGTTTACATATTTCATATTTGTATATATATATATTTTTTTGCATAAAGTTGCCAAGTTAGAAATATCAGTAAATAACTTCTAATTTGAAAAACAGCGCACAAAATATGAATGTGGAAGTCTCACTGCCATCCACTTTCAGTGGAATTCCAAATCTTATCACTACAGTTGTCTCCTGTAATTATTGACAAAGTTAACAGGACTAGAATGTCAACAGCCGTACTGCAGCCTTGTGTGTCTGTGCTCTTATCTGTATAGACAATTTCAATGTTTCTCTTGCAGGGAAAATATGGGGTTTCTGCTCACTTGTACTAACAGTCTGGCTAGTTCATTGTGAAGAGCAGTAGGTAAGTTGAACAGCAATTGAGTTTTATGAATCTGGAAGCTGCCCTTCTCAAGTCCTGTGTGCCTGGTACTCTTTTGTTGTTAAACTTTTCTGCCAGTGCAAACAGGTCTTATCCAGAACAAAGTCATTGTTCTACTCTGAAGCAATTAACAATCTCAGCGGTGCAGGAATCGCGAGGGCTGAAGATGTTGTGCCAGATAAACAAGATTGTTTCTACACCATGTTTGTTTTTATGTTTTTTTGTGTGTGTTTGTTGCTGTAATGGGAAAGTTGATTCATTTCGCCACTCTTAATGTAACTTGGGTCCTTGTGTTTTGGAGGATAAAGCTGAAGCCCAAATCAATGGCTCGCTGTGTAAAGAGATTAACTGGTATTGTGTGTGGTATCAGATAGTCCTCTATAGATTAGTGTATAGTGTGCTGTACCATGTTCAGTTACGCAGGTCTTGTAAACCTTTCCTATGGAAATGTATGTAACAAATGGATTTACACATTTTAACTTTTGTACTTAACTGATGGAAATATCTCCAATAAAAATTGTGTCTGGGTTTTGAAATCTGTGCTGCTGTATCAGTGTGTTTTCAGGCATGGATACATATTGGTTTTTTTTAGATTAGTTTGCTGGTCTGCAGTGTTGAGTGGGGTTCTCTTTCCTATACTACTAGAGCACTCTGCAGTGTTGAGTGGGGTTCTCTTTCCTATACTACTAGAGCACTCTGCAGTGTTGAGTTGCCTGGATATAGATCTGCATTGTTAAGTGTTAATATAATACTCTTTAGACCCAACAGACTTGATTGAAATGTCTCCAGGGAGTTGATAATAATGATACAATCTGGATTAACCACAGGCTTAGCTGACACAAAGCTGTAAACAACTGACATTTTAAACCCGTTTGTTACCATGAATTTCAAGCAATGTTGGTTCACCTTAAACAATTAACAGTTTCATGTATGTATGTATGTATGTATGTACACACACTGAATATCAAACTGATTTTTATTTTCCCTGTAAAAACAGCCTTTGAAGAAACAGACTTTTAAATAACTCATGGATTAAAGCTGTGTAAACAGAACCCATAACCCCTCTGTTAAAACATAGCCTTTTGGTACAAACTTTGCACTGAAGGCAAAGCTAAGCGTGCTCCCTGGCGCACCAGCGTGTCAAAGCAGCATCCCCAGCAGTTGGGAATGTTGTTTTGTTTGGGTGTTTCCACTGTGTATTTCCAGGATGAGTTACTCCAGCCTATCCTGATCACATCTGAGACTGTATACACAAGCAGGAGTAAGTAATTACTCCTGCCTTTCTCTGTGCTTGTGCCTGAGTCACGCAGTGTATGACTAAGCGAGGAAGGAATGCTGAAAACACATACGCACACTCCCCACATCTCAGAAGAGGCGTCTTACATAGTTTCAACATGTTTTCTTATAGAAACACACCCAAGTCAGTTGCCACAACTCATTTCAACATTGGCTTTTTTTTTTTACTCCAAATGTATTTTATTTTCTGAAAAGGATAAAAACCACACATTAAATAAACAGCAAACATGTTCCTAAATGATGCATATCAGCTATTTCATACTATTTAAATCCTATATATATATATATATATATATACACACACACACACACACATACATAGTACTCTCTCCAGTCCTGCAGGGTCAGTCAAAGTCTCTAGTGGGTGAAGCGGGGGAATGGGACCCAGTTCAGGTTAGTAATTTGCTTGCAGCACTGCTCATAATCTGCTGTGCATAAAAGGACTGGACAAGCCTGCTACCAACTAGCAGGCTTCTCTCAAAGTTGGACCGATATGGCTGTAATTAAAATGCTGCCTTTCTCCTACAAATTCCCTACTGTACTAATAATACCTGTAAACCTTGTGGCTCTCATCTGTACTGGGTATAACCTCCTTTACCAGTAGATGGCGGTAGATGCATTTTCACAGAACAAACAGTGTTTCTCTGCCCTCCCCCCAATGCAATGCAATTACCAGTACTTTACAACAGGGGGAGACAACTCCGCTAATGAACAGGAATGTGTCATAAGCTTTTGTCAGGGGTTTAAGTGGTTCAGTTTAATAAGGACATGGTTAGAACAGAGACACGGACTCAGACATGCTCTTCAATCTAAATGTGCACGGAGTTATCTACACCAGCTCTCCCCAAGGGGCAGAGTTAACAAGGGTTTGCACGTGTATTGTGGCAAACATTGACTAACAGCTGATAACCACTGCATGATGTCATCTATTACTTCTAGTGACCCGATGGCTAGACAATTACACGCATGGTTCAGATTTAATAATGGTGATCAGTAGGTTCAAGTAATCAAAGAAAAGAATAGCTTGATTGCTCAAGACGAATCGAATACATCGTGCTGACACTGTTGAGTGTTGGGGTGCTGTAATCCAAGCAATTCAATTAAATAACAATCCAGAGTTTTAGTGACAATATCATTTTATTATTATTATTATTATTATTATTATTTCCATTTTTATTTTATTTTTTTTACAAAAAAAGTTTTCACAAAAATACATTTTGTTCAAGAACAAATTTTAATTTAACACATGACTAGTGTTACTGTACAAGTTCACCTCAGCTATAGTTATATTTACAAAGGATCTACATATAAACAGACATTAGGGTGACGCTGTTTGGTAGGAAGGGTAATGCTGACCATTGTGTGGATCCCAGTACACCCCTGTATAGGAATGTCTTTGAACAACTATCAGGAGGAATCTATAGCAACTTCAAAAAGAATAGCATTTTAGAAGTGGTTAGAACTGCCGTTTATTTGAAAGAATAAGTACTGTACCTTTAAATGTGGTCCCGTTACCCCCCACCCCCCGTTTGTTTTTGGGCGTTTGCAGTCATGATCATTCTGAAGTCTGACGAGAGTAGGTGTCTCAGACAGAGTTGTCACATGATTTGTATGGAAGGAGGAACAAGCACTTCTCCACACAAGCTCAGAAATGCCAACCTAATACACTGGCGCAACACAGCCCACCTGGAGGGGTTGCAAACACCACGGAAAAGAGTCCAATGTAAACAACATTAACGTTCTCTCCGCTCCACTGGAGGGACCGGCCGGTCTGGAGAGCTCATCTTCCATGCACATCCAATCCACAGCCTGCTACCTCTGTGTGGTGCTACCAACTCAAACGAGTGCATTTAACCTACGGTGCATTTCATTATTTTAATTTCATTCTGTGCATTTAACCTACCAAGCCAATGTTTTATAGTGGACAGTAACAACGTAAAAGGTATGCACCCCACACAGAGCATGTTACATGTTCAGCACCCCCACATCTAGACCACAGGTACAGGAGAGTACTTGCACAGTCTAATGTTTTTTGACCTACTTACATTATATTCAGCTGTGGCCAAAAGTTTTGCATCACTCTATAGAATTAACTCATTTTGCTTCATAAAGTCGAATGAAACCTGCTGAATAATATTGCGTTCACATGCTGAATTGCACACCACTTTGTAGTTTTCCATACACTTAACAGAAACCTGACAAATTAAAAAACAAAATGTGACATTTCGAAATCCAACGTGAAATACTGTACTACTATTATGGCTTCCGGTAGACTTTTCCAGTATCATTTTATAGGTTATTTGATTACATGATGTTAAATAAAGAGATTAAAATTATGTTCATAATTTTTGTCGTCCGTCTTTTTTTTTTTTTTTTTTTTTTTTTTTTAATTGGTGTCTCAATCCTAAAATTCTAGGCGATGCAAAACTTTTGACCACAGCTGTCCATTTGTATTTCTACAGAGTCATCAGCATCGCGTTACATTGTGAGCAACACAGGCAAACTGGGACTGAATGCAATGATTTTATTAACTTAGTAGAGCTTTTACCAACAGCAGGTAACTAAATGAGCCAAAAAAATAAAAAATAAAAAAATAACAGACTTGGCTTTCATGCATATAGCCTTGGATGAATAAACACAAGTCTAGTGCTACAGCGCAGAGCTAGCCAGAGCCTGCGGCTAAGCTGGTCTGGCTCTCCTCTTTATAAGTGCAAAGGAGACAACTCAGATTCAAAACCCTGTACTGAGGCAATTACCCCAGGAGTCACATATCACAGACTAGTGATAGAAAGACTGCCGTTGCAGAGCAGTTTGGGTCATTCCAGGTTTTCCTTTGACTAGCTTTTCATTTGACTTATACTTTCTCAACGTTACGAGAAGCTGCTCAATACAATAGCAGGATGGAGACGGGGTTAACATAAGCAAACATGACACAAATGGTTGTACTTGTGCTAACCAAGGGATCCGTAATTAAGCTCACAGTAAAACCTGGAACGGCTCTGCTTGCAAAGCAATGGGAGTCTAACTTCCATTTGTATTCTTTACATTCTGAAGTGTGCTCCAGGTGAACGCTTCAGAACATCAGTAAACCAAGAGCAAGATTCAGGCAGGATATAAATCGCTTCTTGACAGAGAAGCCTGCCACCCAGTTCACAAGTGCTTTAGAGAGAGAAGAGACACTATCTGCACAATATCAAAACACACAACACATTCACATATCACATAGGAAGGGCTCAGATCATTGAAGTTTAACATTCACTGTATCCAGGTCTGCGCGATCGCTTTGCTTGTAGCACAACATTACAAAACGTAACGGTAGCATGTGTTTCAGAAGTGCTTGTTTTTGGATTTCAGTCCACTTTTAGCTATTGATAACTGGGACTCAAATAAATCAACTCCCAAACTGTACACAGAAGCTATGCTCATGAACAATACTGACATGCTGTACAGGGCTCCTTGCGTGTATGAAATGACCTGTAAAACATGACATGAAATACGGATAGGAGTATTAGTGTAAACAGACTCCTGTGATAACTACAGGACACGACGCGAAAGCATGTGCTGCTGGTTTGGTTCATCAGCAGGTGTTTTTCTCATCAGTCTTTGAGAATACGGTCCGTACGGTACGAAGTGAGAAAATAAATAAATAAATAAAAACAAAAACAAATGGGACACCACCCATTTCTGGAACTCCTGGATGCATTGTCGCTGTACTGTAGGTTTAAACAGCAGCAAATCTTTTAACACCTTCAATATTATCATTATTATTATTAAAAAGGTTATCTCTGCGCTTTAAAAACCACTACAGGTAAGACTAGAAAGACCTGAAACAGTTGTCAGCAAGTCTCAGTGTAATCCAGCATGAGTGGGTGTCTGTTTAACACTGCTTCAGTACAGTTTGTCATATAGCTGCTACTTCGTTTAAACCCTGAGTCTAGTGTATTTTCAGTAGTGTGGAAGAGACATCACTGCCTGTGAATGAAGTATTACAAGTAACAGCTTAAGGGTCAGGCATTAAGGGGTTGATTCTCCAGTTAGATACAAATCTGCTGGGGTCTTTTAATGCATAAATTAGAGATCTTAAACCCAAGGTGGAAATACCCTGGACTGTGGATATCTTACTGGTGAGTCCAGAGCAATGAGCAGCTTTTAGGTTCCGTCAGTGTACTGTATTCAATGATAAATACATTAAACTCCCCTGCCCCACCACCTCACCCCAATAAATAAGGACTTTTTTTTTCACATTTGTTCACGGATGCTATGGGTCAGGCTGATTTACTTATTGTAAAACAGTAAAGATCCCAGTTCATCCTGGATTCAGACTCCGTCACATCCGTTCAATTCAAGTGCACCCATTAAGATTTCAGTGGAGGTTCATCCCAGGCTTGTGTAGACAGTCCTTTCAAAGTGTAGCCCCTTGGAGGCTTGTAAAGCTCCCAAGAGTTTTCAGATCCCAAATTGTAAGGATCCGTGAACGTCAGGCCTGCAAAGCCTGGGGTTCTCTCGAGGTGTCAAGGTAGGCTCGGTCACTCCAAGTTGGGCCGTTTTCCGCAGTTTTTTTGCTGTTGTTCCCCAGTGCCGCAGCCCAGTTTAAACACCAGTACAGAGAGACGGCTCCGGTCTGTTACACTATACTGGAGTTTGTCTCAGAGTCGTGTTCGTTATCCCTGCAGGATTTATAAAAATAAAAAGGTACGTTATAAACCACACATTCTTCAAGCGTTTTTGATTAGAAAGCGTAGGTGTGTTTGTAGCGATGCAAGTTTGATTTAGAGGCCAACCCTCTATAAAAGCTGAGCCCAGTATTTCTGCAAGACACTTTTGAAGTTTCATCATGGTTATTTATTAATTTACCATACTTTGCCCTGGTTTGCCATGTTTATTAATATGCTTTACCATACCTTGCTATTGTTTACCATGCTTTTGTTATTTTTTATTACACTTTGCTATGCTTTTACTATTGTAAACTTCTCTAAAAGGACATTGCATAGCAGTTTGAGCAGCAACATTAAATAACTTTAAAATGTCAAATTATTTATTTTGCACTTTTCTTACTATTGTATGGTTTGCAATCATTTTAGCTGGTTCTGGGTTCAGTTGCTCCCATACTGAGTTGCTATCATTGTTCTCTAAGAACACATTGTCAAGTGATTGTTTGACATGATTTGGCATCCTCAATACTGTAAAACAGGAAATATCTCGATGTACCATTATGGACATATTTAAAATAAACAAATATATGCACATGGAATTGAGTAATTATGCAAATTTAGCTGCATGTATATTTAGCAGATTTGTAAGAAAAGCGAAAATTATCGACGATTTCTCGCTAGCACACATTTCATGTTGTACAGGATGTCACAGAGCAATGTGGGCACCATGAACACCCCTAAATGTTTCTCTGAAAAAGCCTCTCTATTAATGGCGCACCACCTCACCGCATGTCCTGTAAAATCTTCTTGTTCTTCTGCCGAGTCTCCTCGTTGATGGGGTACAGCTTAAAGATGATGAGCCCCAGGATGATGAGCACGATGGGCGCAGGGGACACCAGCATCTTCAGGGTTAGATTGACTGCGTCCGGCTGAGAGCAGCCCCGCGTCAGGTACCCTGCGAAACTGGAGAGGGGAAACCAAGAGGTCAGCAAAGAAGAAAAACTAGGAACTGTGTTTTCAGAGATTTCCACTAGGTGGCGATCCTTACAAGCTACTATTATTCAGGAGATACATTAAGCTGTGCCAGCGATCATCTAGATCAGGGATGGGCAACTGGCGGCCCACTAATTAATTTTACTTGGCCCAGCTACAGTGCACAGATTATTCTATCGCAAAATTAAAAATATGAATAATGATACGTATTTTCACCATGGTAAACACTGATTGCTGCAAGCATAAAAGTACTTGAATGTGGAAGACCAAATCGCTAATGGGGGTGTTTGTGCACTTTTTCATTTTAATTGTTTAACCAGAACATTGAAAAATTATGCCGCATTTTCTAGATGGGAGCGTGAATATCCTTTCATTGAACATGGAGATAAACCACAATGCCTCGTATGTTTGCAATCCTTGGCAGATATCAGGTTATGCAATATGTAACCTAAAGGTTTTATTGAATTTTGTGGCCCTCTGCTACATTAGAGTTGCCCATCCTTGGTCTGGATGGACTAATGAGGCTGAGCTGGAGTGTAACTTAATAGACAGATGCAAGGTACGCAGCTGAGAAAATGCTAGGCTGTGGAAATAAGAGCCTTGAGCACTGTGACCAGAGCTGTTGGCACCTCAAACCACATATACTCATTTAAATCACAGCAAACTGGACCTTTTCCCATTACTATTTAAAAATCTCAAACTTGCCCATCTTAATAAGAGGACGCCATGTATTAATACACAACTCTAAATGCTTCATCAGCACTCGGAAGAGCAGACAGGTAAAAAGGTGGGCAGGTACTCACTCTAGACTGAGTGTGGAGATGCCCAGGGACACTCCGGAGGCGAACTTGGTGAAGAAGACGTAGAAGGAGTAGAAGATGGCCTCGTGCCCTTGGGACTGGGGGTTACAGATCTTGAAGTCATCGATCACGTCTGGAAGCATGGACCTGCACACACAACCACAGGGAAGCTGCATTGAGCTACACAAGGAATTTCTTCTTAAAAACACATTTGGATGACTAGATCCAAATTTGAAACCCTGTTTCATGCATTGCATTGACAAAATTAAAGATAGCATTTGTGGGACACATGTCCCTTGTACCTTAAAGGGTAAAAACTGCAGTCTCCCACAAACATCCTCAATGCTGTACCTCTTATTACCTGCTTTACAGCACATGTCCATAGTCAGGCCTTATGGGCACCCCTCCTCCCCAACCAGGAGTCAGGCCTCCTCTACATTCCAGTTGGTTTACATTCCCCTAAGGTTGTTCACCAGCTCTCTTTTTAGTGTGAGACTCACCAGGGTAGAAGGAAGGCTGCGGCCACGCTGATCCCAGCCGCCACGGACACCACGTAGGTCACGATGAGGTTACTCTCGATCAAGACGATGAGAATCATGAAGGGGATCACCCACTGCCAGGATAACAAACACACAGCCGTGAAACAGAGCGCAGGGCACGAGGCACTTACACCAGCAGACAAACACCCTTACGCGTGTTTCAAACCCTGTTTCTATAGAGGCAGTTACACAGGAGTTTGTACATTTGAAAAGAAACTGCCGCTAACCTGACTCTCTGTGAAAGCGGGTCTATCTAATCACCTGGCAGCTTCACTGTTGGTCAGGAATGCAGTCTGATAAAACGCTTACCGAGATCCCAAAGTACACTGCTGTCTTCTTTCCGAACTTCGTCAGAAACCACTGCCAGAAGGGGATGGTCAGGGTCGCGGAGATCTGGAAAAAAGTGAGAGAGAGATTTCACATACAGTATGACTCACTCTGATTTCACAGGGTGGAGACTGGGTGCAAGCCAGCCACCCCATTCACTGAAAGAGAGCGCCTTAACCGCTATGCAAAACAGCCGGGCTCGTCTGCATTCCTGGTTTTAGAGCTTTTAACCTCGTCTCATCGACAGGGGACAGGACAGAACCCGTAAAGGCAGTGTATCACACAACACTGCCTGTTACAAGCGCACATAATCAGATTACTCGTTTTGCCTTGTTGTACGAGATTAGCACAAATCATGGTCATAAATGTTAAAATATTGTACAATTGCTATTCATAAAACTATATCTTTATTTTAAGTACAGCTTGTAAACACTCACTCTCTCTATCAAAAGATTCCAAACCTTTAATGATACTGGTACCATAATAAATAAATAAATAAATAAATACATGAATAAGAAATAAATGCAGTAAGCTTTGTGATTATGTCACACAAATAAAACATTACAAATCCACTGAAATGTGTAGAGTTTATTTAAATCACTGTAGTTGAAAAGTAACTGAAATAAAGGGAAAATGAAGAGTTGGGAGTTCTGGGTGAGGGAAGCGATGCATCATGGAAAGCATCACAGCTGTGTTGGAATTCATCATCATCATCATCATCATCATCATCATCTGTCACTCACAGCGACTATTCCCAGTTACTCTGGGATATCTGATCATGCAAGGAATTCAGCCGGGATTCTAGCACTTCATTCCTCAGTCCGCAGGGTCATTCTTTAGGTCCTCAACGACACTTTGACCTTATCACCTCGACACAGCTTTCCTTTAGATTTCTGACGCACACACATACGCTAGCTGAGAACTGACCGTCAACTATGCTAAAGTGCACGAAGGGCAAAATATTAACTATAATTACCTTCTACATTTAAAAGTGAGTAATGTAATGGAATTACATTTTTAGAAAACGAAAATGTCATTTATACAGACTGCGTCTCAATAGACCTAAAAGTGCAAATTCAAAGGGCGTCAGTTGATCCCTAATGATTAGTTTCTTAAATGAGACCGGGAAATAAACCACACCCTTTCCTCGTCATTGCAAAATAGAAATGAGACGCTAGACAATTATTAGTGATTACAATCCCTAGAAACTCCCTGTACACTGAGCGGTTACCGCCAGTCCATAACTTACTAGTACCCTCATATTTTCTCTTGTTTTTCTAGTCTATTTATTTGACTGTGGAGTATTAGCCGTGAGGCAACTGCAGTTGGTAGTTTTTAAATCACTCCCATTCCCTTTCTCTTCCCACAATAAACTAGCCTGCTCCCCACCCCCCTTCCCTATAAAGAAGCAGCAATGACCTTGAGCTTGCTCCCATTACAGCTTCAAAGACCTGTGCTGCATGCTTTGTGTCCCCGGTATAATCTTGCCCTTCACTTCTCTACCAAATCTGAATAACTCCAATAGAAGGCCTAAACCTAAACCTACCCCCCCCCCCCCCCCCCTCCCCTCCCCCCTCCCCTCCCCTCCCAAAACATACATCTTTCAGAAGACAATAGGAGTTCTGGGTATACAGAAGCACTGACTGTCGGTTCCCATGGCCGGGTGAATGGGTGAACAAAGACAACACTGTATTCTTTCCTTTCTCTCTGCATTAACACAAAAAAGAAAGAAAAAGTGCATACCCTTGCAGTGAGCCCCACTCCACTCCCTGTACCAAAGTATGCAACTAGCACACCCCAGCCAAGGACGTCAGCACTTTAACACAGGTATCGGTGCCCTCCCTTTAGCGTATGCACAGTCTATTCAATGCCTCCTCCCTAACACTAAATCACAAAAAGTACAAAAAAAATTTCACACCGATACAGAAATTACCCAAAACGTTTGTCTGTTTAACTTTATTTTATTTTTACCTGAGACATTTAGTACTTAAACATTAGAAACTAAAAGCCCTGGTTTCATATCACAGCTTTGGGTAACGGCCAGTCGCTGTGTAATGTTCCCACGACTGAATCTTGGACAGACAGTCAATGCCTCTGTTGTGCTGGCAATCGTACGATTTGTGCTGCAGCCCCCGCAATTAGCTAGCCAACGAAGTAGCAATCAAAATAAAGCGTTGTGAGCGGTAAAGAGCTATTCCCATGCAAGGGCTTGGTTCTGCAGCATTCCCAGTGCACAAAATAATATCATACTAATACAACACGCTCAGTGCAGCCTCGAATACTTACCATGGTAAATTTGCATGAACACTCTGCAGTTTACACTTTGCTATACATGGTTAATCTAGTTATCTCTCCGTTTACCATGGCTTAATACAAGGCTGATCCCAGGAATAATGCTAGAATACAAGAGTACAGGTTAAAATAACCTAATGGCTAAAATAACCAAGTTTAGAACACACACACACAGAGAGAGAGAGAGAGAGAGAGAGAGAGAGAGAGAGAGAGAGAGAAAGAAAGAACAGGAGCGAAAGGTAATGGGAAAAGAAACAATTAAAGTATATAATACGATGTGTTTATCTGTTTTGGCGGCTTGTTGGTTTACTTATGCGTTCGTGGATGTGTTATAGAGGTTTAAAACGCGTTAGGTATCGCTATCGTAAGCCCGCTTCAAAGGAGAGATCACACCGGAATATAAAACCATGCTATTGCTGTGTTTTTACAGGACAGACATTTTGAGTTCACAAGCCTACTAGCATTGGTAAACCGATTCTGTGCTACTAAAATGAGATCCTTTGTAGGGGCGAGCCTTTATGGGCCGAACATCCTTTTCTCAGTCCCACACATCCGTTCTTATGTAACCCAAGCTTACTGGAGTTTCATCGCTGTCCACTGCTAAGAGATGGTCAAGACTCACCATGATGGCCAGAAGAATGTTCTGAAAGTCATTCCGGAATCCCAGAGTGTAGGTGCAGAAAAGAGCGAAATTCCCTTCCAGGAGCTAAATTCGAGGGAGAGAGCAGAAGACGGGTTGATTAGCACAGGTTCACCACACTACTGTCCACCCATCATTCACAGCAGAGGAGTAACGATACAGCAATGTCACGATTCATATCACGACATGCAGGTTGCAATAGTGTATCTATCACGAGACATGCAATGGTCTTCTTCATACAAATGATCATTTAACCTGACAAAGTTCTGAGATCAATCAGCCACATGGAACCGGACAAGATGAGCCGAACGGCCTCCTCTTGTTTGTAAACTTAAAGTTCTTATGTTCTTGGAATTCCGAAGGCAATGAGAAGGCAGGGCAGGGCGCTCACCATGAAGGCCAGGGATGTGAAGAGGAAGCCCATGACCAGCTTGGCGTACGGCCCGTGCCCCATCACCAAGCGCAGGCCCTGGAAGAAGGAAATGGGCTTCTTCTCTCGGGGAGTTGTGGGGTCTGAAGAGAGGAGCAAGAAACTGTCAGTCCAAAATCACTCAACTTACCAGAGCCTTGATTCAACCAAAAATCAGGCATGGAAATAAGCCTCTTATTACACAGCGGTTTCACCCATCCCAGGTTTTAATACAAGCTTCTGAGATCTGACAAAACCTAACCACAGTGCGTAGGTAGCAAGCTCAAGTGTGTCTTATTAAAACTCATAGTAATGCCAGGAATGGATCAAACTGCTATGCATTGGGAGTCTCATATGACTGTGTTCAGATGCAATATAAAACACACTGAGATTTCAGCAAATCATAAGGTTTGAGGATATTATAAATGGCAATGTGGGAAATTACAGGATGGGATTTAAACATCCATGTATCTAAATACAGAAAGTGCAGCTGTCTTAACCATTACCCTGAGAGAGTCTGCAATGCTATTCGGCGAGGTCCAGGTTCTAGCAGTCAATGCTCGGTGTTCCAAACACACAATGCCAGGTCTGTTCAGACTTCTCAATCCCCCAGGTTACAAGCTCCCTTTATGAATATGCATGTGAACCCCACAACCGAAAGGAATTGCGAATGCCTCTTTCTCTAACCATTCCCAGCACTATGCTGCTGCATTGTTATTTACAGTCTTCCAAGCAGGTCTCCCACTCAAATTCCTGAGGAAGGGTCCCGTTTCACCCTTAGACTGACAGAGCCATGCAATTATTTTTAACCTGCTTCTAACTAGAAGGTCCCGTTCAGGTTAAATGCCCGGTTAATTTGATACAAAAACAATTACACATTAAGAACCAAGTAAGAACTTCAGAGTTACAGCGGTACTAGACTTCAGTAAGTATATACTCATTAGGGAACGTTTAGCAACCCAACAGATTTGCTGTCTAACAGAATGGATAAACGTCAAAGTACAAATTTGTCAAGAATGCGCGTCCATTATGTTCTTGTCAGCAGTAATCATGCAGACTCATTAATTAAAGAATGTGAGTAAATTACCATTCAATCTGATAATCCTCAACCTTTTTTAGAGTGTTGTGGGCTGCTGTAAAGTTTAATGAATGACAGGCTGAGGCCAGACTGATCGCCAGGGATTGCGGGTCATTGTCCCGTAAGCCAAGTAGGTCCAGGTCTGGTCAGCACTTTTTGGAAAGCTAAGCTAAGCAGTTGAAACCTGGGCAGCTCTAAGCTTCTTCTAATTGTATCAAAAGCAAGTCAAGTTCACTGTATGGAGTGTTTACCAGTGAACAGGAGATGAGAATCATTATTATTCATCATCAACAATTCACGTACAGAACTTGGCTTCTGAGATCTGACAAAACCTAAGCCAGCAACTGAATTAAAAGGAATGTGAAATCAAAAGACCCTTATGTTCCATTTTCACCTGGTCTTTCCCGTACGCCAAAGAACACAATGAAAGCACACACGATGTAAACGATGCCGATGACACCTGCCGCGACCATGTAGGACTTTTTCTGTAGCACCTAAAAAAAAAAAAAAACAGGAATCAAAGTTATTATAGCATTGAAAAAACAGCTTATCTCCACGCACACACACAGAAAGAGTCACAATAACCGACTCGTGGAAGGCAACGGTGGCATACCAGTTCGTCCAGGGAGACGTACTCCTTGGTGACGTTGACCTCTGACAGGGACACTGTGGCGTTGACCCCCCTGCCAAGGTCCAGGGCACTCGGAATGCAAGGAACGTTGGCACCCCCCACAATCTGACCCTGGATAGCCGTGCCCAAAACAGAGCCCAGGACCTCCACCGTCATACCTGAGATTCAAATGGATTTATTTATTTAACCAGGATAGAACCCGTGAGATCTCATTTAATCTAGAGGATCCTGGCAAGAGAAGGCGGAAAGAAATAGCATGATAAAATCAATGGCAAAAATAAAACACAACTATCATTCAAACAGGACAGAAAGCGTTATAACGATCATAAAAACAGCAACACACAATAAAAGCATGACAAAAAAAAACAGAACAATTCCAATTTACATGATCCTGCTCATTGTCAGGATTTGCAACCCAGGTCAGATTTAAAATAAATAGTGAAAGAGGCTGTGTTTATGTTTCAAGGTAATTCATTCCAAAGATAGCTGATATACAAAGGCACCTTGGCCCACATTATATCTTAATGTGGGGATTTTAAAAGTAGGCACATCATGCGATCTTAGTGCATAGAGCTACATGTCTCTAACAGAGATGTAAGGTAATCTGGAGCATTTCCAGTGTGCAGCTTATAAACTAGTGGCAGGGCAAGATACAAAGGGTCTATACCAGCACACTCCACAACACATATTACCATAGCAACCTCAAAAGGCAGCTTACATTCTCCAGTCTTCCAAAACTGAAAACTCCCAATCATAAATTGTAACGTTTGTTACATCTCTAAACACAACACTCCCAACTCCGGCAGACGAATGTTAAGTTTCGTTTTCCATTGACAGTATTTATTTATTCGTTGCCGTGATGGATTTTGGGTGCTCGTTATTTAAATCCATCAACGGGTCTTACTGTTTATTCTACTTGTCGTTTGTTTAATAAGCAGGTCGCTTACGGTAGGCAGTGGCGGAGTCTCTCTCCTTCTGCTCAGAGCTGATAAACATGGTGAGGGATGAGTAGGGCACGTGGAAACACTGTAATGTACAAAGAATAAAACAGAGAGATGAGTGCTAAATGGTCTACACAGTTTGACTCCATTGTTTAGACCTCAAAAAGGTTAATCTCTGTCCGTTGCTGGAGACTCACCGTCTGCAGTGTCTGGAAGAGGCAATAGAAAACCAGGTACCAGATCACCTTGCCTTGGTCAAACGACGGGACGTACCAGATGAGAAAATAGGAGGCCACCGCAAATGGAGTGGAGAGCAAAATCCTGCAAGGAGATGATGAAAAGAGAAGGGGAGTTAGCGCTGGAGGAGCAGGGGTATTTAAACCCGGATTTCTAGCAAGCCCCACCTGCACTGGACAGCTTCAGAACGCAAATCAGCAGTCACCACCGACAGTCGCGCTGCATTCTGATTTCATTCCGCTCTGCTGCAGGTTTTTACAGAAGTGACAGCCAGATCCCTGGGGGGTGATTACAAGGTCTGTACCCCCCTCCCTGATGAGTTTGCCAGGGATGTTTTTAGGGGTGCCCGTGGTTGGTGGGGCGTTCTCTCTGCAGCAGGGGGGGCATTCCAGGCCGACACTGATGACCTTTGACCCAGCAGGGAGCTCCACACTCCACTAACTAATTAACCAGACATCAAAAGGTTAACAGCGGCCTGATCTCCCCCAAATTAAAAAAAAACAACCTCATCTCCACCCCAAGAATGCAGAAGCCACTTTCCTTATTATTCTTGGTCTCCTTCCACTTTGGGTGAAGACAATCCACTTGGGTAAACAAACAGTGAAAGGGAGGACGATGAGAAGAGAGGTACTGGTTCAGATTGCACTACACAGTGCTGGTGCAGCAATTGCACTTTCAAGTGTTGGGGGCAAAAAAACACGCTGTGTTTCGCATTAAAAGGTTTACGGGATTATATAGAAAGGAACACTTAAATGATTCAGCGACGGCTTGCTGTAAATGTGTATGTCATTCATTCTAACGTTATTGTGCATTTAGACTTGTGCTAAAGGGGTTTTTGCATAATTTATCTTTAACATGCATCCCCCACCAGGGCTGTAAAAACAAAATCAGAGCCATCAGGAAAAAGTAGAATGACCTACAAGCGCTGTATTTACATGTACAAAACTTGCAACATATGGGCAGAATTTCCTCTTTGCATCCCCAGGTTCTGACACTCAGAAAATGAACTAGTGTCCTCCCCTTGAAGGTGTTACTGCTTATACTTCATTCTGGAATGCAACTTTCCTTATTAGTGATTGCAATTATTAGTTAAAAAATAAAACTGAAAACCAAGGGTTCTTCTTTGAAAAAATTAGCAAACATTATAATGGAGTATTACACCATCGTTGATTATTAGCAACAACGATACATTACAAAGCTGGTAAATCAATCAGCCTTTTACGATGAAGTTGCAGAGAGTGTAGTAAGGAAGTTAACTGCTGTGAAACAGCCAGTCTATTTACACCTTGACGTGAGCACTTAGTGGGAGAATAAACAGAAACACTGAGCTGCTGAGGAAGGCCGTCAGCTCTCGTTATTATTCTTTACACTCAGGCTGAAACAAAGCACTTGATTAAGCCAGGGGTGGAGGTGAGGAGACCTGCTGGGTTTACTGCTCTCATTTGTCCCAAATTAACAGAGAACTGAGTCAACAGAAGAAACAACAACCACTTCTCTCCCCTCTCGCTTTACTGACAGCTAGCTGGGGTAATCCACAGTGACATACGTTTCTAAACGCCAGCATAACTGCATTAAACTGAACTCTTATTGTGCTGCATTTACAAAGAAGCAGTCCGAACTTGAGACACATTTATGCAACGAAAAAGGAAAACAAATCTGTGCTTTTTAAACTATACATTTAGTAGGCAAGGTGCAGCACAGAACAAACCTTTAAAACAACAGTGGAAATGAATCACGTGCAGAAGGAATTTAGTGGTCCACATCTTTGGGTTGAGTTATTAATGGGTGGCTAAACCTTCAGTAAAGTAAGGATTAAGTTTGGTTTGTGGGGTATGGATATGGAACTGTGATTTTCCGGATTGCAATGAAATGAGATCAAAACTCTCGGGAGTTCTATTTTAACCATATGGGATTGGAATGTCTGCAACCAATCAGGTTGCAGAGAATTTCCCAGCGGATTTATAATTACAAGTGAGACAAACTACTTAATTCGTTCTAGAAGGGTTGACCTTTTGCAAAGTCGCTTCATGCTGACAGTGTTAAAGTCCTAATTTAGTTCTTGCGATACACCAGCAACTTACAAGCTGAAAGAAGAGAATGGAAAAACCCCTTTATCAAATGATCTTCAGGAGCAATGCAGTTTTGCATACATAATCCATTACCATTTATAAAATGGCTTGACATTTCAAAATGATCCAGGGGCATAGCCAGAACTGGGACTGGTTAACTGGAAATGTCCTCTTTAGAGTTGAAAGAGTAAATTCAATGAATGCCAAATATGTTTTTTCACTCCTACTGTCTGTCTGTATGTATATAAGCAAGCAGCATAGCCTGTAGTTTTATCTTGACTATGCATACAGTTTTCGGTTACAGCATCAACGAGATGGATTCCAAGAATGACTCAGCCCTCCTTGCACAAGCAGAGCCGATTGCTAGTCCTGTCTGTACAGAACGAGGAAACGTGTGTGTGTGTGTGCTGTGGAGGGAAGTGCAAGGAAATCCTTTCTACATCTGTTCACCTGTACTACTACCGTTGAGTCATAATTTCAACACACTTTGAAATACAGTACATTTCACGCCCACCTACTGATACTGGTTCAAACCCAAGGCATACTGGAGGGTAGTGTAGCTGCTAGTCCCTTGCTGAGATATATGGACCATTTGCTAGCAGGACTGGGAAAGACATTTTATTTTACAATGTTATAATGTGGGCTATTTTAGCAGTAGAGCTTCTGTATATGTGAACACAATCCTACACAAATCCTGGAATGGTAAATCTAAACCAACTATGATCCCAAGAGAATATAAGGGCGTTGAGGTGTTTGTGGGTCCCTACAGTCAAAATGTTGAACCTCACAGTGCAAGTAGAGGAACGTTTTCTTGTTGCATGCCGTTTAAGCTTTACTGTGATATCAGCTGGCACAAGATACAACTTACCAGCCACAACGCTGGAAACTTTTAAACCAAAGATAGCCGTGCTGGTGTAAGATATTCAAATCAAGGCCAGGTACATTACCAATAAGCAAATTACTAAGACATGCTGGAGCAACGGCATGTGTAATCAGAATTACGAAATGAAAAAAATATCTATGCCAAGCAATCCTAGGATCCTGGTCCTTTCAGACCAGACTAGACGAACACGGCATTCTGACGTCTTATCTGTGGTGTCAGACCCACTCATTACTAGCAGACATGCAGTGAGTGAAGCAGCTACAGCAGGACTCCCTGCACACGCCCAGTAGTTTGAACATTCACATAACCCCAGCGGTGGGTGTGTCAGTGAGAGGAGTTACAGCAGTACACGGAATTCAAGGTCAGAGCAAATACACGTCGACAGTATACAACAGACGGTTCCCGTACAGACTCTAGTCAGATGCAGTGAATTAAACATTAACAGCAGAGGTCAGGAAATATGCAGTAGGTCGCTTCCCTGCAGTCAAAGCATGCAATGACAGTGCAGCCTTATGATTGGAACCAAGAGGTCCTTTATCAATTCAGCTGATCCAAACTGCGCTGTTAAGATCATTAAAAACAAGGCTCATTGTGAAGCAAGATTATTTACAACCACAGACACCTAGCAGCAGTGCAACGTGTAAATCGATCAGTAAAAGAGTGTAAACAGCACGGGAGCTTCTGATTTATTTAAAAGGATGGTGGTATTGAGATCAATGGAGTTCAAATCGCAGCCACTCAGAGTCAGAGACCTTGATACCACACATACATGAGCTTCGGTTCCTTCCAGCTTTGTAAAACCAAGGAGACTGCAACTACTAGCAACAAGATGTTGCATCAGTTGGAGGAAATCGCTCTCTAAAGCAACAAAGAACTCATTGACACTGTAAGCCGAGTCCCTCGACATCAGACCATGCTTGAACTGTAGTTACCTCTGCTGGTGACCAGCAGTCCCCAGGCTGCCTCCAAATTAGCATGCTCACAACCACGTCTCATTCAGAATCTCTGCATGGCTTCTAATTGGCTGTATCCTGGTGGTGTGTTGTGGGCTGGCCTTTCTGTAACTGAATTCCTTCCACGTGTGTGCATGTGTGTGTGGACCCGCCCCTCTGCCCCCTCCCCCCTGCTGCATTCCTTCCTTATTCCTCTGAAAGATGACAACTCACAGAGTAATCTGATTAGAAGTCTGTGTGTTTTTTCATTCCTTTTTTGGTGGTTCAGTGTTTTTTAAAAGGTGAAGGTCAAAGTCAAGGATGCATGTATTTTCCTTAGCCCCAATACACCTCACTAATCCTGAAGACCAAATTTTACAGATTTAAAAACTTCCTCATTAAAAAGGGCAGGCCACCTCATCAACCCTAAAGCATGCCCTTCTCTCATTGCTAAACTGCAATTACCAGCACTCGTACTCCTCTACAGTTTTTCTGGCTCACATTCCAGATGCGTGCATTGCTTTCATTTTTATTTTTAGTCCGTCAAAACTACTTTGAACGTCAACATTGAACCAACAGTGTTTTCTGTGCAATGCCCCAATGTGAAGCTTCAACCAAAGACCCAACAGTAAAATTGGCAGATATGGTAAATTGTGACTCACTCCATTGTTGGTCTTGTTTAGGACTGTGAAGGCTTTATGTAGTATTTGGAGCACAGAGTCACTACACAGAGCACAGCTGGGAGCACTCAAAACTGTCTGGATCATGAAATACAAATCCCCCTGTACCGTACACAGCAATGATAATGTAGGAAGGTGGAATGATTATATGCAACATGACAGAAGTATTTCTTGGGTCTACAGATCACTGGTTTCCATCTGTGTTGCTGCCTAGACTGTAGAAGTCTGTCCCCCAGCACTGGATTCCTTCTTGCATTAATCAAGTCTGAACACTAATCCTAAAGTTAGTTTCTCTGAGTTATGGACATTGGCAGCCTGACAAATAGGCCTACCTTGGTCCCCTAGGAATGCTAGATAAGCTCACATGACGTGCAAAACGACCTGCATTATAACTGCAGGCTAGTACGGTACTGTAAACATCTACCGACTTTACATTTGCTTCAAAGGATTACAAAGCTCATTAATTTTACATCATTAACCCCTTTCAGACAATCAAAGCACCCGATTGGTAACCACCGTTTTTAATTCCACACTTCATGAAACAATGCGTAACAAAATACAGACTTCCTCCAATGAGACGCATTAAGCCACATCATTAAGAGGAGTTTATAGTCCGCATTGTGCCTGATCAGTGGGCTCTTCGGAGGTTGTATAGACGTTGCTTTACATTCAGGCACAGCTTCCAGTGGAAAGTATACCTGATGCTCTACAGAAGGGATGTGCTATTCTTACAAGGAGGCCACCTCTTTGCATGGGAGCACTGCTGCAGCTGCTGCTGCTGCTGCTGCTGCTGCTGCTTCTCCATCCAATCCAGCCTTTACGGGTCACTGGCGCTCACCCACATTAACCTGTAAAGCAAGCGTCCACGCCACCTCCGGCCCCATTGTCCATCTGTGCTGATGCATTAACTGTTACAATCATTCCCTGCCCATCTGTCTGTCTGTCCTGTCTCCAATAATCAATCTCTAGACAGGAGTTATGCAAGCCAGCCTGCCTGCCTTTCTTTTTCACCCAGATAATGGGCTTAGTTAACTATGTAATGTATTTACATAACAGTACATTAAATTAACTTGCTAGTCTGCAGTTTTAAATGGAGTTACCTGTTTAAATGCATTTGAATAGCCTGTTGGTATTTTATGCTAAATACTAGGCATGTTCTGCTACAGTAAATCATTGAACTACTTCGCCCACTCGTTCAACTGTCGTATTTGGCATGAACAAGTATTATTTCACATCGCAGTGCTGAGTTCTGTGTGAACGTGGAAGATTGTGGTTTGGCATATAATCCATATCAATCTACTTGTTCACAAGTCACCCTGCCCTGAGCAGTTTTTATAGTACAAGAGCCTAAAGAAGTCTGCAAAGTGGAAGACAAACAGGTCTGCTTCATTCATTTCTCTCATTTCTGCATCTTATAACAATGGCACGCTGTGAAAGATCCATGCCTCCAGGAGCAGAAACACACACTCAGTCCTAACATTGAAACGTAATGCCAGTCTTAAGGTCACTATCAGATTGTAATATTGCTGTTCAGCCCTCCCAAGCAGGACAATTGAGATACTACTGTCTATTCAAAGTGTGTGCATTTCAGGCACACCACGAAAATCAAAACACATAGGCAAACGCTGACAGAATAACTTGTTGACAACTTCAATCTTCACGTCAAACAAGCTTAGTACACTATGTCAAGCCTGGCGGACTTAAAGAACAGGAATCACAACAATGAAACCGTCTGATGTGAAAAGTGTGACTCCAATGTATTTCAGCAATAACCTGTGCTGTGTGACAGACCTCTCTGAGAACAGCATCCCACCACGTGCTGTCAATGGCAGCCCTGAACAGGAGGCTCAGTGATGTCACAAAGACCTGTGAATGGAACCCTGACCTTGTTGACAGTGGATTCCGTTTGCTCCTCGTGAGGTGCATTGCTGTGGAATTATACTGCACAAGGAAACTGTGCAAGGGCAGGACAGTTAGCAATGTGCACACAGAGAGACATCTCTGCTATTTCTGCTTCAGCAGCTGAGTTACATTCACTCGTATCGCTACAGCTGTTATGTAAACCGATATGTAGTATATGTATAGTCAATGCAATGGACATCAAACACAGATGCTTGCTTCTGCTAGCACCAAGCACTGGCGGTCTGCTTCGCTGTCTTGGTTAACATGTCTGTCTGTTTTGGAAGCAGTGATAAAGGAAAGGGGAAGGGCTCCTACCAGGGCATCATGCGTCCGAATCGGGTCCAGCAGCTTCGACTGACCAGGAAGCCCACCGTGGGGTCAGTGACAGCGTCCCAGGCCCGGCCCACAAACAGGATGATGGAGGCGTAGAACGGGTCCAGCTTCAAAAGAAACAGATTGCCGTTACTCAGAACCGCTCAGTGAGGTCATCTCTGGAGTGTGTTGGGTGTAAAAGGTTTTTAATCAATGAGATAATTCACTGTTTCGAGTACTGATTTAGTAGATCAGGGACTCCTGCATTTTATTTGTTTTTTAACTCATACAGATCACACCTGTTTTAAGTAAGTGACTCTTGTTCGAACCCGTAGGTTCCAGTTGAGTTCTACAGTTACTCGATTATAAAGATCCAATGATGACATCATAGAAGAGCAAGGCTAGAGACTCAGGGGAACAGTTTCTGTGGCACATTTATATTGCTTGTTTGCTTACACAGCATGTCGGTCAGTCTCATGTGTTTGTATTGCACCATCCCTACAGTATATGCAGTACATATAACTACCTGCAAGACACGGTCTACTGCAGACAGTTTACTCTGCTGTATCAGTGCTGGTGATAATAGTTATTACTGTCTTAACTGCATGCTGAAACAGCACGTTTACTGGCGACTACATGATGAGAATTATGACATCTCAATTTATGACTGTGCCAACGCAACAGCTTCCACTGTCTCCAGACAATAACATTGTTGATGAGGCTGCAGTTTCACACTGTTATTATCTTCTCAAAACAAGGTCCCTCGTGCTTCATCTGACTACAGATTGATACACTGCAGAGGAACCTTCCTGTCTGGCAATAGACCCAGCAATTACATATGTTTAATATTTACCCATTGCAACACTGATGAACTGCAGTATCTATAGTAAATAGTAGTGCAGTTTTTCATAGTTATTCATGAACTCAGGGATGGAAATCAGACCCCCCCCCCCCCCCCCCCCGTTACCTGTACGCTGTGGCTAATCAAGCTTGTATTAAAACCTGGAATGGGTGAAAATGTTATGCAACAGGACTCTTATTTCCACCCTTTTCAACTACTCATCTCTAATTAGATCACAGTTCACACTCACATGGTACTGGGTTATTAGAGTGAGGAAATCATTTTAAACGGTCCTGCACTCACCTGAGCCACGTCGAGCAGGTATATCTGTAGGAAGAACCCCAGGGCACATCCTGTGATCTGATAGGGAGCACCACCGATAGCATAGCAGATCTTATTGCACACAGTCAGCCTGCCGCCTCGGTCACTCTACAAACACGAGAAAGAGATGGGAGATATTCACACACCTAAAAAAACATAAAATCAAGCTGCGATGCCTGGTAGCCTGTCTGAGACCACATGACCAGAAACTGGAAGTAAATCCATCTATTACGCTCTACTGGGAGAACACAAACAGATCTGGCTTGCCCATTCCATATCTTTCATTGACATATGATCACAACAGTACCCTCCAAAGCTGGGTATAGAGATCTCTGTTGGGTTGCTTGATTAGCATGTGTTTTAGTAACATGCTTTAGACACTGAGCAAGTTTCTAGTTTTGCAAAGCTATCCAGTGTGATTCATTGAAGTGTTTTGGTATGTTTTATATTTTGAGCAACACTTACATCAGGAGCTTCCTGTATGATTGTATTATTTTTAGTTGCAGTTCAATTTAGAAAAACGCAGTGCAAACTTAGAACTGCAGCAAAAAGCATAGTTAAACCCTTGCATTTGACTGACTCTGCTTGCGTAACCAGGGTTAAGTTCATGACAGCATTGCACTGTACAGTATACAGGACCTGCACAGTTTAACAGTCCCCTTGGAGCAAAGAAGGGAAATAAAGAAGGAAGAAAGAAAGAAAGAAAGAGCACGAAGGGAAAAAAACAAAAGTATTTCTATCTCCTGCTTCTCATTTAGCGGGGCTGTGCCGTGGGCTAAATCTCTTACATGTTTCACTCTGTTGCAGTGGCACTATAAACAGGTGGATTCCTTAACAGAACAGAATATTCCTGCAGCTGGCTTGAAACCAAAGCCACAGCAGTCACACCCACAAACGAAATTTTAACAAACAGCTTTTGCAAATAAAGTTACATTTCTGGTACTGTAGTACAGTTTAACCACAGCAGCCAAGTGTTAGGAATTAATAAGCTCTCCTAGTTCTACAAGCAAGGCAATTTTAAAAGTGTTTTACAGGTTATTGTTTGTTATATGTAGGGGAATATAAAAGAAGAAAACCTCTCTCACACACAGAATACTGTCAATGGGACTTTTTAGACTGTTAAAGGTGGGAATTAAAACGTCAACTTTAGGCACACAAGAATGCAGCTGGCTAAAATAATGCATCAAGTGCTGTAATCCCCCTCGTGACACATTCATGAAACCTTGATCTGTCATGTGATCAGCTGGGAAAGGCAGCCCATTTGAGAAGGCCTGAGGTGTTACCATGTGCCACCATACAGTAGACGATCATGAGACCAAGACCCCGCCCCTGTACACACACGCTCTCTCATTGGCTTTCACTATAGAATGCTGGGCAGTGTGACAATCCGTCCCCAGTGTCAAGCTTGTCAGAAAGTTAGAAGGACGCACACCCTCCAGTTAAGCCAATAAAACTGTGGGAATTGCTCGTCAAAAAAAAACAAAACAACACCCAATCTCTCTCTGAAAGAGGAATCCGCATGCTGTACTGCTGCATGTGTTACCAACCTAACCAGTATATTTTTATACACAGTATATATTTTGCATGTATTTCTTTATTGACTTAACAGATCATTACAGGTTTTGATAGTGTTGGCAGTGGCCTTTTCAAAGACTCTATTCAGCTCTCAAAGTGACTTTGACCAGCACACCCTCCCCTTCCCCACCCTGTTATTTCACAGAAATAACAACTCTATTTACGTGGTTCTGTTTTCTCTCCCCTGTGCATTTCCAGATAAATGCAACCTCAGTAACCACACTGTCTCCCGTTTAAAGCTTATTAAACACCCCAAAAGAGCATGCTCCAATGTCCTGGCAACACCACATTTTAAGATGATGTCACTATACTGAGTCTGCAGACACATTTGCAACACCTTTTTACTTAATCGAATCTTATTTTTTCTCAGCTTTAATGTTTAAATGTTTCTTTAAACCATATTCTGGTCTCTAAATCCTGTTGAAGAGAAATGAAAACACTGGCTGCGATGCAAAGCGAGCGAGCATACAGTATTTGGAAATGGAAATTGGAAATGGATGGAGGGTAGAGCTTAGAGATGTATGTTCTGTCGTAGGATAATGCATGTTCAGGCACTGCTTTGAACCTTTTTCATGCTAAAGCTGGCTGGCTTGCAAACACAACATCCCCACAGAGGTTTACAACAGTGTGCTGGGTGTTAATGTGTTGCAGCAGCCAACATTAACACAGCATTGTAAACATGTTAGATTGTTTGGTGACAAACTTTCAATTCACGCGCAACTGTCGGCCAGTCTGGCTTTTGTAGTTTTTAATGTGGGCCAGCTTTCTTTTCTCTTGGGGAGGGAGTAAAGCAGTGGGGTGAGGTGGGGAGGAGTTCGGAAAGCCTTTTGTGAAACCTTCCAAGTTCATGTGATTTATGACACAACTTCTCATCAGTGAGCTAGGCAATACAAGACTCACAAGGATCGCACATGGTTTTGAAATAATGACTCCTGTTGTATAGCAGTTTGATCCATTCCTGGTTTTACTATGTGTTTAATAAAAACACACCTGAGCTTGCTACCTATACACTGTGGCAATCCAAGCTCATAGTAAAACCTGGAATGGGTGAAACTGCTGTGCCATAGGAGTCTTGTTATATCCCAAGACGGTTTTCTGAATGATTGCGGTCATGTCCCAGTTTAGGTTTTTGTAAATGTACTCTGTTTAAAAACAGTTAAGTCCTGTGTGGTATGAAGAGACAATGCCCCATTATGCAAGCTTATTGCAGTACAGTACAACACCATGTTTTTATTAGCATCCCACAACACACTGAACCTCACATCAATCTCACATTTCACCTGGAATCTCTGCTCAATGCAATGCAATTTCCCCAGCCTGCGAGTGTGCATCCTGCCTCAGCCTGTAATTTCTAACCAATCTCGCATGTCCCTCTATATTTAAACAAGCTATATATAGTGACGGGATTCCCAGAATAATGCAGCCGTGCCGGACTGTAACTCTGTAACTGGACGGAACGCTACCTTCAACATGGGTCGTAAAGAGGCTGAGACGCCTGTTTGCTTTGCCAGCCAAGTCCAAATAATTTGGCAGTGGTGCCCACACACTGCTGGTTTGAGCTTTACGAGAAGCAAGGCGAGCTGCTAAGCCCATAGGCTGGGTTTGAGTTTGTTTAAACAGTGCAAAGCAGTCTCATCGGAAAGGCAGTACTTGTGCCCTTACGACACTGTGCTGTTATTTACAGATATAGAGACATGGATAGGTAAGAAAGCGGAAGGTTACAATCTAGAACAATTTGCTTTAGTCACACATCCTCCCGATAGAACACAATGCTGTGGAAACAGATGACTTTCCACGCTATTTCCGTAAATGCTGCCAGCTACTGTAGGAATGACTGTGCGTGTAAAACGTTGCGACTCGTTTCAGCAACAGGGTTCCTGCGCATTTATTTTACAGCCTAGTGGTACCGCGTTAGCTTTGGATATGTATTCACACTATTTGTTTCAGTATTTTACTTTCAGAAGCCACACCTGCTGCTCCTTGGTGAAGCGGCGAGTGTGGCGACAAGCAGAAGTAAGCAAAAACACACGTTAATAGAGGGCAGCAGCCAAGTTGACGTGGCTGCATTCAAAGAAGTATTGCTGCTCCAGCAGGATTGTGGGGTATAAACTCAACTTTTGTATATTAGGTGATTTTTTTTTATTTTTTTTTATTTATTTTAAATTGTCAGTTCGTTAAGAAAGGTGGTTTGCACTAATGAATATGTCCTATTTTGTTTGGAAATTGAGGTACACTGTCTTTACGATACGACTTGTATATTTCAGTAGGTGGTCCAGATAGCATGTTTTAACCATAACGTTTTACACACACACACTAATATATATATATATATATATATATATATATATATATATATATATATATATATATATATATATATATATATATATACACACACACACACACACACACACACACACACACACACACACACATACATATATATTAGTAAAAAGAATAACGTAATGTACGTGGTTGCAAAAGTAAATAATTAGTACCAAAATTCCCCCTATTCAAAGAAGACACATGTAAAGCGGAACCGAAATTTAACCTGAGAGAGAGAAAAAAAAAAAAAAAGTTTCTGTCACTATTCTTAACAGTTGTTTGTAACCGTTCCGATTCGGTATGTGGCTTTCAAAATAAAATAAAAAATAGGAAATCAAGGTTCATTGCATTGGTACATGTATACATCCACACTGTCGTAGTCGTTGAAATGGGATTTAAAGTTTTTAAAACGTCTTTAAAATTTGTATCACTAGTCCGTAACTTTTTTCGGGTCGTACAACCTTATAAAACTGCTTTTATCTCCTCTATAAAGTTCATATTAAGATAATTTAGCCTATTTATAATTCTCATTGCTATACTTGACTCGTGCGCGCTTAAAACATGCCGCAGTATCCGTGTTAGAAAAGATAACAGCCGGCTGGCAATATATTATCAGCTGTATTAGAAATAAATACGAATAAAAAACTTACCTTGGTTGCTAATTTTACGTCACCTTCATTCAATGGTTTGTTTTGTAACAGATTGGTATTCGAATACTGCTCGCTCCCTTCTCCTTTAGCCATTGTATTTGTTTCAGTGAATAATAAATATCGAGTATACTGTGTTTCTCTGTAATAATTTCAAAGTACCAAGTATGTAGCAGTACGACCTAGCGTGTTGTAAGTGTGTTCTTACGCCCTTTGTGAACTTTTTGAAGCTGTGCTGAGGTCTTTACATTATACTAGTAGGCGGGGACGTCCAATCGCATTTCCCTCTCTCTCTTAACCATTGACAGACCGACATCACGCCATTGAGAAGCTGTCGCGGATTTGAGAGTTGAGAGTTACGGTATGACCTTTAGATTGAAACGTTTAAATACTCTTTGTGGATGCTGCATTTAATAAACTGTCTGTGTTTGTGTGTGTGTGTGTTTTAATTTTATTTCTGCTTGGAGTTACCGAGGCCCATGGCTTGTACGTTATCATTATAGCCTAATCTATGCAGTGAACCCAACTTTACTTAGGTCAAGTGAAATATTTATAACCAAATATAATTATTATTAGGTATTTAATTGATAAAGTATTTCTTTTTTAATTACATAAATATTATTATTATTATTATTATTATTATTATTATTATTATACCAACAATACATAGCACAATGTGTACAGGTACTCCAGCAACTTTGTCCAAAGGTCGGCCACGTGGAAATTGTTTACAATGAGACTGTGACTTTTCCTCTGAGTGATAACACTGGTTTGATTGGTTGCTTACTAAAACTCAAGTTCACGTATTTTAAAAGGTAACTGCCAACCTGATACCCTAATGAAAGTCTAGTTGTTTAGGCGGAGTGCCAAAAAACAAAAAGAAAACCAGGGGGACGTGTGCTCTGCAATATATGAAAGCTGCATCTCCCTGTTGCACGTCGGCAGCAGATCTGACAGATTTGGTTGAGGGATGATGACAGGGGTTCGGTTGGCAGGTGCATTTATATCCCAGACTGCACAAGCTGCTGCTGTTTCCAAACTGAAGTGAGGGCCTGGAATGAGAGTGGTCTTTACTGCAAATTTCCACTCCAGCTTTCCTGCTGGAATTTGAGAAGGTAATACGTTAGCAGCGGCCACATGCAGCATAAACACCTCTAGAATCAGGGGTATCCTGGCAGCTCGTTCTGTTGACAGGGTGTGAGGGTGTGACCACGCTGGACGAAGGCAGAACGGTAGCCAGTGCTCAAACACTAGAGCAGGAGTCAGAAAGTTTGGTTCAAGGGCAGGTTTGGGCAGTTTTATTAAATTAAATTTAAAAAAAAAACACAAAATACTTTTAACTACACAAAAACAAAAGCTGCCGAACAGGCTTTCTAACAACAATAACTCTCTGTAGCAGAGCAGAGGATCACGCAGGTAGCCAGCCTCTTCTATGAGTCCAAAACAGAACTATCTGCAGCACGAAGGGCCAGGCATAAATTCAGGAGGGCCAGGCAAAACTGGCAATTAATCAAACAATTCAGCTTCTACTTCCAAGCGAGGGAGTTTTCACCCCATCACACAGCGCTATGGCGAATGTTTCTCGTTTTCTTTAGTTCAGGACCTCTATATTATTAGTATGAGCTTAAACCATTTGTGTGAGCGCTGTAGTAAAGATGATTTTTCCAGTGACTTGGCTGGCATGTTCCGTACTGGCACGCAGCTTTGCAAGTGTGTGGCTGTCCAAGAGATTAGTGCCACGCTGGAGCTGACAATGAGCTCTGTGTTGGAGGCAGTGGGGCACTGGGGCATGACCTGGAGAGACGTTAGAGGGAGAGAACATTAGGAGCATGTCACAATGAGGTAAGGTAGTGGTAACTGGGTATTTGAACCTGTCTGTCAGTGGTGGAACCATTGCAGTATACAACACAGCTCACTGCTGGTAAGTTTGATTAGAACAGTAATAGAAATAAGACAGATGCTGTACTTTTTTGGCTGATAGTGCCAATCTAGTGGCTAAATATTGCAATTGCTGGGGATGCATGTCCCTGTGGATACTGCATAGGATCTTTCTAGAATGGCCATAATTGTCCCTCGTAATTTTCTAATTATCCAGAATTTAATGTGTTGATTCCTTAATTATTCTTTAGATAAGTTTAGCTGGAGTGGCTACACGGACCGCAGGTTTAGGACTGAATTGCAGGGTAGTCCTGTTGTTTTAATTCTCCCAGTGAATTTCGCAGGGCCCTATTAAAATCCAAATTCGATCTCACAGGGGTTATATGGGGGCATCTTGCCTAGTTCCCGTAAGGTTAGATCAGTGCGCTGGCACCTGGCCCGCTGCTGTGCCCGTATTGGGAGGAGTGGAAGGGAGGGGGGCAGTCTACCAATTGGATCAGTCTTGGCAGATCTTTCTGTTTTGTTGGTTCAAAACAAATGAAATACACTTACAAACAAAACTTAGTTCTAGCTGTTAAAACACTTGCGATTTACGCCTGTATATCACAGCCAAGCAAATTCAAATATACTCTTTGATCAAGTATATATCGTGCATAGATTATAAACCTGTTTGTCCGCTCCAATTCCCAGTGACAGGAGTGTGATTGAGGTACTTCCCTATTTCTCAGAAGGACAGCCTGTTGGAACCTTCAGTTATCCCGAGCTGTGGGGAATTTCTATGGTGAGGTGGAAAATAATTGGACATTTCAAATTGGGAAGAAAATCTGGCTTAAATATTCAAATAATCAGGCACACTAAATGTATTTAAAAAAAGAATTGACCCTGCAACTGACAGTGGTGGAGATTGCACAAGCTGCAGAATCCTGTGCTAATTTCATTGTACCAACCTGCCCCCAGATTCATGTTGCAACGCATCCCTCCCCACAGAAACAAATGGCAGTTATTAAAATAATAAAAACAGGTGTCAATATTCAGGAAAGAATGACTGCATAACCTGATTAACTCATCTCCCGAGCTAAAGATTGCATTTGCTTTGAACACAATTACTGCCAAATTGATTGCATTTGAAGAAGATCAGAAACATTATCGCCATTGGGGTGAATAGGCTTCCAGTGAAGCATAATAAAGCAATACATGTATTAACCTGCTGATACCCTATTAGAGCTATCAGAGGACCTCAACACCACCAGCGATGGCAACACGATGCATTTGGAAGGATGGTTGCACAGTGCTCCAGACACGGCAGCACATGTCCTGTACTGCTACAGGGCTATTCGATGCTAAAAACAACACAAGGATTATGCTAAGGTCAAGCCATGCAAGAATCGGAAGTACAGCTATGAGCCAAAGGTTTTGCATCACCCTATAGAATTAACACATGTTGCTTCATAAAGTCGAATGAAACCTGCTGAATAATGTTACGTTAACATATTGAATTACATACCGCTTTGTAGTTTTCCACACACTGACACAAATTCTGTCATGAAATACTGTGCTACTAGTATGGCTTCCGGTAGTCTTTTGCAATATCATTTTGTAGTTTATTGGATTGCATGCTGTACCATTCAAGGATTTCATGCGCACTTCACACAAAACCTTGATGTCAATGTTATCATGCAAATTCATTACAGCATGTGACCCAGGACAATTATCTGGATATCAGTTTTTC
The DNA here is from genome assembly GCF_902713425.1 of Acipenser ruthenus. Lineage (NCBI taxonomy): Eukaryota > Metazoa > Chordata > Actinopteri > Acipenseriformes > Acipenseridae > Acipenser > Acipenser ruthenus. The sequence goes on from NC_081211.1 coordinate 1,484,142, forward strand.
CCATTGGTTTTAATACTGTGTGAACCTGACAACTGCAAATTAAAACCTGTGTGAATGGAATAATTCCAATGAAAAAGCCTGGGGGAGAGTCATAAAATGCATTTCTCTGAACATGGAGCTCTGTATTTGCAAGGCTGAGGGTTACTCCGTTTGTCGTGAGAATCTTTTGCTTGTGGTTTGGGTCAGGCATGCTGTCAATCTCCTGAATCACTAGGAAGATACAAGTTTTACAAGCAGGCCAGGCATTGTGTAGCATGATTTACATCTCAAGTTAAAATTCGCCCAAAACAAAAATGAATGTTGTGCCTCTGAATGAGATGCAGATGTCAGTAGGATATGCTGGTTAAACTCACAAAGAAATGAAATACAAACTATGCAGAAAAGTACTTTTCTGTACAGTGATATCTCATCCAAATGACAGCATTTCAAAAAATGATTGCACCCCTGCCCCCAGCAGCCTTGCACCATGCCAGGATAGTGAAGAGACTAGCTAATGCTCTCTTAGTAAGCTACCCGGACCTCTTTCTACACTTCAGCCCAGCTGGTATATCCATGAACCAGTGCTTTACAGGGGCACCTGCATTTCAGGTGTCTGGTGAACAGCTGTTCTGAGTGACACGTCTGCGGCACGGATTCCTGAGCCCAGTTTTGTAATTGCTAAGCGGGCTTTTCCTTAAAGGAATATGGGTGCTATTCATCGATCTTTAGGGACTGTTTTAAGGAACTTTATTAAGGACTGTTTTTGAAAACTGTTTTATAAATAGTTAAACGGTACTTTGATAAGCTAGAGTAAACTTATAAACCTTCTCGGAAACAGTTGATAACAGGTTTCAAGAACTACAAATTTGACTTACCAGTAAATCAGTCCCTAATGTTTCGTGAATAGGGCCCTTAAAATCTACATTTTTGATAGGGGAAAAAAATATTCAGATTTGCAACCCACTAAAATCATCCAGTTTTACAGAAAACGTTAGCTCCCTTGGAAGTGGAAGTCATTGCGCACCTCACAGTTTCAAAGTCCAGGCGCCACTGTTCATGTGGCACAGGGTTACTGTGTCTGACCTGTCAGCTCGACTGAGACAGGGGAACAAACAAACTAGCTTCACCCTGCTTACATTCAGCATGTTCAGACTAGTGTCTCTCTTAGAAACTTTTTACAATGGTATATTTGTACGATATTGTTGCCCTTTTACCAGGCTTTTTCCTTGGTTATACTGTGCATTTACCATAGTTTACCATGTTTTTTTAATATGCTTTACTATAATTCTGTGCTTTACAATGCTTCACTATGATTTGCTGTGCTTTCACTGTGCTTTATTACACTTTGCTGTGCTGTTATTGTGGGAAGCTTTTATAAGGGCTTTATCCATGTGTTTTTTTGTTAGTATGATCAAATCTAAAAAGGTTAACACTGCAGTGGCGTTCTACCATGGTACCACACTGGAGACATTTCAATAGAGCTGCCATTGGTAGAATAGTACGATAGTGCTATCGTTTTCATATCTGAACATATCAGTGTAACTGCTGATTAATCCGTTTGCACGATGCATGTTACAGGGATGGAAACAAGACTCCCATCACATAGCAGTTTGATCCATTTCTGGTTTTACTATGAGTTTAATAAGACATGGTTTGATACAGTATAGATGGTTCCATGAATTTGAAATGACTTGGATGACTTGCTTGATTCTGGACCAGTATACCAAACACAATGCAACAAAGGATCAAAAACATACACCATCTCCCCTGCCTGACAAATGTCTTTCTGCTTCCCACTTTTGATAACGGCATATAAAACGTACATGGCGAATTGCTGTTTAAATTGCCCTGCTTTGAAATGGACCAGCCCCAAGCATCACAATGATGTTTACCAGCCTGTAGCTGGAGAGGCCAAGGGGTTGGTGGGGGTGGTTGGGAAAGTCCACTCTGAACAATGCCTGGCTTTAGCCAATGCTGTGTGTGCCCCACCTCTCACGAGCTCCAGTGAATTCATGTGGCTTGTCTTTAACGCTGGTAATGTTCTGTCCAGTGGGAACAAATCCAGTGGGATACATTGTTCCAGCGCCACTGGCAGTCCGTCAGCTGACAGGTCCAAAATAGACCCATCGTATTACATGGAAAGTCTGGCCTGCGTCACAGAGACAGTGGCTTAAGTGTATAGTTCTTAAAGCTGCAGCAGCACCCCACAGTATTTATACAGAAATAAGATTGTTCGGCCACGACCTCACCTTTCATTTATTCTTTGCTATCCAGTTCACCTGCATTCCTGAAAAAAAGTTTTGACCCATAGGCAAACAAGCTTCCATCCGCCTTGAACCTTCTTGCCACTCTGCCACCCTGGGCACGCTCTCGCCACTACCATACCTGCAGCAGCAGGAGGTTATATATGGCAGAGAAGCAGAACCATAAAACACAATGAAAAAAAAAAACGAGCATGATTTTTTTTTTTTTTTTTAAAGGACTACAGATTTGGCATCTTCCCCACGTGCTTAGGAATACATGTGCTCATATAAAAAACAGTTTTTAGAACCAAATGTTTAGGGAGACGTGGCTCTCGATTGGCACTTTAAGCTCGGATCCTCCCATCGGAAGTCCAATCTAAACACAACCTTTGGCTGTTCTGTTGATGTTTTCCAGATAACCTTCTCTCTGCTTGTCTTCTGCTCGGATAATTTGAAGTCATCTCTTTGCCTGTCCCACAACAGACCTACATTCTGCAGTCTTATCTATAGCATGTAATGTAGCTCTCAATCAATGCAGATAGAGGTTATTTAATTAATACTAAAGGTGGCTCATTGACTCTATAGGCTTTCAGGGCAGGGAGAGATAGCTGTGTTTATGTGAACAAACCCGCTGACCCATTGATAGATACAGTATCTCTGTCTGCTATTCTTGTCCCCTGTCAGATATCTGTTATGATATACAGGGTAAGGGAAAGTTTGCAGGAAATGCCTTTGCTTATTACTCAGTGTTTAGTATTTTGTGGCCCCATAGCGGCAGGAAAAAGATTAGCGTTAAGATCCCCAGCTTAGATCTCGTGACCCCCAGTTTAGATCCCAGATTGAGATCAAAATCAATTACATATCTTTAAGAAAAGTTCAAAACTAAAATCAAACTATAATATGCATGACTTGATATTTTTGAAGGTTGTATATTTTTACAAATTAGTACCAGTAATACCTCCCCCCTGCCCCTCCCCCCATTTGCAACCCCCCCTAGCATTGTCCCCTTTTCTCACATTTCAAGGGTGGACTCATATTTCAGTGCAAATTACTTGGGTGACCTTTTCTATAATGTGCCTCCCAAAATTCAATAATTCTATAATATATTACTATGGTATAATAATACGCCCATGCATGGTTTTAGCTTAAAGTCTACACATTCACTTGCTTTTAAGTTATAAAGAGTTCTAGATTGCTGATGGTTATTACCAGTCTGCAATTGGATTAGATTGCTTCTTTCACCTGGTAGATATTTCATAAGTCCAAGGTGGTGTGTCTATAGAGATGAATAAATGTGGCACAGTGTGCAGCTGCTAACCCTGGGGCAAGGCATCAGGTGAGCAGACAGTAATAAATGAAATTGAATTAGGAAGGAGAAGAGACAGAAACAGAGTGGACTTTGCATAGTGTGGGACAGCAGGGATGAACTTTGATACAACACCTGACTGATAGAGACTTGCTGGATCACTCCCACATCCCTGATCTCTGGACTGCTTCCCTGGTTAGCGTTGCACGACCTGGGTCTGTGCTACTGGACAGTTATATCTATATATATATATATATATATATATAGAGAGAGAGAGAGAGAGAGAGAGAGAGAGAGAGAGAGAGAGAGAGAGAGAGAGAGAGAGAGAGAGATTTCTATTGTGGTTTTCCTGGTTCATATAAAATCCAATCCAATAAATAAATAAACAAATGGAAATCATAACGTTATTTATTTTCCAATTCTTAGCCCTAAAAGTGAAAGATTATTGGAGTATAAATTGGTGTGTCGTATTGTGGGACAAATTATGGATGAAAATCAGTCAAATTGGTTATTTGATAATAATAATAATAATAATAATAATAATAATAATAATAATAATAATAATAATGCATGAAGAATTACTCATTATAGACAATAGACAGGTATAATCTTTACACGCAAACCTCTTGTATTCATTTATGCTGTCATCCAATGAAACAACTGATACCCTTGCTTCACCTGCCGGATAGAAATGGCATTGCTGACATACACGCTTCAGTGCAATCCGACCCCCTCTGGTGGATGTGCTGTGTAAAGTCAATGCAATGATGGAACGTCTACAGTCCTATTTATCTCAGTTTGGTTTCCAATATAAACGGTCCTGCTCGGACAGTTGTTGCCAGCGTTTTGTCAATAGTAAACTAAAACTATTTTGCTTACTGTCTTATTTTAACGAAACTTGATTTCAATTTCTCGTGTTTGAAATATGACCATGACATTATGGCTCCACCTGCTGGATGAAAATGACACTGTTGTTAACTGACAATACCTTCTGAATACTGTCTGCTTGTCTGAACAAACCCGGCTGTGAATGTATCCGCGATTCCTCTCTGCACCTTAAAGGTAACTAATACAAAATCTGAAAAACAGATCCTCTTAATCCTGTAACGGGGAGATGCAGCTTGTATATACTGTATATATCACAAAGCATGTCTGTGTTTCCATTTCCATAACAAACGAATCAGTGTCATCAGGCAGTGTTTGCGTCCAGTCCCAGTGCATATAGAATATTATTGTATAAGGCGCTAGTACAGTCAGTACAGTATCTTACAGCATCGTATACTATATTTTATATAAATAAAACTAAACCATAATTATCAAACGATCATATTCCATCTGTTAATTTCCATCTGTTACATCGAATTAATCTGATTCATACCATTTGATCAAAGTAAAAAGATGCAAGAAATCCGCCACACTGTGTGATCCAGAGGCTTTTTAGACGGCTTTATCACAGCGGCAGTGTGTGAGAAGCAGCCCTTTGACATTGAGAGAAGGGGGGTGAGAAACACGGATGCTGTACATGCACGCTGGTCTCTCTTAGCTGCATCACACTGTAAGTGTAATAGAGGCGCTATCTGTCCATTTTAAACAGATTCAACTCCAAATGCAATAGGATTAGGAGATGATCAGTCTAGCTGCTGTCTGCTCTGCTAATGAGATTGTAGTGCTGATGTAACCAGCTCTGGAGGGCTAGGCATTAACCCAGAGATGACCAGCTATGGATCTCTCTTTTGTACTGCTGCCCCACTCAGGAGCCACCTGGAAACTATATGATATATCATTTAAATGTGACTTTGAAGCAGTATGTAATTCAATATGTTAACGTATCATTATTCAGCAGGTTTCATTCGACTTTATGAAGCAAAGTTAGTTAATTTACAGGGTGATGCAAAACCTTTGGCCATAGCTGTAGTTGAGTCCTTTGTAAATGCATGTGTAAGGATCAGGGTGAAATGCATGGCAGTTATAATGAAGTGCAGCACTGTGGCTTGATTGCAGTAACACTGCAGGTAGCAGCACCTCCTTGGCACTGCCAGCCTCTCTCGTCTTCCCTGGCACTAACAGTGCTGCCACTGAGTTTGCAAGGGCTGCATGCCAACACCTTCTGCCTATGTCTGAATGGAGGATGTCAGCGCTGGCACAGCAAGACAGTAAATCAAATCTGCAGGCCAGGGATAATCCACACACTGATGCCAACAGATACAGTGTGGTAGCCTCTTCTTGAACTCAGTGCCCGCAGTGTGTAACGCCTTGGCATCTCAGCCCATTGAACTGAATGGAGGGAAGGGATCACGGTTCAAAGACAAGCATCTTACCATTCAGCTAAAGAGCAAGCTCTTGAGTCAAGCGCGTACATGCATACTGAGTTATTATCATTGTTTTCTCTATATCGACCTTTACCTGGCCTTGAGCTTGCCTGAAGAACACTAAATGCTGGGACTGAACAGCCTCCCTCATTCCATTCAAAATGCGACCTTTCATCTCAAAAACAAGTGAAAGCAGATTGAAAGAAAATCTTCAATAACCCAAATTCTGGAACAGCAGAAAACAGGACCTCAGAATAATAGCAAACACTCCTTTTTAAAAGCAATTAAAATGACATTTGATGCCCCTTGCTTTTGAAATACATACGGTTTTCACAAGAAAGACTTAAACAGCTGGGTATATCTGTCAGCAAGTAACGAATACAGTTCATGTGGGTCCTGATTCCTTGTCTTCAGTAGGGTCACTGATCCAGCCCTGTTTTACATGTTTCTGAATCAATTAGTGCCGGGCTGTTTTAGCAGCTGCCCCTGTAAGCGGGGTTCGTGTTTCAGTCAGCAGACACACAGGCTTCCTGAGGGCTGGAGACAGTTGTCCAAGCAGCTGACTGCGTCCTGCCTACTGAAACTGGAGTTTACCACCTGTGAAGCATATAAAAAGAGTAAGGACAAGAGCGATCAGCAGGTCAAAATGTATTTATTTAACCAATGGCAAAACAGAGACATGGTTTCTTTAAGAATTTAAAAGAACAGCTGAATATTATTTAGTTTTGAATGAGCTCGAATACAGTCACACTGTACAATAAACCTGGTCGAAACCCCATCGAATGACCAATTGAAGAAAGGAAAGAAACACACATGTATTTCAGATATCATTTCTGCATTGGTTATCGCTGCACGATACTATTTAGATTCATGAATTCTTTAGTATGAACTTATACTAAAGGGACGTGTTTACCACGTAGTACATTTTAAGCAGTGTTTGTTTGCACATGACAATATTTTGTCCCAGCTCTGATTTTGATCATTTTGCAAAGTCTGGGCTTCAGGTCCCACTCCCTTAGTCAAGAAGCTACAATTAAGCCAGCTAGCCACAGCTACCTTGGTGCCTAAAACACAAAACTGGGTGACACACAGCTGCATCTGTGACTGAAACAGCAATACAGCGTTATACAATGCACAATAAACAGCATGTTAAACAGCTGGGAAGAAATGTAATATTCAAACATTTTAATAGACATTTCCCAGAAATCCTTCTCTCTCTCTCTCTCTCTCTCTCTCTCTCTCTCTCTCTCTCTCTCTCTCTCTCTCTCTCTCTCTCTCTCTCTCTCTCTCTCTCTCGGTTTCCCAGAGGACTAATAGCACTTGACATGAAAAACGTTTTCTCGAGTCAGAAGACTGCCAGCACTCTCCCACTCACAGACCGCGCGCGACCACAGAGGCCAGCTTCCGTTTCTATGGTGAAGGAAAGTGATAGGGGTATCTGTCAAGAGCTGATTTTTTGTTGTTGCTTATACAGAATTGTAGTGACTAAGAGTAATGACTAACTCTTATGAGCACATTGTTCCCTAACACTGTGCTGTAGGTGAATTTATTTAATAAGGCAACTTATCAATGATCAGGCGAGAGGGTAAAACAGCACAGTGGTAAGAAATGAGGACTATTAATAGCTAGAAACATCCTGACCAGGGTGGAGGGATTGTTTTAAGAATAATACAAGTCACCACCAATGCTGCTTGGATGTTTTCCACCAGGGGTGGCTAGAGAGGGGGGCACAATTCAGGGAAGGACCAGGAAGAGCACACCAGAACAGGAAGTTGAGTCTTCTGGGATTGACCGAGGGGCGGTGAAAAGCAGACAGGAGAATTATGATTTCTGATAAAGCTATTTCAGGAAAATAATCGGAGGAACTTGTCCTCATCTCCTTCCTAACTAAAAACAGATCAAGTTTTAAATGTACTTTTCTGAAACAGTTCAATGAAAAAAAGCGATATTCTATTTATAAACAGGCAGAACAATAGTGACAGCTGTGCGGTATGATGCGGCACCACTGCTAGTGTCACCTGTATCTCTCTATACTAGACTAGCCCAGTATAGAGCTGTATTTCCATGACAAGATGATGTACAATATTGTGCACATGTATTACAACACCTCAAGATTTCTATCCTTTATATACCTACCTGCATGAAAACCTCAGGGGGGTGAGAATTTCAATTTCCGGTCAGTTATCAGTGATAGACCACTTTGTGCTTTAATTAGGCATCTTAAACCACTTCTAAAGTCTCCTGCATTTTACCGTTTGTAGCTATGTGTTCCTTTTCTCTTACTATTTTAACTTAATTGCATGTGTGGCCTAATAAAGGAATCCATTAAATTCAAATCCTGCTCAAGACAAATTGTCAGTCTTGGCTAGAGACCTGGATTGGAGAACAGTTAGCCTGGGCTCGTTCACCTCATAAACCCATTTTGGCTTTGAGATATTACAAAGTAAAACTGAATTTGAGATTTGGGCATACAGCTCCATATCCAGACTAACTGACCAAACATTTGCCACAATCGAGTTTGTTTATAATGTCTAATGTTAGAAAGAATTAATTTTGATGCATGACGCACTGCAGTTAACGGAACACGGTTCAGTACATTCCTGGGCCGTGTTTGCCCTGCAATTGAAGCCTGTCTTCAAACTGCTCAGGGCTGCCGATTCCTCTGTGGGAGGCTGACTTGCTTCCTCTGCCTGCTTCCCGTTGAGATCACTCTGCTCCAGGCTGCTGACCGGTCACCCTGCACAAACCCTGAGGCGCGTGGCCCGGAGATGGAAGGGTGACCCCTGCTTGATGGCTTGATAAACCCATTAACCCCTTCAACCCCTGTCTATTTCAGATCCCTCCCAGCGTGCCCACTGCACCAGGAATCATCTGTTTCCGATACGGAGTCCATTTAGAACCACTGTCACAAATACAGAACATTGGTAAGAGATTGGGAACTGCTCGACCATCAAGCTATCCACAGCAGCTCTACAGAGCCTGAGTGTGATTTCATTTTGGGTTGCACTGGTAAAATACATATAACATCAAAAGGGGATCTATGATAGCTCTATAGAGTATAGATCATTCACGGTGTATCCTCTATGTAATCTATATGTGTGTAGAGCAATGTGTTTTTTAGGTATGTGAGACAATCCTGCAATTTGCATTCCCGAGCTATAACAAACTCCCAATCCATGCAAAGAAAATGTCAGATCCTAGTTGGTACATACGAGAGACCCAAGCCTTAAGTGAGCAGTATTCCTCTTGTAAGCAGCGTTTGGCGTCAGCACTTTTCAAAAAATGCATTAATGAGCATTTGAAAAAAAAATCAAAATGCAATTTCCAGAAGACAGAAGGTGCCGGTGAGTGATGAGGATTGGGCTGTCTGCTGGATTGATAAATGAGCGCTGGGTTTGGTAGAATGGGGGAAAGGGGGTATCTGATCAATCTCAACATTGACAACCATGCGGTCCCCGAAAGCCTCAAGTGATCCAGACCAAGAGACACGCAGCAAACACAGTTACTTTATTGTAACAGCTAAAGCAACAGCTGTATTGAAGAGCATGCAAATTAAAAGATGCATTAGGATCTTACAGTGGCACCAGAAAGTATTCATGCAACTTCCTGGTCATGGCTTTCAATTCATATTGTGTTCATATTATTATTATTATTTGTTTATTTAGCAGACGCCTTTATCCAAGGCGACTTACAGAGACTAGGGTGTGTGAACTATGCATCAGCTGCAGAGTCACTTACAATTACGTCTCACCCGAAAGATGGAGCACAAGGAGGTGAAGTGACTTGCTCAGGGTCACACAATGAGTCGGTGGCTGAGGTGGGATTTGAACCGGGGACCTCCTAGTTACAAGTCCTTTTCTTTAACCACTGGACCACACAGCTGTTATTTTTTTTATTTGGCTCGATGACTTTTTTATATTTTAATGTCTTGCTAACTTTTCATTGTTTATTGTAATCTTTTTGTAGTTGTTGTGGAGCCTCTGTACATTGAAGAAGACAATTAAAATTGTGAACTTGTGATGAAATATTGGTTTCTCTGTCAGTGTCTGTGTCTTTGAGCCGTAGAGCAGATTGGAGATTATAAGAAAAAGAAGCGTCGGGGGTTTTAGCCTCTGCTTCTCTTGCAGTTTCTCAAACACAATGTATTGATCAGTGGGATTAGAAGACAAGAAAAACAGCTTGGAGAAGCGAGACATCTGTCCAGAAGGACATCATGATGAGGACAGACATTGACGGACATTGTAATGAACTGTGGAACCCTGCTGAGCTGAGCAGTGACCTTGCGTCCCAATACTAGCCCATAAAATAGTGTACCTATTCATTAAAGTGTTGATTTCAAAACAAGAAAAGCTGTCCTTCCTTCACCTTTACAATAGAGTACCACATGTACCCACATGCATTATAAAGTATAGCTGAATGGGAGCTGCAACAGTCTCTTTCCATGCAGCTGAATGTTTTCGTGTATTTTATTTATTGGGGTAATCAGAAGGAACCGTGCAGAGAGAGTAAGCAGGTCTTTCTCTGGGTGTCCAGGGGAAAGCAGTGAGGCACGACCCTGCAAAGCACAGGCATCCCGGTACAATGGGGCTAATGCTCTCTTTAGGAGGTGTCATTTGCATGGTCCCTGGGCACAGATCTCTTTTGAATGACATCTTTGGGGACTCCCTGTTCCTGAAAGGGATTCCCTGAGAGCTCTGGATTCCAGCAGTGCCTGTCCCCTGCCCCTCTCAGTCTGCCCACAATTACAAGCCAGTTGCTCAAGATATCAACAGATGTGTGTAAATGTAACACAAAGAAAAGAAAAAAAAATCCTGACTTTGTTATCTCCGATTTGGCTTTGTCAAGTTGGCATGGTAACACCTGAACACACTTCAGAACCCACATAAAAGTCTGCTGTTGTAAAAGCATAGAGAACCAGGTACATTGTAGTGGTGTGGGTACAACATCACTTGCAGACACATTGCTCTGTAAATCAGGGGAATGCTTTCTGTCTATAACAGTGTGTGCAGCTGTATCAGAATCACAGTGCAGTAAGTGTTCCAAATGCATTGTGATGTCATTGCTGCTGATTCTGTGGCTCTGCTAAGGGTTCTGCTTAGGCGTCTTCAGAGTAATACACTGAGGATATAGCAGGATCCTAGTGGTAACTTAACTTCTCTATAAACAAGTACAAAAAAACAAGAACGCTTAAAGAAAAAAAGCGAAAGATGACTGCTACTGCTGCCATTCATAAACTTGGGAGCTGTCAACATTTTCATTTGTCAAAGTTGATTCAATATAAAAAAAATAAATCAATGAAATTAGGGGCCATTGTAACTGTTTCTCTTCCATCTCATCAGCATATGCTGCCTGGACAAAAGGTGACAATGGGAACCACTTCAGTCAAGCCTGAACTGAACAATACAATAGAATCCTTTAACCTCAAACTGAACAACACAATAGCCTGGTGTAGCGGGGCATTGTGAGTGTAAGTGGCACACAGTCCAGGAGGGTGATTCTTACTTATTGGAGTGTTAATGGTTCAGCTTCTTCAGTTGCTTTGCAGTAATGAATACCCCCCCAGCCTTCTGCTAACACATTCCTCTGGCAATCGCTCTGTTAAACCTGCTTACAAAAAAATGACCTGACACCAGCATTGTGTGCTGGAGGCCCCGTTCTTGTTTAAGTTAGTGAAGACCATTCGCATGGAAAATACTCTTCTTACCATATTGCGTTAAGTTTCAGGAGTAATTCAAAATGCGTCGCCCTGAAAAAGAATGCGTTTCCTCTGGGTTATACAAGTTCATATTTCACCCCTAACTATAATCCGGCTAAACCAAACAGTGGTCCTTTTTAAAATTGTAAAAGAACAAATTCAATGACAAACGTTTCGTTAAGTCCTTCTCAGGGTCTGTTAAAATCAATTTTGATTCGTACACTTATTTCACTGGGTGATCTGAACCCCACCCCCAGCTAGTGTTAAGACACTGAAAACACTTAATGGTATTTCTGTAAGTACAGCTTGGCAATGTTTTATCACGATGAGTGGACAGGAATTCAAATGTAATTCCGGATGAAATGCAGAGAGACTCCGTATTCCTTCCAGTAAACCCATTAGCACCTTCAGTGTCAGGCTGAACTTGTTAGCTAAGTAAAGCTCTGCATAGCTTCTGAGATCAGATAAGATCTGAATCTGTGTTACTGGCTGCAGCATGCAAAGGGCAGTAATCTTATGGTATTAGCTCGAACCGATAAACAGATAAGAGATTGGGGAATGTGTAGGAGGATTCGGATATTAGGTGGGGTGATCTTCTTTATTTAACACTGAGCTGAAGCATGCAACACAGCCACATTTATTACTGATTGCGATGAGTTCAGGCATATTTAAAATGATTTAGCAGTTTTCCCTCCATGCTTTTTTTCCATGCTTACTATGGTATGCCATGTTTTTTTAATATGCTTTGCCATACCTCTCTGTGCTTTACAATGCTTCTCCATGCTTTTACTATGGCAAGCTTGTATAAGAGTGGGAGCACAATGGATTTGGAACTAACATTGCACTGCGCAAACAGGTATGATATGACATCACATAACAGGGCACTCCATGGGATTGGCAGCAGTGTGTATTTGGTTCACGTCATTGCGATAGCATTGGCATGTCAAACTGTGGTTTCTACGTGGCCCCATTCTTCCTCTCTCTCTCTCTCTCTCTCTCTCTCTCTCTCTCTCTCTCTCTCTCTCTCTCTCTTATCTCTCTCTCCTTCTATTCTCACTCCTCTTCCATCTCTCCTCCTAGTCCAATTCCTCCTCTCTCTCTCCATCCATCTCTCCCTTCCTAGTCCCATTCCTCCTATCTCCTCTCTTTCCCTGCCCCCCCCAGTCCTCCCCTGCCTTCACTCTTCAGCTCCAGCTCTGCCTTTCATCTGGAGACAGTCAGGTGTCTCTGGTAGTAATGATCACTGAGAGCCCCTGGGGACGGCGAGCTGCCAGCCTGCCTGCAGCTCCCTCCATACATTAACCTACAAACGCCTCTTCGTGCATTATTGAGTGGGAGTGCTGCAGCTTCCACTTTGGATGTACTGCAACGCTTTCTTCTCCCCTGAATGCATTATTAAAAGTTTGGTTCAGAAATCAGTGCTGATGAAAGGCGATGAGCTGAAAGCCTCGCAGAGCTGCTGTCTTTTTGTTGCTGCTGTAGTGTTTTTTTTTTCTTCTTCTTCTACACGTTAAGCAGATTAGGACACCGTTGATCTATGATTGCCGAAACAGATACCCCTTATACAGGCTCTCTTATACGGATCTGAAATGCTTCAGTGACTTCATCAGATCCTTAAATTACACTTAATAAGTGGAGGAGACAGAAATTAAATCCAGGGCCTGCAAACGCTGTTATCTTGCTTGATTGGCTCAGTATTTCCCCTTGCTCAATTAGAGCTCCGTTAGAGTGTAATTACAAATCCCAATGGACTCAATGAGTCAATTACACCTTTAAGATGAGTAGACTGCAAAGCTGCAAAAATAGGAGTGAATAAAAAACGTATTGGAAGCACGCCTTAGCAAAGGGTGATCTGATCCTGCGCATTACAACACAATACAATACATATTACTACAGGGCCTTCAGAGGTACAGAATCTGTAACAGTTTTGGGGGGCGATCCAGTATGTGTAATGGTTGGGAAGGTGAATGGCCCGTGAGGCAGTTGAGTTCATAGCCTGACTGCCAGCTTGTAAACCCTTCATTCCCACCCGGGGGTAAGGGGACTGGAACACCAATACTCCACTCTTTCTTGAATATATATTTGTATATATATATACAATGAAATAAAAGATATTCAAATAGTTTTGTTTAGTTTGTATTTCAGCTATTGGCTTATAAAAGACAAATGTAAAAACAGCTTTATGTTTACTGCATGATACTGAAACAAACTGACCAAATACTTTTTTTTTTTTTTTTTTTTTTTTTTTTTTAACTACGTATCCAGTGTTGCCGATCTGCCATCCATCCCCAAACGCTTCATGAGAAATGCGCTGCGTGTCAGAGGTCGGGATTGGTAAGAGCAGGATTGCAAAGGCAACAGATGCTGGCTTCAGCTGTTGAGGAGAAAACCGATCTGCAGGGAATATCTAGCTGGGGGGGGGGGGGGGGCTTTTAGACCGCTTCCTACTGTATTTAAAAGCACAGTCCTGACCCCCCTCACCCACTCCTCACAATACAAGAAACTCCTTCATGTGTACAGCACTGGTGTTCTGTATGTTTCTGCTGTTTGACTGGGGGGCACCGAAGCAGAATGAATAAATACACCAGAACAGACTCAGCCTTGTTCACTGTTGCCCGTTACTTTTCATTTGTTCTGTTTATCTATGTTCTTTTATATTCGTATTGAAACTATTTTAGCTAGGCAATGCCACGGATAATGTTTTGGTTCGAAATCCTGTTTAGGAGCTTTCCCCTGTACGTTCACATGTTTTATACTGTTTACTGTTCATTCTCATCAGTGAGTAGAGGGTATTGATTGCTGAGCATTTGTTCGAAGTTAAATTGCATTAAATACGCGGCTCCCCTGATGGATACCATTAATATGTTTATTGTGTTTGACAGCTTTTGATTGATCCCTGTTTCTCAGACTGTCTGTTCATGTACAGTTTTCCATGTCCCAGGAGCAACTGTTCCTCTGCACAAAGTTCTTATTGCTGAGTTCATTGCAACAGAGCCAAACTATGTGAACCGTATGAATGCTCTGCGCCTCGTGCCTGTTTGCAGTACTTTCAATAAAGTGTTTTTTTTTTTTTTTTTCTTTGTTCGGGGTGACTTGCAACCTGCTCCTTTTTTAATTCAAGCTGAATGTCAGCCTTTTGGGTGATTTTTTCTATTTTTATGTCAGGCCACAAGATGTCACTGTTACGAAAGTTCCTTAAAATTGGGCTTTTATTGCTAGTAAAAGGTAACAGAAAAAGATTCCCTGCCCTGCATGAAGTCTATTTGTGTTTGTTTCATGCAAAAGTCAGAACACCCCCCCCCCCTCCTCCCCCCTTCCTTGTTTTTGTTGGTTCCCTATCCAGTTTTCTCATGCAAGAGTTTCTAAATGAAAGGGTGGTGGAGATGAAGGTGAAAGCGATGTAGTGTTTTCAGAGCTGCAGTGCTGTGCTTCTCATCTGAAGGAGCAGATCAAAGCCACTTGTGCTGAGTATCTGAAGAGGCTC
The DNA here is from genome assembly GCF_902713425.1 of Acipenser ruthenus. Classification (NCBI taxonomy): domain Eukaryota; kingdom Metazoa; phylum Chordata; class Actinopteri; order Acipenseriformes; family Acipenseridae; genus Acipenser; species Acipenser ruthenus. The sequence goes on from NC_081211.1 coordinate 1,499,158, forward strand.
AATCTGTGCTCTCACTAAACCAGACTCAATGCTCTCAAGAACCTCTTCTCCAGCCCGCCTTCCCCTTCAGGAAGTAGCATGACCTAAAGGGGAAGAATGTCCAGACTCAGACAAAGACAAGGTACAGCGAGACACACCTACAACATGAAAAACAAGCACCGCATTAAACTAAGAGAGAAAGTGCATGAACAGGTAGAGAAAGTCACAACAGGGAAATCCATAAATACCCGGCCCCTCTGACAGCCTGCTGTTGCAGCTCCTACGTGTTGTTGATTCAGTCCAGTGTTAAAAAGTGTTATTTTGTTACAAGTGGATAACAAACTGCATGCTAATCCCATTCTCCCACTGCAGCCCTTATTAAACCTGCCAAGTGCATAAACAGAATATGATTAAGAACACATAGCATAGGATAGATTAAAAAAAAAAAAACAGATAAAAAAGACGTTATGCAAATTGAAGTGTTTCTAGGCTGTGCTGTAAAACAGCACTCAGTGGCTCATATTCACAAAGCAGGTACTGCTGTGCCAAAAAACAAACTGACAATGTTAGGAGCTCTTAAATGAGCCCCCCCCTGAGTTATTTATTTGAAGCTTTTAAATATGCTTTGTTATCTATTTAGATAAGAAAAAGATGAAGTTAGCACGGTGGTAAATGCAGAGCAAAAAACGTGCAAACTTTGCACAAGAGCAACCGTATAGTACATCTTTTGTATTCATTGATTTATTGATCGATTTATTTATTCATTCATTCATTGGTAAGGACACCCACTCACCGGTAAGTGACAAATGACTTTTTTAAAGAGCGATCTCCTGGGAGACACACTGCTGAGTCAAGACAACAGCCTAATGAGGGATCGCACAGACTCACAATGCATTCATTCTCATGCGGTTTGGAGCTCAGGCAAAAGCATGCTTATAAACACAGAGCTCCAGCTGAGAAAGAAGAGGCTGTGATTGGCCGGACCCAATTCAAATTGAAGCCAGATTGGTTGTTATTGGATGACTTGGTATGCAGAGTAGGATTGGGAATCTTTTCATTACAAATAATTAAGGAACTATTCAATAGTGTTTCGATGAAACTGTCATTGATATATATATATATATATATATATATATATATATATATATATATATATATGTATCACAAATATACAGACTTTTTTGTTTATTTATTTTTTGTTTATTGGTCCTCAAAATGCATTCAACACATTTAGGATTACATGCTTTCCTTTATCGAGCAAAGAAAATCCATGATTGAAGTGAATGATAGGGAAGCAACGTCACTGTTTAACCATTTTTGTTTCTTCAGAAGCTTGGTGAGTTGCATCTCCCTTATAACAGTTTACCCCAGATTACCACCATGTATTTGAATATGCTTTACCGTACCTTAGGGCAAGCTTTACAATGCTAGCCTATGCTTTACCCTGATTTCACTGTGCTTTGCAACCCTTTCATATGCTTTTCCTGTGGGATACTTTTATATATGAAAAAGCCAGAATGAGGATAGTAAACCTCTCTCTCTGGTGGCTGTTAGAGGACATTCCTCTTGTGATGATCAGCAGCAGGATGTGTGAACGGCCCTGGTAAAGCCCAGCTGCCCCCTCCCCCCCGAAGACTTCATTGTCTTTGGAACGACATTGCAGTTTAGAAGGAAGTCTCGTTTTGTCTCTGTGCTTTATAAAGGTAGACATGATGGTCCAAGTTACCTACAATCCTGTTAGCAAGTAAAGTTAACGAGCATTATATGTAAGGAACGCCAATGTAAGCTGAATATTCCTCTTATGATAACAAAGGCAGGCCAGGAATCTTTCATGTACAGAGCTCCTCGTGAATTCTGGAATCAGTTACTGCTTGTCGTTGGAAATGCAGCTTCACTGGGTACATTGAAACATTTCATTCACAATTACTTTCATGCTCAAAGTATAAGAAATCTGACTAATGAGAAATGTGTGTGAGAATCGATGATGTTAAATATAGAATATCAGTTTTGTAAGACAGCAATCTTGATCTAATTTGTAGTTATTTTACACAGTAAGACCCAGAGCACATACTGCATAACACACAAGGCATTTGAAAGCTTGAAAGTTGTTGACAGACTAGATAAACAGAGAGTAGTCAACCTCTTAACACTTCTGAATGCAATATTGCTTTACCACCTGAGTTCTCTTTGGTATGTAAATGACGGTCACTTGCATAGCACAACACTGTGAATCGAAACAGACGGCCAACACAAACTGATCCATTTTCATTACAGAGTGTGCATCTGCAGGCTGCTGTGTGGCCAGCCCTGCTTGAGAAATTCAATTAGAAAGCAGGCTGCGTCTCACAGGGGTGGGCTTCTCTGCATCATACAGGTGCAGAGTGATGGATGGCAGCCTTTGCGAACCTGAAAGGGTGAAAGGTCAGGAACGGTCTGGTGTTGCTTGTATCATTGATGGTGACCTTGGCACTGCAGGGATAGCTGCCAGGTCAAGGCTCGGCTTGATCACGTTACTGTTCCTCAAAAAACTAAACTAGTATAAAATAACCCTCTGAACTGTCATTTTGTTGAATGCTTTTGTATATATTTTTTTCTCTTTCCAAAGGCTAGTATTTGGTTTCTTAAAAATGATATACATTTGTGATAGGGTAAAATACTTTTATTTGCAATTGCAGAGACTTTAAAAAACACAATTGCAGAATAGACATGTAAGCATATAGAACGTGTGTCGCTTTAGTATTTAGTAAACTAAACTAAACTAAGGGCCATTGGTCCTCCTCTATCAACCTAACAAAACGCTAGTTCGCTGTCATCATGTTGTATTTCATATTGAGGGGGAGCGGGGGTCCCTGGAAAATTGTTAACATATTAAAGAACTTTTTCTTTCTTATGACTCGGTGTAACAGCTGCATCACAGAGCCAAGGCGGAGAGTGGAGATCAAAAGAAGAAGAAGCATCAGGGTTTTAAATGTGTGTTTCTCGTGCAGCTACCCTGACTCACAGGAGATCAGCTTCTCAAACACAATGTATTGATCAGGGAAGGGGGGTTCAAATACAAGAAGGAGAAGAAGAAGAAGAAGAAGAAAAGGGGGAAGGCAGCATCTGTTCAGATGCACGTCACACAGTAACCCACAGCATCAGCTTATTTAAAAGATCTTTCAGCAGTTCTTAGTGGGGGTGAAGGGTTGAACACATATTACCTTCTAATGTCATACTGTAAAGATGAACTCAAAAGCAACTGGACACTTTTAGAACAATCTACTTGAATACCCCCTTCAGATACTGCATGTACCATGTTCAATGTATATCTATGCTATATACTTAATAATGCATATATGTTGCCTTATCATTCTACATATGTAATTTAAAAAAACAACATTGTGACCGAAGGGCATTAAAGTGTGGTTTGTTTTTTTAAATGTGAAAATATGTTATTATGAAATTTTACATCAACTCACAGAGGGTTAAATCCTTGCTCTTCATTCGGGCTAGATTAAGCCCTGTAGCTTTAAATGGTGGGCGTGGCCATCTCACGATTACCCGCCCTTTATGCAAAGCCGCCCCACTCCCTCCCGGATCCCCGGTTAATACGGCGCTGCAGTCTTTTTAACTGCGTTCACAGCTTTTGCAAGCTGCCGCGGGAAAGAGGCTGCAGATAGTTAACCTCACATGCACTCTGCTATAATACAACCTACGATTATGAATTTAGCAACAGGCAAGGACTAATTCACTTTTTTTTTTTTTTAATAGCAAGTTACCACTTCGTTTGGCACGAAATTAAGACGCAACAGGGACAGAAGAATCAGATTCAAAATCCCAAACTTTTGCAAGCGAGACAAAAAGAGGAGTGTGGACAGATCGAGATATTTTTCAATCAAATAATATATTTTTTTGTCTGTTTTTTTTTTTTTTTTTTCACGTCCACGCCCACAACATAAAGCTAGCGCTCTGAAAATACTGCGATTATCGGGAGCCGGCTGTTAAATTATTATTTAAAAGCCTATGCGTTTAATAACAAGCCAATTTGCCTAGTGCCCGTGGACTCGTTGGGATATCACAGGTTAGTAATGTTAAACAAAGTATATAATAATCTGTATGCATTTATGATACGCTCGTATCCACTGAACTGCAGTTGCAGAGGCATTTCATCATATTTTTGCAGTGGTGTGTAACATTAATATAAGATTTGATATACACAAACAACATGAACTATTTACAAAACATTGCGTACCCTTGCATCCTAAACACGGTCATTGCTGCAGGTAAAGTGTATTGTGTGTTTTGTTTTTTTGTAGACATAATTTAAACCCGCTGTAAAGTGATTGAGTACCTCTTAATCTGATTTAAGCAGCCTGTCTGAGGTTGCTAATGCCGGGTGCATGTTTAGTATATTGAACGTTCACTGGCTATTGAATGTGGACGTCTTTGTTACAGAACTACTCTGTACAGTTGATATGGAGGGGAGGACTTTGCAAAGAATTTTCCTCGAATTGATGAGGGATATTAATGCTTAACATTCCAAACATAGTTTTGTTCAGCTGCATGTAGAATACAAGTTTAGTTGTTTTTTTTGTATATGCTGAACCTGTAACGCTGATATTATATATATTTTTTCTATTACAGATTTTTTTTTAAAGGGGGATACGTATAAACAACAAGAAAAGCATCGTAGCCATCGATGCCTGGAATTAATTCAAGCGACCCACTTTATGAAAGCTGCGAGATGGAATACGACAGCTACCAGCACTATTTCTACGATGGCCACGACTCGGAGGAGGATTTTTACAAATCCACTGCACCCAGCGAAGACATTTGGAAGAAATTTGAACTGGTAGTAGCCACACCTCCCATGTCGCCCATCTGGTCCTTGGAAGGTGGCTTGCAATCGCCTCCCAGCGCCGGGGACAAGCTGGAGTGGGTCTCCCAGTTTTTAGGTCAGGAGCATGGTGAGGAAGGACAATACAAGATCGACACAGAGGAGATTTTTGGCAATCTCAGCTCGATTATCATCCAGGACTGCATGTGGAGTGGCTTCTCGGCCACACAGAGGCTAGAGAAAGTTGTAAACGAGCGACTTTCAAACTCTGGGACAGCGGCGCTGCAGCCGGCCAGGGTCACCCAAACGACTCAGACTGGCACTGCCAGCACAGGTGCCCAACCGGCGGCTGTTGCACAGAATGAGTCACCGCATAATAATAACCCGGCCGCGGATTGTGTGGATCCGGCTGCAGTCTTACCTAACCCATTCACCGTTAGGAGCAAAAAGCAAGCGTCCTCAGGTTCCGAGTGCCGTACCGATTCTGGTAAGACATAATACCAAATTAGGTAGCCAAATGCGTTGTTTTTAAAACCTGTATTTTTTGGTGATGGAGTAAGACGTGAAACATGTGCCCCTTTACTGTACAGGGAGTCAGTTGAGTTCACTTGGATAAATTGATAAACCAGATACGGATTTTGACAAATATATTTTTAAGTTGCCAACAGCGCTAAAAGCTTCTTTCTTTTTTTTGTTAATATTTTTTTTAGAACACGGCTTGTCTGTTTTGCTTTTCTTGCGGCCATATATCGTTCTAAAATATTGTGGTGCGTGTATAGTCTGCTGCGTAGCTCACGGTTACGGAAGTGAGAATTGTGCTCAACGAACCGGTTGACACCAAGAACAGAACAAGAAAAAGGAAGTTGCATAACCGGGTACGAGAGCTGTTTACAAAGGCATTGATTCTATTGTAGAGATCAGGAGTACAGTTTGTTCTCAAGATTTTTTTTTTGTTTAACGAGTCAGCATTTTATACTCTCAACGCCCATGTCATGTTGCAACCATCCCCGTACGTTTAAAAGGGTAAAGCGGGTGTGCTTCCACAGGAGTGGTTCTTTGCAAAAATTGCTGTATTGCACTTTATTATTTATTATTATTATTATTGCACTGATATGAATATCTGCGACACGTATATTCGTGTGATTTGTAAATAAGAAATCCTACACATTCAATGCATCTACTAACAATAACGTGTAATATCAACACAAATAACTCTATAGTACATTGTCTGTATTTTAACTAAGTATTATTACAGGAATGATTCGACATTTAACACGTGTTGCGCTGTGGACTGGAAACGCCCAAGAACAAAGGGTCTAGTTTTTTAGTAGCCAACAATAGCTTGCTCCAGCAAAAAAAAAAAACAGCCAATTACAGCAAAGTGAACTGGACTGCTGCGTTCGAAAAGTTCTTGAATGACCAATGAGAGCAACGAGGGGGCGGGGCGGGGGTAGTGTGAAGCAGAATGAGGAAGCGCGTGGGTTTGAACAATCGTGCTTTAAACTTTTTTATGAATTAAAAAGTGCCAGATTCTAGATTTGTGGATCAAACCAACAAGCTGTTTTGATTTTTCGTTTATTTTACTACAGCCTAACCCTGAATACCGCCTAACCCTGAATACCATAAGAGCTCTTCCGTATTCTGTGTTTTACTTCGAAAAAGTTAATGAATGATAATTGTATACATCGAAAATAAACCTATACAAAATACAAATCCGCAGAGAAATCACTTTTAAAAGCCCAAACAAATGTTTTCTAATATTACACCAGGCAACATCCCATGTGTGCCGGTGATTGTAATTTGTAGGTATTATGTGTAATTTGTATTTAACTGCTACTAAATTACCAACAATAACCCTTAAAAAAATGTGCAAATGGGCGTGTTTTGAATGACCAGCTACTACGGTTGATTTGTGTTACTATAGCCCGTCTTTTTTTTTTTTTTTTTTTAAATGCTGTTCGTGTGGGGGAGCTGTACTGTCTCCTCTCTGCCGGTTCTGCTCTTTGATACCCCGTTTCATAAAGACAGGGATGCCCTGGGCGGGACTTGCCTGCCCCCCTTTGATTTATAGCCCATTAAAATAGCGCATCACCCATGTGAAATAGCTATTCAGAGGTAACAAAGGCAACCGCGCCCCACCCCCCACAACCCCGCTCAGCTTATTTCAAATTCAAATTAACGCTATGGGCACCGAACAATGCAACACGAATTCCACTTAAGCTTTCACACTCGCCCAAGGAAGTTTGTAAAAACTTTGAGAAACTCTGAAAGGTTAAGATGTATAATTAAATATATATATATATATATATATATATATATATATATATATATATATATATATATATATATATATATATATATATGGAAATGCATTTCACTTTCTTTTACTCTATATTACTTTCATTGGCATCAACTGTTAAATTAAATACATAAATACAGGTTTAGTAAAAAAATAATCCTGTAAATATTAGACCATAGATGATGGGGTGTCTAATCACTGTGTAATTAACTACTTCAAGGTCTGAATAGAGGTTTAATTAATTGGTTCAATGAAGCCATATGGAAGGGTTGACTTTGGTAACCCCTGCTGTAGATCACAGCAAATCCACTTTGAAACAACAGAATGCAGTTCCATGTACAGTTTGAGCTACATCAAACACACACATAGGAAAGAAAACAGGGAAACAGCCGATCTCAGCTTACTCCAGCAAGCACATTTGTTTTTTCTAGCCTCCAGGCCAGTCCGTTTGGATAGACCATTTGTGTGCAAACATTTCTTATCTGATAACTGCCTGACTGCTGTGCGAAACCTGTCTTTTTAAACAGGAATAAATCAATTCATTGGAAAGCTGGTGATTTCCACAAGAAAGTGTCCAGTCGCATTTCCACACACGATCAGAACACCTTGAGCTATAGATTGAAAACAGAAGTACTCAAAGCCATTTTTAGTTGTTTCCAGAGCCATATCTCATACCATCTACTCTAGATAGGATCTACTCTAGATTGGGGGGGGGGGGGGGGGGGATTTTTCTGTTGGCTGAAAATGAAACTGCTTGCTAATATTGAACTGGTGTGAACTGTCATACAGGAGGTTAATGAATGAAGCAGGCAACTAATAATAATTGTAGATATGGCAGTTTCTTTGGTGGCTGCCGTGGTCCTTTTTTATAAGGAAGTCTTGTAATAATGAAACTGGGTGTGAAAGGAAAAACGCAAGCCGCACGTTGACCGTAAAGCACACACGTGAAACTAGCTTAAAGTAATTTTTGATTTGCACAGAGAAAACTTGCAACAATGGGAGTTGTATCATTCAACGATATTTATCCAGATGAGTCAATTGAGAACACATTCTCGTTTACAATGACGACCTGGCAAGATGCTCACAGCACACAACATCAAACACAAGAAATAGAGTTCAAAAACACATCATCAATCGTAAAACAACTCAGCAGCAACTTGGCAGGCACAGGTGTCAGTCAGCAATGAGTCGACCCTACGGCTAGAAGCAACCTCGGATATACGAATCGTTCTAAGTTTAACTTGAAACTCATTCCAGTCATTGGCTGCTGCAAACTGAAACGGGTGATGACCAAAAACTGTTGATACCCTGGGAACAACCAGTTTAATAAAGTGACTGGATCTTCAGTAGTACGATTAAGAAGAAAGCTCCAGTAAGGTTCGGTAGAGTAACATATGGCAGTCGTCTTGTATGTAAAGAGGGCCAGTTAACGGAATGCGTTGATATGTTTTTAATAAGCTCGCCTGTGTGTTTCTCTCCTAGAAGATGAAGAGATTGACGTGGTGACCGTGGAGAGCAAGCAGAACAGGAGGAAGCCGGTGACGATCACGGTGAGAGCCGACCCCCTCGACCCCTGCATGAAACGCTTCCACATCTCCATCCACCAGCAGCAGCACAACTACGCGGCCCCCTCGCCGGACATCTACCCCGACCCGGAGCCCCAGCCCAAGAGGATCAAACAGGAGCCGCTCACCCCTCCCCCGGAGGAGCCGGACTTCAGACCCACGCTGCTGCAGAGACGGCACAGCTCCAAGCCGGCCAGCCCGCAGAGCTCCGACACGGAGGACACCGACAAGAGGAAGACCCACAACTATCTGGAACGCAAGCGGCGCAACGACCTCCGATCCAGGTTCCTGGCCCTGCGGGACCAGATCCCAGACCTGGCGGACTGCCCCAAGACCCCCAAAGTGGTCATCCTCACCAAGGCCACGGAGTACCTGAAGGTGCTTCACGCCAGCGAGAAGCACAAGACGCAGGAGAGGAAGCAGCTCAAGTGCCGGCAACAGCAGCTCTTGCGGAAGCTTACAAAATTGAAACGATCTTAAAAACCAGACCACCTTCTGTAAAGGGGGGAGAGGGAGGCTTGACACAAATACCTTAGTGGTATGACTTTTTTGTTTTTGTTGCACATTTTACTTCAACACAAGAGTTGACACGGTGGTAGACTGCAGCAGACAAAAATGGACTGCTTTGCAGCCAAAGCACATGACCCATGGGTGGGTGAGGGCGGGTGGAGGTGGTTTTTCAGATCAGCCCATATTCTGTGTCAGAATCTTCTTCTGCTCCATGTATCCTGTATATATAAAGTGTAAGAAGTGGTGTTGCCTTCTTCAGTAGGCAGTTCCCATTGCTGCATTTTAAAACTGTGAATGGCAGTTACGTCCACGGGAGAGTTGTAAATATTGTAAAATGGCAAACCTGCCTGGTCTGCCTTCCATGTTGAAGTCCGTTTCCACTAGAGAGAGTTGCCAGGTATTTGCCTATTAGTGGAGACTGATAGGCACTGCTCACTTCAGATGTGCTGTGTAAATAGTTATCGTGTACATGGCTGTGAATGATTGTGTTGTAGAGACTACTGTAAATAATAATCCTTCAGTTCAGGAACCAAAAGCAAGACATTTTTTTTTTTTTTTTTTCTTTGTTTTGTGTGCGTTCCCCCAGGATATCTCAGAGCTTTTATATTTTTGTTATCTAAAAATAAAAGAATAAAAAACACTACTGTACTTTACTGTAACACACTCTAGTCACTTTGTGATACTGTCTTCACTGCCTGTCATTTTTTTGGATTTATATATATACAGTATCTGAAAAGAGAATTTTATACTATTTTTTTTACAGAATTAAGTTTGTAAAAAGTTTAAGGTTTTCGTTTGTAAAATTGTATAAAGAGCAGTGCAGTCTGTGCTGGACAATGTCTGTACCCTACTGGCTCAATCCCTGTTGCATCACAGGGCTGAATTGCCACGCTGATGAATGCATGTAGATTGCAATTGCAATGCATTCACAGGTGGACCGAGGCTTTCTGCGTAAAGCAGCCCTGTGTTTTTAAAGTGCGCGCTATTTCAGCCAAGTATTGGTTTGCCAAAGAACCGTAACGTATTTGTGCAGCAATTAAGTAAATTGTGGTGGAAAGCAAAAAGTGAGTAAAACGTTTGTTTGCCTTTGCATGATCTTAATCTGTTTGTGGGGAGGAAAAACAAAATGCAGGTTGTGCTTTGCAAGGGATTTGTTTTAGCCAGTCGGCACCACAGGGTTTAGTTCTGACGAGAGCTCACTCGGAATTGGCAGGTCTAATGTAGACTCGGAAAGCAAACTGCACCCCCCTCCTCCCCCACCTGGAGTCGCCTTCCAATTGATCGTGGGGCCTGGTCAAGCCAAATCAACATTCTGTCCTGAAGGCACTAAAACATGCCAGTCGTTTACTGCTCAGTGGGACTAAGGAAGTAGATTTTGGACTGGCCATTCTAGAAGTGTGTTTAGGAAGCTCCTTGCTGTTCAGCTGAAATGTCACCAGGATCATCTTGCCTCACACACCTGTTACTTTTTTTTTTATACCCCCTTTTGAACTGGTCCAGTGAACCTGGATATGGACTAACATCTCTTGGTACGACAGCGGGGGTGCTTTGGGATGGAATTGGGGGATGCGAGAGGGGGTGGGGGTGGGGTCTTTCTCTTTTTTGTTTTGGCTTGTATTGTCCAGCGCATACCGACCTGTCTTTCACAATGTATATATAAAAAAAAAAAAAAAAAAAAAAAGCTTTATGAATGACTGATCTCTCCGGATTTAGCACTTTGTGTTTCAGTACCTCAGAAAATAAAATTAAATTGAGTTTGAAAATAAAATGCAAACGTCTGTCTTTTTTTTTTGTATTTATTTATTGTTCGGCAAATAATCATACTCCTTGTTTACCGTTCCTGAGAAGTCTTTCTTTCTTCTAGAAGATTGTTTTTCTGCACTCTTATCTTCTCCAAGTGTCTCTTTTCTTTGTTCTAAATGTTATAATTTGAACATAAAGCAATAAAGCATTTGTTTAACTTGCACTGTTAGTACAACACTACTGTCAGCATCCTCTACTCGGCCTGAAAGCTGAGCACCTGCTTACAATGAATCCATCCCAGCAGTGACTAGACTCTCCTGCATTAATGATAAACACAGCAAGTAATAAGTGAAAATGAGCAGGGAGACACACCAGAGACACTTCCCTTTTAATCAGCTGGAGTAGGAGTGATGACTAGACTCTTACTGACCTAATGATTAAAGTGTAGTATCATTGCAGCGCATTACAGAGCCCATCCTGCGAAGTGCTGAAAGCAGACATGCCAAGACTCTTGTTTTAGGAACTCTTCTGTCCAGCAGTCTCACCTCGAAAAGTTTGGAAACGACAAGGGGAGATTGCAATAATCTTACTCCTAATGCACTGCAGCTCTGTAAATGCGTGTCTTGTTTAGTGCTGAGTAGCTAATGTCAATGTGCTGTATTCCTGCATACTTTATGCCTGCAATATTATAATGATGACAGATCATAGTAAATTAAATACTACACTGCTGAAATGAAGACTCTCATTATGAGATGTGGGGAACAGTGTTTTAGTGGAAACCTAGAATATAGTCTCAGTATAGTTCACTGGGTTCATTTCTGAGCAGAATTCCTGGGGAAGTCTCATACCTACAGGCAGCAGCCACTGTTTAGATTCAGAAGTGCTGCCCATCACACTGATTTGTGAGTGGGTGTACAAACCTGATACTCTCCTGCAGACCATTTGTGTTGCTGTTTCCAAGGAAACGCACTGTTCTCATCGCTGTATTAACAGCACCGTCAATTGAAATGCTCAGATCTGCCAGTTTCTATAGTAACTACTTCTCTCTCTCTGGTTTAAAATCACAACCTTTATATGTTTCGAAAGCCTGGTAGCTTTGCAGAGTTACAAGCTAGTCAAAGAGTGTGACAAAACGAATGGGGTGTTTTTTGTTATTGATTTAAAACAAAACAAAACAAAAAAAAAACGCAGATACTCTTATACTTGCATACTGTAATCAAATGTTTACACAGACATATATATATATATATATATATATATATATATATATATATATATATTTGAAAAAAGGAAAACGGATTTGTAGGTACAGATGCCTTGACCAGTCTGCACCCAGCTACCTCCAGACCCTCATCTCTCCCTACACCCCCACTCGACCTCTCCGCTCCGCCTGCACTAGAAGACTAGCTCTACCTCCGCTACGCTCCCCTGCCTCCAAAGCCCGCTCCTTCTCCACCCTTGCTCCGCAGTGGTGGAATGACCTTCCTACAGATGTCAGGACTGCCCAGTCCCTGACCACATTCCGGCGCCTCCTTAAGACTCACCTCTTCAAAGAGCACCTGTAGAACTCCTCTGTTTGTATCCTGGGACACTATCACCCTTCATGTAAATGTGCTTTATTTTGCTCTTATCGGCCCCTATTTTACTGCATTTAATCCTGTACTTCAGAATACTGTAATCTGCCAAGTTTTTAACCTGTATTACCTTGTATTTACTCACATCCTGATGTAACTATCACTATTTAATCATATCCTGATGTAACTATCACTATTACCTGCTGTATTATTGAATTGTGGTTTGTCAAACTTGTACTTTACTTGAACAAAAGTTATTGTATTTCTTGCTCTTATTGTATTACTTGTATTGTAACGCTTGAAATGTTTTTGCTTACGATTGTAAGTCGCCCTGGATAAGGGCGTCTGCTAATAAATAAATAATAATAATAATAATAATAATAATAATAATAGGTAGCCCTACACAAAACTGGATAATTGATCAAACTTGATGTCTATTTATATTGTATGTATTGCTAATTTACAGTTGCGTTTGTCATAAATTAACCATAGGAAATGTAAACAGGCATTGTAAATTAGTGAATAGCAAAGAGATTCGGGGTAGACGTCAAATACACTAATTTATTGCCATCATGATGAGAACGCAACATCATGTCCACGTTTCTATGGTAACTGTTCCCATGGCTCTCTCCGTCCTCCCTCGTTGTCTCCTTGCATGTTCAACGATGGCTGCGGCGGCGGCTGTGCATCACACGCTGAAGCAAAGCGTCCTGCCGCCTCTAGTCGTGATACTGGGAGCCACAGGCACCGGGAAGTCCAAGTTGGCTATCGAAATCGGTCGCCGGCTGCGAGGAGAGATTATCAGCGCTGATTCCATGCAGGTTAGTGGAGTGTAACAACGAGCAATCAAAGAAAACACGTGAAAGGCCCGATACGCCTGGCGCTCGCTTAGGAGAGGTAACCGGAAGAGACGCCGCACTGGAGGAGAGGAGGTACCGCAAGAGGCAGGCAGCCGCTTTAGTTTAGTAAACGTTTCTCTGGTCTGTGACACCCAAGTCGTAACACTCCTAGTACTTGTGAATAAGCAGATTGACATCAAGGGAAAGTACCTGTATATAGTCTTCTTTAAAAAATATAAAAAAAACTTTCCTATTAAATGTCCGTTTTGATTTAAATAAAGCTAACTGCTACAGTACAGTATGCTGCATAGTGTATGAAGTACATTAGCGCTATCTCTAATCACGATCCCATACTATACTGTTATGCTTAGCGCACAACAGCAGGCTTACTGTCGATAAGATAGTGTGAGATGCCTCTTATGAAAGTTTACTATAGTAAAAACATACCAAAGTGTAGTAAAGCAAAGTGAAAATCTGTAAAGCATTGCAAAGCCCATAGAGGTATGGTAAAGCAGGTATGGTATAGTTAGTGAGACTTCCAGCTGTGACGTGAGGGGTGGGTCTGCCCCACATACAGTAGGGGTATATTTTCAGGGGCTTTCCATTTGCACTGTTTTGTTTACTGGCAAGCCCACAAACTTTTCTTATTTCTGTTCAGGGATTTGTATCTGAAAACTGAACACAGAAATTGACCCTGTTGTGTAGAGGTTAAGGAGGGGTTTCCTGTAACTGTCAGCAGTACTTTGCATTTTGCTCAACATAGATTAAAAAGATAGCAAACACAATCCTATAGACTATAACAAGGTGAAGAAAAAAAAAACAAGCTTGCCTTTTAACGTTTTTTTTCATTTCTTACTTTCAGATGTATATTAGGTATATATAAATAAATAAATAAAAAGCAGCCTCTTATCTCAAAAGACTTATCTTTCTTTTTACATATTCCCCATCTCTAATTGACATCTCCTCTAATCTGCTGCCAGATCACATTCTTCGCTCATTGACAGAAAGGCTTTCCATTGCTCCAGGTATGCTGATGATCAGAGTGGCAGTGTCATGCCGAGTGGCTGAGTTACAGGCTGTGCTCTGTGGGGTGTGGGGGTAGGGGGGTCAGACTGGAGGGGGACCACCTGCTGACCTGAGAAGCACAGCGATCCGAAATGACCCAAAGCCTTCATTTTTGTTAAGCAATAGTTTGCTCCATTTTTTTTTTTTTTTTAAAAGCAACTTTGTTACAGACGTGATTTATTGCGTCTATTTGAATGTGGATGCTTTATTTTTTTTTCTGCTTGCATGTCATATCCACGATCCCTTGCCACTGTTAGTTTGGGGGTCGTGATGGTAAAGCTGGTCTCTCCCTGCGGTTACTTGAACCCCTGCTGTTCTTGCTTCACAAGTACCTTCAATTATTAAAGGATATTTTATACAGGACCCACAGAGCGACAGAATCTGATTCACAGGGAAGTTCTCCCTCCATTTAGTAGGGCTTAGGGAGAAGGGAAGGTTTGAGAGACTTCAGTTAGACAAAGATAAGCTAAAGGGTTTACCAAGTGCAGACAGACCATATATGTATGTATATATGTATTTATGTACTTAATGTATGTATGTATGCATGTTACCCAGTCCGTTAATCCAAACTCCTTTGGCGACCATAGTTTTGATTGGATTGTCTGGATGTTTCAGACAATTGAAGGTTGCTTTGAATGTACTTTAACTGGAGAGTTTCTGGAAGAAAATAAAAATGAGAAGCATGTATGTATTATTACTTGCATTGGAATTTCTAAGGGGTAAGCTTACTAAAGATTTCTAAAAGACCTTGGTTTATCTTTCACATAGTATCACCCGCTTCTCGTATTGAATGGCTCTTTTGCAGATCAAAGCTTTGTGATGGATGGAGACTGAACTCCAACCTTTCACCCCTTGAGAAAAAGGGTGTTCCTTCAAGGGCCGGGTTGCAGCGAGGCAGACATAGTGAGGGGAAGCTCACATTGCTGTGGATCTGCTCCTGTGGATAAACAGAGGGCTCCAGTTTCATGAGCACGTTAATACATCACAAAAAAAGGAAACCCTCCTCTTTTCATAGCTGTTTCATTGTGCTAGTAGTAGCCCCCAAAGAGGCATGCAGCCCTATTGTCTGAGCTCACCCCTGTCTCTCCCACTGTCCCAGTCCAGTAGAGAGAGTGTGAAAGGAGGCTGATCGCTGGTCTCATGTGGGAGGTCCCCCCACCCCACGTCTCAGGCACTATTCCCATCTCCATGGGGGCAAAGGGGATTTAAATAGCCATTGAAGGCCACACAATGGAAGTGCTGAAGAATTTGTGGGATCTTCCTACTTGAAGTAACAAATTCTGGGAAATCTGTTGTGAAGGATGAGTGGGGTTATATTTCAGAGGTGGAGGAGGAGGAGGACTATGAAAAACAATATATGTGCATTCAGATTTTTCCAAGTATATATTTGGAATGGAAATGTTTGTACCCCAAATTTTTTTTGTATCTCTTTTGTATCAACACTGTCATTGTCAAGTGAGACACTTGCTTCCTTGTGGCGGCAGTGTGGGGCTGTAGGAATTGTTAGGGTCATTGGAAACATAAAACCTCAATGCATGTTGTGTGCTGTTTTGTGGTGTGGTGTGTCTCTGTGTTACTTCATGTGAACGGAGGCCAGGCTGCAGTGTCTCTCACGTGAGGTCCTTCCCAGCCCTCACCCCTCGCTGTTCCCAGCTCTTTGGGCTCCGGATCAAAGCTGCCCTTGCTGACCATTGTTGGGAGTCACTGTGGGAAAGCGAGGGAGTGAGGGAATGTCTCAAAGGACTTTCAACAGGGCAGATATTGGGGTCTTCGGACAAATTTAGTTCAAGGTTAATCTGGTGGAGTGCTGAAAAGTTGTTGACCTTATTACCACCATATGGTATTTTCAATTATGAATTACTTGTTAATGATCTTCAGTTGAGCCTAATATAGTAAAATTTAAAAAGTATCCTGCAAGTAAACATGACAGTGAGCGTGAAAGGTAATTTGTCATTCAGTTCTGAAACACACTACTGCTCTTTGTTTTGGAGGACAAAGTATGTTTATGTATGTGTAACATTTTTTTGCATCATGTTTTATCCGCAGTGTTTAAGAACACACTGTAGCAATGTGCAGTGATAGTACATTCCCGTCACCTGCTAAAATGAATTAATAACAGGGAGTGACATGTCAATTGATGCAGTGTGACTTGTCTGGGGTGCTTAGCAGACACCTAGGGTTAGACGTGGGAGTGTTAAAGAACGGCAATGCAGGGTATTATATCAGCTAGATCGCACACACCAGTAAATGGCTTTTCAGCAGCAGTATGTGAAGCAGAAACGAAGCAGATACATGATGGGAGCTATGCTTTGGAAAAGAGTAAAGCAGAAGAGAAAAAATGGTTGAAATATGTTTGTCGTGGGGTCCCTTTTTTTGCTCGTGTCCAGGCAATTTAGTGGGTCAGGGAGCAAAGATAATAGAGCTAGTGTACTCTTTCATGTCTTCACTGGCAGGAGAATTAAACAGACAGCGATGGTTTAAGGAAGGCAGTTTTTTTAATGCCTCTATTTTGTCCTCCGCATAGAAGATGAACATACGTTCTGCACTTCCGTCAGGTCCAGACAGCACTTATATTTTGTCGCTCAAGTTTATGAGTTAACGCTGTTCATTTTCAAGATTTTAAAATAGTTTAGTATTTTCCCAAATGAACCAGTTCGCATTGTGTATCGTGCACTTCTGCAAGCCTGTGCATGCGTGCATCAGCTCAAGCATGTGAAAATGACAATAAGCAACCTGTATAATACTGTGACAGCTGCCTGCCCCTCCAGATTTAAAAGAAGTGGGAGGGTGTTTGCTAATTGTAGAGTGCATGAATATTGCATTGCAAAGGCACTGGCTTAGTTAACTTTGCGTTAAAACCAGAACGGCTGAAACATGCTAAGCAATGAGAGTCTTGTTTCTATCTCCCAATAGACTGAGTGGCTGCTTTCACTACATTCCTGCCACCAAGTTCACTGCAGAGCCTAACAGTGCGTGCGATTGTTGGGCAGCTGTTCAGTGTAGATGCCAGCAATTTCTGCAAAATGTACAGTACAGCAGTACTGTAAAGGGCGACCCTATTAAACAGACGCAGCCTGTATGCCTTTTACGCACTTGGGGGGGTTTATTCAATTAAACAAAAAAAAAAAAGAAATTTGATTGTGTATCACCATCTGGTATCGCTGGTGACTCACTGTTTGATCACACCCAGCCTTTAGCAAAGTGTAAGTCACTAAAAGCTTAAAGAGTCTTGTAAACCTGCACGCTTTTAGAAACTGTAGGTTTTTTATTTTAGTTCAAAACAAATTCTGCAGCATGACCCTACCCCGAGCTAGTATTTTCTGGAGGACTACTGTAATATTTAAAAACATAGCTCACTTTGTAATGTCTCATTCCGTAAAGGCGTTTCATTGATGAATACACGATGACATTCTTGGCCTGACTATATGTGTTTTGATGAAAGGTTTGAGTTCTTCACATTTCTGGAAACGGCAAGTAAGAGATTACAACTACTTGTAGAGCAAGTTATACTGCCCCACATTTAAGATAGCTGCCAGTATCTATTTCTTAACTTATGGTACCATATGTATAAAAAAAGGAAAATGTTAATTGATGATGGGGGGGATACCTAAACCCCAAACACAACACTACAATACCAGAGTGAGGAAAGAATACTTTGGAAATAAGGGAGGAGGGGTGGGGGTGGAGGAGCTGAAAGATCCCAAACATTAAGAGAGACGGACAGAAAGAAAAGGTCCATGCAACAGCTCACACTTCGTAAAAGATTTATTAGCTGTGCATTACAGTGAGTTCTCTGGTTGTCGGAGATTCCCAGAGGAGAGGGTGTAATTAGGGAAGAAGTGGGGGGGGAGGAGGGGAGCTGCCTGCCTGCCTGCCTGCTAATAATAATGGTGCTGTTCACTGGGTCAGGGTGCTGAATAGGAACTGGGTCACGCTGAGGACACACTGGCTCTCAGTTTCTGTCGGCAGCTGCGTCTCGTGTAGCCTGAGGTTTATAGCAGGCAGGCAGGCAGGCGCTCCAGTGAGCACAGAGCCCCTTTGTTTGGCGTGCCGTCTGGGGTGTTGCCTGACCAGTGCTAGCAGCAGTACAGCAGGCGAGATCACAGTTTCTTGGTAAGAGTAAATGGGGTTTAGTTCTGCTCTGCAAAGAGAGAAGAGGGGGCTGTGATGTATTGGCTTTGTACAGAAAAGTAGAGGAAAACTTTTTGATGTGTTGGAGAGGGGACCCCAGAGGGATTACTATTTTTACCCCCTTTTTCATTGGTTAGAAGCCAATAATACTGAAGTGCATACATTTCGTTCGTCCTCAAAAAAGAAATAAGTAAGCAATTTCATGCTTGAGTCTTAAGGAACAGCATTGGGCTTGTGTACTTGAACTTAAACTTTCCTACAATGGTATTCCTGGAATGAACAGCAGGGTGTCCAGATAGCACTGTGCACAATACTATACAGCTGTTGTTGTGACCACTGACAGGCCACTAACCATTGAGCTCTTTACATTTACAATCGGGCAGCTGAACCAGACCCCTGTATCAATAAACCCTTTGCTCTGAAACTGAACTTCAGCTTCACACAGTGTGTGGAAAGACTTGCTTCTTCCAGTAAATCCCTCTGATTTTTTGATTGAGTGTAACGAAGCTGAAATCTGTGCATCTCTGCCAGTAACGGGAGCAGTGCTGTCTTCTGCAGAACAGCCTCTCACACGGCTCAGCCTCTCCAATCTAAAGTGTGAATATTTCCCTAGGCGGAATGCATCATGTGCCTGGTATGGGCAGGCAGGCAGCACGGCCGGGACAAGCTGTCCTCATTAATACGAGATTCCATTAGGAGCTGGCACCCTGGCAAGGCGACCAGCAGAAAACGTACCAGCTGCAGTGGATTAAGAGACGCCTTTTTCTTCTTCTCCCCCCCCTTACCCACAAAAAAAGCTTTTATAAGTCTTTATCAACAGGGCACACATTGGAGAGCAGTGTAACCAGTTTGAAAAGCATGTAACAGGGGTGAATTTGAAGCTGAATGCTGTTGTGTTTTTGTACTGCACAGAATAGAAACAAGCAAGTGTCATGCTCTGTTACTGTTCTGATTTGATTTTACAGAACGCCCCAAAAATACATTATGATGGCTTGATGGTTTTTCTGGGGGGTAATTTTCTTTTTTCCCAGTATTTCATTTTCTCCTGTTTTCACTTTTCTGTACTCTGTTTGCGGATTGCTTTCCAGACAGGAAGATGATCTCACACGTACTTTCAAAACGGCATCCCTTAATTTCCTCATTCTAGAGACCAATGCTTTCACTGTTGCAAAAAAAAACACCAAAAAAAACTATTTGTCTGAGCTGCAGAAAACATTTTGCTGAAAACTATACCTTTAACAGCCTTCATATGCCAAACCGGTTTTAGTTATTGATTTGATTTGATTTGTAGTAGAAATGAAAAAGCTATGAGCTATTTTTTGGGTGTACTGTAATTGCTTTGTCAGAACAGCTGTAAAGCCTTTTAGAATTGAAGTTGGTTTGTGAGAGAGTTGTTTGCTTGTTTGTTAGTTAGTTGGTTGTGTAGAATAGATAGAGTAAGGGGCTCCCGAGTGGCGCATCCAGTAAAAGCACTCGCTAGAGTGCAGGATGCGCTCTATAGCCTGGACGTCGCCGGTTCGAGTCCAGGCTATTCCATAGCCGACCGTGGACGGGAGCTCCCAGGGGGCGGCGCACAATTGGCCGAGCGTCGCCCGGGGGGAGGGAGGGTTAGGTTGGCCAGGGTGTCCTCGGCTCTCCGCGCAGCAGCGACCCCTGTAGTCTGACCGGGCGCCTGCGGGCTTGCCTGTAAGCTGCCCAGAGCTGCGTTGTCCTCCGACGCTGTAGCTCTGAGGCGGCTGCACGGTGAGTTCGCAGTGTGTAAAGAAGTGGGCGGCTGACGGCACATGCTTCGGAGGACAGCGTGTGTTCATCTTCGCCCCTCCCGAGTCAGCGCAGGGGTGGTAGCGGTGAGCTGAGCCTAAAAAATAATTGGGCAATTTCAAATTGGGGAGAAAATAATAAAAACTAATTGGCAACGACTAAATTATTATTAAAAAAAAAAAAAAAAAAAAAAAAAAAAGAATAGATAGAGTAACACCAACTAAATGGAAAGAAAATATACAAAAGATACTGTAGTGTGCAACCACCTTTAAAATCTGTTTTCTGTGTGGATGTGAATAACACCCAGCCCCTTGAAATGGTTCCTAAATAATTTAGGTAGATTTTTTATTTTATTTTTTTCCCTGGCACGCACAAGAGGACTGCAGACATTCAGCTTTTCAAGCACACTCATCTCATCTCTCACAAGACCTGGTGCAAAAGTAAAATATATAGGTGCATATTACTTAATATGTTTAATTTCTTCAGATTTAGACCCTTGATGACAGAAACACACATTCAGACTATGTTCCAATCCCCCTCTTTCCTTGCAGTGATAGTAAATCAGAATTTTGAATTCTCTTGCAGGGACCCTTTGAATTGTGAGGTTTGAATTGGTTGAAACTGGGCATGCAAGCCAGGGGTGTTTCTGATACTTATGTTGAGTTTGCTTGTGTCCCGCAGGTGTACAAAGGTTTGGATATCATCACCAACAAAGTCACCTTGGAGGAGCAGGCACTCTGCAAGCACCACATGATCAGCTTCGTAGACCCCCTGGTCACTACCTACACCATCGTGGACTTCAGGAACAAGGCACTCTCTCTAATATCCTTTAAGCTGGGGCTATACCTAGAAGTGACCGCCCTGTATGTGCAACCTGCTGCATTAGCAACCACGCTCACCACACCTGATAGTGCTTTGGTGGGCAGTTGAAGTATTTTTGGTTACCGATAGCTCTGCGGCATGCGTCATTTTTATCTTTCAGTGATCAGAGTAAGAGCATGATAAGTCATCAATTTGGGGGTGTAACTCAAAAACTGTTGCTAGAAAAGTGAGCGATTTTTGGGAGTCCATTACGCCTTTATTTTATATGGGGTTATATTATGTAAAAGAAAACAGACATTGTCTTAGATAATGTACCGGCTGAAATCTTCGTACTTTCCTAACAAGATGCAACATTGTTTTAGCTTGAGATCGGAATAGTTTGCAGTTTAGGTTGGTACGGATGCTGGCTTTTTTTTTATATCAGGGATTTAACTCTATCAGAGCGTAGACTTCTGCCTTAGGGACATTTCGCAGACAGAAACATCCCAGTAGATTCTTGGGCAGCAAATGTGTAATAGAATAGATGAGGGTGTTGGAAACAGATATATTAATAGAACAGAAAGCTTGGAGGTAACAGAATACTAGGCATTCAAGCTTTGGGTGAGGGTGAGAATTGGACCAAAGGTCCTTGGAACAAGTGTGACTCAGAATACATTGTGCTTCTGATTTTACGGCCTCATTTGCCCCATAATGCCATTTCACCTCTAGCATTCTCATAACAAGGCAGATAGGACAGCTTCTTAGCTCTGGTTCCTGACTACAGTATTATAGAGACGGAGCTAAAAATAGTCTTTACAAGCTGTTCCAGTTTCTTATACTAGGACAAGAACCCAGGGACAAGAATTACGCTGTATTCTTGTCCTTGTCAAATAAAGTGAAATTAACTGGAAAGGGGTTTCCTTAACGCTGTAAATTGAAGATATCTATAAGAGGGAGAAGATGCCGATCATTGTAGGGGGCACCAACTACTACATTGAATCTCTGCTGTGGAAAGTGCTCATAGACACCAAGGTTAGAGTGCTGCAGTGCTGCAGCGGGGTAACTGGGCTGCTGTGCAACATCCTGTCTTCAAGATCACACTGGGGCTGGCAGGATGTGAACCACTATTAGATTAAACCTGGACTGCATGGATAATATTCTAACCATCTACAACATTTCAAGAATGCTAACCGTGTTATTGCGTTTTTTTCCTCATTTTAAAATCGATGACTACAGAGTTCTATTCATCGTCCTTAAAGAAGTGTTGGCTATTCGGAGCGCCTTATTAAAAAAACGCTCAGCTTTTCAAAAGCAGATGTTTCAGCTAGCAGTCCTTGATCAAGTATGAGAGAGATCTGTGAAAAGGGGGTAGGATTATTTGTGAACGGATGGGAGTTTCCTAGGGTATTAGCGGAAGAAGATGAAAGTGGAAAGCAAAGCTAAGAGGTGTGGCCGGAATATAAATTGCACACAGTCGGGGATTAGAGCCCACTGTAAGCGTTAATCACAGGTGAGTGCTGCTGATGGCTGCAAACAATAGACCTGTGTTATGAGGAGTAAAGTACGGCAACTTAAAAGCAGTAATTAGCATGCTGAAGAATGTGCACAGACGCGCAAATAGAAGAAAGTGGGGGGGGGGGGGAATTGCATAACCAAAGCCAGTAGGTAGATGTGCACAATATTATTGCCCAAGCTAACACCCATGAGATCCTACATCATTCATGGAACACTGATAATGTGATATCGGGTCCCATCATTGTAAATAATTAACCTTCCCCATGGTATGTTGGTTGTGTAGACACAGTGTATTTTGGTTATTTCCAGATACCATTGTGTAGAAGATTGATTATCTTCTTTGGTTCTCCGAAGTGAGTGAACCTTTGCAACAACCTGTGTCTTTCTTTCTTTCGCTAATATTTTCTCAATGTTGCAGTCGGGGTGGTTGGTTCAGCCCCAGCTCTGTGGGTGTCCCATTAAACCTGTTGGTTTGGAGGGCAGTTTTAATTTGAGCTCTCCTGACTCTGTCCTTGTGCCCCACAGCAGGAGGGTGGCTCAGATGGGGAGGGGGATGGAGAAGGTGGTGGAGAGGGCAGACGAGGTGACTCTCCCAGTAGGAAGGCTGAACTGGAGAAACTGGATGGCCAGGAGCTGCACCGGCGCCTCACCGAGGTAGACCCCGAGATGGCGGCCATGCTGCACCCCCACGATAAGCGCAAGATGGCCAGGTAACCCTGCCCCATAAACCCTATGAAACAAAACGCACAGCAAAATACATCTGCCTCTTTTAGCAGTTTGCTCAGTCCTCTGTACAGTGTAGTTTTGAACACTTACCTATTCTAGTAAGCGTTTTCTCTGATTATGAGCAATTTGCTCAATCCAACAATGTTCCCTGTTAACAGTCTGTTAGCAGTCACGGGGCCAACTTTAACAGTTTGTTCACTTTTAACGATTAACAGTTTGCTCAGTCCTAACACTACACCAGTCTGTTTGCACTGCAGTCTGCTCAGATGTAACATTATCTCTGTTAGCAGTGTTCTTGCAAATTATCCCCCTCCCCCATGTGTTAAACCTGTCTCTCTTTGGAGTTTGTGTCTGAAGCAGTGTGCTCAGTTCTGCCGGTGTCTTTCCTTAATCTGCCTGCCTGTTATCCTCACTTCTCCTGTCCCTTTGTTTTGTTGTAGATATATTTTATTTAGCTGGCTTTTTATTTTCACTCTGACTAATTTTCCTCGCGCAACTCTGATTGTTTCTTTATCACTCTGTGTAACAGTTTAACGTGATCTCTGCCCAGTCTCTTCCTTTGTTACAGGAAATAGCTTTTACTATGGGGAGGGGGGGGTGGCATGGGGGAGGACACATGGCTGATAATAAAGTCTGGGAAAACAAAAAGATCAATAAGGGATTTGTGACAATGTTATGCAAATGAGAGGCCAGAACTTTAAAAGTGGAGCTGTGTGTTTGTGCACAGGAGTCTGCAGGTTTTCCAGGACACAGGAATCCCCCACAGTAAACTACTGAAGGAGCAGAGGAAGCAGGCTGGAGGGGGCGGGCTGGGGGGCCCCCTGCGCTTTCACAACTCCTGTATCTTCTGGCTGCACGCAGATCTGGAAGGTAATGCGGATTCAATTGCGTTCGTTTTTCCTGCTCATTAAAACAATCCTCCTCAAAGGTATTTGGACATGGGCACATTTGTGTATGGTTTGTAATTTTTCTCTTTTGACATTAAAATACAGTAGTTATTCCAAAATGTAAAAACCTGATATCTTCACAGTTATTTATTTATTTATTTAGCTCTAGATGAGAGGCTGGACAAGCGAGTGGACGAGATGCTATCTGCTGGGCTCATTGAAGAGCTGAGAGAGTTTCACAACAGATTCAACGAGCAGAAAATACAGAACGACAGGTACTGTTTAAAAGACATGGCATGGACTCTGAACTACTGCACACCAACGTGCACCACTGTGCTTTCGTACTACATGTGTAATGGATGAAAACTTTAAAACACACATTTTTTACTAAAAAAAAATAAAATGCTGTTCACTCTATTAATCCTTGATTAACTTCTTAAAAGAGACATGCTGTCCTACACTGCTCTGAATGGGTTATAGGTAAGCACAGCACTTTTTTTTTTTCGGTTTGTTTCTGAAAAATGGAAACTGTTATTTTAATTGAAAAATTAATTCATTCTGAAGCCTAACCTGAATCACGGATGAAAACTGAGGCATGTTCTAACAAGATCTGTACAGACTATTACTGGGAAAATAGAAACACCTGGGGCCATAGTTATGACAATTAGGCAACAAATACTTGTTTGCCATACCCTCTTTTGTTTACCATATAAAATACAAAGGCTGCCTTTTATTATTAAAGGATTGATTCACTTCCTGGCTTATAGATTATGTTTTTCCAAATATAATAAATAGCTTTTTATTAAGTGCATCTTTTGAAGAATTATTTTTGTTTAAATGAAAAGGTTTCCCTTTTGCACTGCTCTTTGTAATCTCTATAAAGTGAACACAGTTCATCCAGTAGATCTTTACAACAAAAAAAGGAAGTAAACAAACAAAATAACTAACAGTGCCGTGTGAGGGGCAGTGAAAACAGTTCCCCAAACTCTAATCACAGTATTGAAACCTGACAGCTGTTATTTTTTACACCTAACACATTTAAACAGGCTTGTCTTTAAATGCTGTGAATTGCAGTCGTTCTCATATGTGACTGTGTGAGCTATGCAACTATACTATTTGACTGCCTGCTGGACTGATACTCTGGGACGTACTTTTCAAGGTGTTTAGACTTATTCAGTGTGCAAAAGTAAAACAAAACTGTAACTGCGGGTCATAGAATCTTGTCACCTATTGTTTGGTGCCTCTACCTTGCCAGGTTTCATTGCTTTACAGTGGATGGTGTTTTCACAAAGGCATTCCTATGTGGCATACTGTAGATAGATAAAATAAATAAGAGACGTGGAATTGGTGCACAAGTGGCCTTTCATCCTAGCAGTGCCGCCCCAGAGCCCCAGACGACATGATTCATCTGTTCTCCCTGTGCTTGGCAGCACATGTCGCCAGCCAAGTTCTGACACAGCACTTTTTATTTTCAACCCGACTGTATCACCGAGTTGAAAGCGCGTCCTGCTATACACTCAAGGTCAGACACTCTATCCCCCCCCCCCCCCCTCTCTCTCTCTATCAATGTACTCTGC
Organism: Acipenser ruthenus; assembly: GCF_902713425.1. Classification (NCBI taxonomy): domain Eukaryota; kingdom Metazoa; phylum Chordata; class Actinopteri; order Acipenseriformes; family Acipenseridae; genus Acipenser; species Acipenser ruthenus. Next base: position 1,524,946 of record NC_081211.1, read on the forward strand.
CCTGATGCGGCAGTAAAGCATGAACACAGTGAGACAGACAGGCAGTGCTGCAGTGTCTCTTTCCTCATCTCCCCCTGAGACCTTTTGGTCTTGCAGCCACAGCATTTTTTTTTCCCTGAACTGCAGAGTAGATCGACCGTCCCTAACTGAATTTGAATCCCGTCTGCGAGCTGTCAGGATGCTGTCCTGTCTGGCTTGTGCTGGTGTGTGGGGAGTAGGAGGAGGAGGAGGAGGGGAGGGGGGGGTTAAATGTAGCTTAGGTGCAGCCCTGAGCCCATCAATCCATCCCCTGCAGGACTGCCAAACTTGGATTTTTCTGACACGGGTATCAGTGATCCTGACACAGACCTGAACAGAAACTCATCAGCTCCTTCAGTAATGCAAGCCTGCTTACAGTACATGTGGCAACTGATGTTTTATTTTAAAAACATGACAAAATGACAAAAGTGTGTTTGTGAGAGAGAAGTTTGCTGCCTTTAACTTCAGTTATTTAACTTTGATTTAATTTCAATGTAAATTAACAGAATGACTACTGTATGGTATATTTATTAAATAACAGCTGTGTCTTATACTGAAAATAAAATACAAAAGGGCTTTTATATTAATATACAATTTTATATTAATTTGTATATTATTATTATTATTTTTTTTTTTGCTGATATAAATTTTTGAGTGGAGTTATCTTTCCTGTATTAGTAGTTAGAAGTGCTCTTTCTGAGTTAAATGCCTTAATTGCAAAGAAATTCCAATTGCCTTGACAATGTTCCTGTCCTGTGTTTCGTGTGACACGCAGCCAGGATTACCAGCACGGCATCTTCCAGTCCATTGGATTTAAGGAGTTCCACGAGTACCTGACAGTGGACTGCAGCGCCCTCGAGGACAGCCGAGAGAAGCTGCTGAGGAAAGGTAGGGGCAACGAGAGGCTGCTGTGCAACTGGGAAAGTGGTCAAATACTGCTGACTGTAAGTGGAGGCAGGTCTCACAGGGGATCTCATTACCTTGAGTCGTTTGACTTAGGGATTGAGTTGCCCAAGCTATACCCTTCTGGGATAAGCCACTGCAAGACTGAGTGTTTTACAGGTGAATCACAATGTATGTCAATGGTTGATGCAATCCAGGTGGATTCCCTGGTTCTGTAAAATGCTAAAAAAAAATAAACCCAGCTGTGACTTATCCCAGCAGGGTAGCAATCCCATTGCATAGCAGCTTGATAGGTTGATGAAATCAAACCCTTAGAGCAATGATATAATCTCCTGAGATACTGTAGAAAGCCACAGCTGTAAATAACCCCTTTTTGTAATAGAGTCCTGTCTGCATTATTTCTGCTATCTTACACTTGAGCTGCTAGCTCTGCTGGTAGGGAAGGTGAGATTAATGAGTGTGTCTCCGGCAGCGAGGCTTTATTTGCAGTTCTTTATCGCGTAATAATGGAACGATTAATTGTATGGAGAAGGTAGACAGCACTTTGGTCTTACCAGGTTCAACATGTCTCTTTTTAGGTTGCATTCCCAGTTTTAAGAAACGCTCAATGTGAAAATTCATGTATTACTTTACTTTTTATTCTGCTAAATCAAATTAGTCATGCCTTCTCCTTACAGCACAATGGGAAATATGGCTCATTGTCCTGTGGGTGGATGGATGCTTATGTTTTGAGTTTCTGTAGCAATACTTGCCTCCAGCAACACTGCTTTTAGTGTGTTTAATCCACACTAACTACATAAAGATAACCTTAATCGATAACTAACAAAAACTAAAAAATGTATTCTGAAAAAATTTGGGAAAATGTAATTTATGGACATACCAAGGGCTGTTGTATGGTCTGCCGTATTCAGTGCTGTTACAATTGCAGGTTGCTGTTTTAATGTTGATGTTTTAGTACAAAAACCTGGACTGTTGTTAAAAACAAGATTGCTAACACAGCGCTATATAGAAGCCACATAGCAATATGGATAGCTGCCTTCCCCTCTAGTGAGCAATAAAGCAATCCACCTTTAAAAGAAACTACAATGACAGTAGCTTAATAAAAGTGTAATGGAAAAGTAATAAAAAAATAAAATAAAATCAGTGCTACCGTTCCCAATAAAAATAAAGTGCTTGCTGTATTGCTAGTCCCATTTGCTGCATGCTCACTGCAGCCCTTTACGATTGGAGGTGGAGTTTGAATTGTTATGCATCCCACAGCCCAATGCAGTGATCGAAATAAGGTGCCTATTGCATGGCAGTTTGAGCCTTTCTAGTTTTTGTTTCAAGCATGCTTAAGCACACCTTACTTTGTTGCCTACACATGGTGTGGCTAGTTATGGAGCTGCTTAAGCATGGAATGGGTCAGATTGCCATGTCTTTTAACCAGCCTTGTAATTGGAAGACTGGTGAGCACACAAGCACGTCATGCATTTCAGTCAACACTTCTCCCTTTAGGAAGGTGTGGGGGATTCACAACACCTTCCAAAAAAATTAACTGAAAAAATGTGTGACTTCTTTATTTTGCTAAGAAATTTAGCAGAAAGGGGGTTAAAAAAATAAATATAAGAAGAAAATGACTTGATAGACCGCTCTTCTTGATCAACAGGTGTGGAAGCACTGAAACAGGCAACCAAGCGCTACGCCAGGAAGCAGAACAAATGGATCCGAAACCGGTTTCTCAACAGTAAGCTTTTATGGTTTGAGGTGACGATGTCTGTATAACATGCATGTAGGATTCACAGCCTGAATCCAAACAAACTGCCATTTCAGCCTCTGATTAGGGTCATGGTACATTTTAGTAAGAAATGCCGCGCGTCGTACCTGCGCACTTTGAAAAAGTTTTCCATTCAGAAAATAAACAGTGCAAACTTTGCCCTAGCCTTTTTACTATGTACACTTTGATGTGTTCCTTTTTTCTTTTCACTGTTGTAAATTGTTGCAAGCTTTGTATAATGGTTCCTTAACTCAACCAATACTATACTGTGAACTGTTGACTAACAAGTGTTTGCCTTTTAATGTAACAGTGTGAAAACAGTACTTGCCATTCAGGAAGTGGGTTGGCTGTGAAAATTGTGCTAATTTCTTTTCCTCGAGGGTTGGGGAGGGGGAGGGGGCCCTAATCTGATCCCATTGTTTCCTTATTCTTGTAATATCCAGTACTTTAAAACAATGGTACTTAATAAAAAAGTATGGGGAGCCACATTCCTAACTACAAAATCATCTTCAGGTTCAGGTTAATACTATAATCACCTTAATTCGCTAGCATTTAAAATGACAGTTTTCAGGGTAGTGTCTGATTTGCATCTTGAATGACCTCTGTTATTTACTCAATCCTTTTCTTTATTATTCCCCGGGGTGAAATAGATCTTCCTATTGTCTGTTCTGAGCTGCTCTTCCTCAATTTCCCTTCATGCCTTCCAGTCCCGTTGTCTTTCATCTCACATTTCTAAACTGCCTTCGTGGGTGACTGGGATATAGTGGAGGCGTCCATTCAATATGTCCTGATATTGCCATTTCAGCAGTATCCTGCCAGTTGAGATGAAACTTGGTATGCACAATACAAATTTAAATTAACAGCAATAGACACTTGGGTTTTCTTACACCAAGCTACAAATACATTCATTCACATAACAATCTCTCTCTTGTGCCATTGGATTTTGATGTCCACAAAGTCTAAATCAAGTTCCCAAGGAAGTGATTCCGATGGAGAAGGAATCCAGTGGTTCTCCTGGTCCGGAGGTGGGAGAGGGAATGCTCCTTCACTGAGCAGCATCACACGTTCTCCTTTCAGATACTGATCTTGCATGGTGCTGCTTAACCTCCACTCACAGTCACAATGATGGTGGACTGCGCTGCAGGCTTTCATGTCTGATCTGATTGACAATACCAGCAATCCCTGAGAATCAAATGTGTCTGGTTCTGAGATCCCCAGGGCAAATCCTGCTGCAGTATAAGCCATGTTTTAAAAAAAAATTGATTTTCTAGTAGGGTTAAACAGAACATGTGATAGGTTCTGCATTGCAAAACGAATCGATTCACCCCTCCTCGTTAATCATGTCTGTCCTCAATTGTTGATTTTGTTTTTTTCTGTTTGCGTTACCTATTTCGAACCATTATATATTTGCTGTCCAAAGCATAATAAAGTTCCCTTTTGTTTCTTACAAGTGAAGATCTTAAACCTCCCAAACCTCTTCCGATTACATTTCACTGCTCCTGTTATGTATCCCACTACTGAGCCTCCCACTTAGTGAATTATATGGCTCAAAGGATCCAAGTACCGAGCTTCACATGTTGAATGTTAATGCTTTAAGACCCTGGTATATTCTATTGAGCGTCTTCAATAGCCCTGGACTGAATTGCATGTATTGAATGTACAGGCTGAAGCTGTCCCGGAATTGTACAGCAAGTACACATGTTACAAGTGTTGCAGAATACCAAGCTTGTTTTACTTAGTGTTGCTGTTCCTATACAGTTCTTGTTTTCCAACAATACTGCGATTGTGTTATTATTTGTTCAGTTGGTTTACAAACCTGGGCACGGTGCTCCCAGTCACAGCTCACCTAAGTCTGCACAAAGTAATAAAGCAGAGACTTGCAATTATGCCGAGTTACGTGAGGGTTTTGTGGTACGGAAGAATGAGACAGAGGGCAAGGGAAGGAAACCAAAGCTGTTCTGAAACAGCTCTGGAAGGCAGCCAGCAGTGACAGTTTGGAGTCAGTTTGTTTTTTGTTTTGTGAAAGAAAGTAAGGACTAAAGAGAAGCAGGCGAGCGGGCGGGCGGGCACTCCCTGACAGGTGCACAACATTACTGCTAGCCAGGTGTCTGCCTCCCGCACACACACATCTTGTATGCATACAAACACGCTCACAGAAACACTGAGAGCTCTGTGACTCCCCTTCTATCTCGCAAATGGCAGCAGGTGCCCGGCAGGTGTGAGTGAGTGAGAGGGGGGCAGATTTCACTGATTAGGTTATAAAACTACAGGTGATAAAAACTCGTTCCTCCCGTGGTACTTGTGTTTTGTATTATCATTTTGTTTCTAACGACCTTTGATCGTGTATAGTGTGTACAGTAAATACAGTGGAAGGAATGCCGTCTCGCGCTCTCTTTCCCCGCCTCAATGGAGCGAATGTTAAAACTAGAAGAGCCAGCGGCAAGCAGGTAGCTAATTCTTTCAGTTCAACAATGGCATATAGATCATTTACAAGGATTTACTAAGATTTCACAGGTAGATCATTTACAAGCATTTACTAAGATTTCACAGCGCATCTGTCAGCACTGGGGCTAAGTTTCTGTTTTGAAGCCTTTCTTTTTCTTTCTTTCTAAAGAAACCCCTTAACATTTTCTTTGATGAAGGAAACAAACAAAAGAATGTGCCGATGTGCGTATGGTCAGGTCCTTTCATTTGTTTTTCTGTTAACTGAAATCACAGTTCAAAAGACTTGGCAGAGATGCCTCTAGACTAGGTTGTGGGTACATTGAACCATCTGGAGTCGGTAGAGGATTAATCTAATTGCTGCCCACTCTTTCACATTCCTGGCATCCGATTGCCTGAAATGTATCTTGGAAGCCACTTGTCTGATTTTGATGAAACTGTGCATGGGCATTTGTCATGAGATTGCATCTGTAAATGTGTCATTCTATAAGCTTGTGGCATGCGCATGGCGTTATCATTTCTCTTAAGTTGTGTGTGTTCCTGAATCCGTTTCTGTGGCTGTGTCTGAGAGTGCCTGTCTGCATGGTATCTGTGAATGAATCAATAAGCGAGCAGCTCTCCTGGGAGCAGCTGGCCCTGGTTAGCACTGCTGACAGTGTCAGAATGGAGACATTATCGAGCGCACGTGAGTCAGCAGCTTCACAATACCGCAGGGGCACTCTGTGTGCAGCTACTGGGCTTTTTTATCTTCAGCTTTTAACCCTTTGCAGTGCTCAAGCAGTTAATGCTACACACAAAACCAGAGGCGAATAAAAAACATGCAAACTAGGTCCGCCTGTTTTTAAAAAGATAAAATAGTTTGCTCCAGAAAGGAAATCCCTTTTAATACAAAGAATAATAAATAAAATACAAAAAGGTTAATAATAAAGACTTAACAATGCCTTGCCTAATATTTTTGTGTTGGAGATCTTTTGGTTATTTGCCATATATATATATATATATATATAATATATATATATATATATAACCAAATCATTTATATAATATATAATATATCTATTGTATTGTATTTTGATATTACTATTGACTGCTGCTTCCTGTGCTGTTGGTCAGTCTCTATGGCCTACAGCAGAGGAGGTGATTAGATACATTCACAGGAAGTTGTAGTTTAAATTTTTAATGGATTTTATTTGAAAGAAGTCAGATCTGTCTGCTGTAAGCTTCTTCTGAAGGTATATTGAGGTTTGAACTGAGTGCAGCATGGTGTAGCATTGAGGTTTGAATTGAGTGCAGCATGGTGTAGCGTTGAGGTTTGAACTGAGTACAGCATGGTGTAGCATTGAGGTTTGAACTGAGTACAGCATGGTGTAGCGTTGAGGTTTGAACTGAGTACAGTATGGTGTAGCATTGAGGTTTGAACTGAGTACAGCATGGTGTAGCGTTGAGGTTTGAACTGAGTGCAGCATGGTGTAGCGTTGAGGTTTGAACTGAGTGCAGCATGGTGTAGCATTGAGGTTTGAACTGAGTACAGTATGGTGTAGCGTTGAGGTTTGAACTGAGTACAGCATGGTGTAGCGTTGAGGTTTGAACTGAGTGCAGCATGGTGTAGCGTTGAGGTTTGAACTGAGTGCAGCATGGTGTAGCATTGAGGTTTTATCTGTGTTGCAGGGCCAGGTCTCAACGTGCCTCCTGTGTACAGACTGGATGTCAGCGATGTCTCTCACTGGGACGAGACTGTTCTGAACCCTGCCATGCAGATCCTTCTCAGCCTCATCAAGGTATCCGCTACTAATTATACAACTCAAAGACCTAAAATCTATAAAATCCTGATCTTGGCACAAACCTAATCAGAAAGACATAAGAGCAGAGAAGGAATAGATTTCAATTGAGAAGATCTTCCGCCGTTGTATTAAAGTCTTTAAAAGAGTTGACAAGGTTAACCCGAAACCTGTACTTAAAGCGCAACACGGAAACCAGGACTAGAGGACCACAGTTGGAAATTAGGTGCAGAGACTCAGGACCGAGGGTGTGGTGTGGAATGGAATGGGTTACCTAGCCATGTTGTTAAAGCTGAATCATTAGGATCCTTAAAGACCCGACCTGACAAAGCTTTCAGATCAGTCATCTACTTGGAACCGGATGATAGGGCGAATGGCTTCCTCTCATTCATACATTTTGTTACGTTCTTATTTTATTTAAAATAAATCTATTGTATTAGCAGGAGTTGTGATTTCAAAAAGCTAGCAGCCGAGTTGTATCCCCTTGCTGTTCTAGGGGGAGCCTCCGACAGCACAGCCCTTGAGGATGACGAGCGAGGGGAATCGGAACAAACGCAGTCGTCACACATGTGACCTCTGTGACAAGGTTATCATCGGAGACATGGAGTGGACAGGTGAGGGTTAATTAAACACCGCTCAGGGAATGTTCTGCACTAGGCTGGTAAAGCTAGGAACAAACAACAGATAGTGTTAATGGCAATGCTCGTGCATGCACCTAAGTTGTTCATTTCTTAAACATTGTGCAAAATTTGCAGTGGAGCAAAAGCTTTGTCATTCCATTTTCACTGATTCACACAAGAGACACACTCATAGACAGTCTCAGAGACGAGATAGATTCTACTGCAAGCTTCTACCAGTAACTTACAACAGTATCTTATTCCAGGACGTCGCCGGCTCTGTTTATATCAGAGTGGGTTGCTCCCTGCTTTATTATTTCAGTTACCAAACATTTTCTAAGAGTGCTATATAGTTGAACTGTCCTCCTACTGCAGCAGCACCTTGAAAGATTACATTCTTTGTGATTCAAGTATTACACTTTGGGAAAGAGTTTTTCTGCAGAAAATAAAACTGCTTCTTATAAGCCCATGCACAATAAATGACGATTTGTGCAATTGGCTTTGGAAATCTAGTGCTTTGTGCAGAATACTAAATGCTCCAGTTATTTTTTTTTTTATTACAGTTATATTGGTTTACTTCTATATTTAATATTCCTTAGCACATTTAAAGTCCAAGAACCACCTACACCATGTGAAGAAGAAAAGGAAGCAGGAGTCGACAGGGGCACCCCAGAGTAAAGCTGGAGGCTGGGCCCCCAGTCCAGTTTGCCAGCCACTGGAGTCACCGACTGCCCCTAAGAAAGAGAGAACGCAGCTTCTACTGCCATCTAGCAGCGAGATGCCGTCCGAAACACAACAGCCAGTCTGTGGACAGGGAAAAAGGTCTGTATGGATTTGTATTCACAGTTTGCTCCCCGTGTAGTGGATGCCCGTATTTATATGGATTATGCTTCTAACCTGTTCTAATCCAGTCCTGGAGACTTGTGTGCCAATTCCAATTTGCTTTTGAGCCTCAACACCTGCCCCTCACATACTGTGGTTTATTTTTCATAAAGTCACATTTCCTTACAATCCTTACCCTTAATTGTGTTGCTGGTTTTGCGATGCAGACACAACTGATCAAATCAGGGTAAATACTAAACCAAACATGTTTCAAAATGTTGAATAGGCTCATGCTTGTCTACCTGAGGGCACTGAAACTGGAGGTCCTAATAGGATTGTCCCTTCCTGACCCCAAACCCCCCTTCCTGTCTACTCCGCTCTCAATGCTAGCTCTGTTTGCTCAATTACACATCACAGGCAATATGATGAGGATAAGTGTACTAGTTATATGCATGCTTGTGTTTACAGTATACAGATTATATAATGTATGTTTGTAATTAAATACATCTTAAAGATATGGCAAGAAATGATTTATTTATTTTATTTATTTTTTACATGTAAGCATTGCGTTTCAAAACAAGATTTAAATGACGGAAATAGCAGCTAGCTTTTGAAAGGTTCTTCATGGTAAAATACCTGGTCATGAGTTTTATTTTAATTTCTTTTCAGGCTTGGTGGTGACCACATTTTTGGGGACACAGACATGTGACCATCAAGTTTTTTTTTGTTGTTTTTTTTTTGTTTTAACTTGAATGTACACCCCAGGTGGTGTTCTGCAGTGCGGCCTTGCAAACTGACCACTCCGAAAGGTGCCATTCAGCCACATGTCCTGCTTTTATTAGCATGGTGAACTTCCGTCTGCTCAGGAACAGCTGGAGATTGAGTGCTTCTCAAAAGGGCAAACTGGAACGGATGTGAGGGTTCTGTCAACCCCAGTCTGATGCAGGGGTGTTTGTTGATCTTAACGGTTCCAACCTGGGACCCCCAACTGCACCAAAGAGGGGAGCCTACGCAGACAATTAAAAGATCAGTGGAACAAAACGCTGACACCCACCCACAGTGCTTTTGAGATATTTCAAGTCTTTCTGTGTGCCCTGCAGTACTGCTAAATCTGAAATGCTGGCTAATTCAGGGTGTACACAAGTAGCTTTGAATCATGTTCCTGCTTGTTTTTGATCAGACTGAGGGTTTATTCCACATAACTGTTTTGCCTTGAATGTAAATACCAGAGTTCGCAGTCCTGTCTGACGACATCCTTCAGGAATTGACTTAGTTACAGCCCCAAACCCTCCTGTCACTCCTGTTATTTTCCTCTCATGGTGCCTTTCTGCTTCACATACCAAATTCACTGCATAGCCACGAATACTGTGAATACTGCATTTTCTTATCTGACCCTACTTTTTATTTGGTATGTATTCATACATGCACACACAGTATAAAGTGCTGCCTTCTTTCTTCTCCTCAAGACGTACCTGCTTGTACGCTAAAAGAAAATGTCTCTCTGTGAGGAGTCATAGCATTGCATTCCTTACCTGTTCGCCTGTCTGAATCAGTTTACTGAAGGAAAACCTAATTGATAATTACTAACTTCTTATTCAATTCTGAAAAGATCGGAGTAAGATTTTATTTTGAATAAACTATGTATGGTTTTTTTGTTGTTTGTTACAGTCTTTTTTCTTTCTTTTTCTCTTTAGCTTTTGAATAGGGGAATACCTGTACTACATTTCCGTTAAGATTATTTGAATATTACGCATAACATTTTAATCTCTGTACAACCCACCTACATAACAACATTGCTTCAGGGATCCACGCATTGAGCAATGTGAATTGCCTGAAGCCCAGACTGTTAACTTTCCACAGCCAGTTTGCAGAACTGAAAAAGGCTGTAAAATCCCTGTGTTGAGTCACTTTCCTTTATCGAATATCTTTTAGTATTGAAGAACCGAGAAGAATTTCTCAGTATTGAATTAAATACAGACATCTGAGTGAACGCTGCAGAAGGAGGTTAGGTTTGTATTCCGCATTGGAAACAAATCTGAAAAAGGAAAATAGTTTTGCATCAGCCTAACAGTAGAAGTGAGTGTGGAGAAGACTACACTGTTGAGAAGTCTTCAATCAGTTTCAGTTTCACAGTGGAATTGAGTTAACGGTCTGCACTAAATGGGCATGTACAGATAAGATAAACCGTGCAATTGTTGAGTTTCTGGGAAAACGCCTCCCTGTTAATACATAGAATTTTTGGTTTTCCTGAGGTGTCTTGCAAGACTTATTTAAAAGGGACAGAGACCTACACTTACCCTGAGCTGCTGGCAACTGTCACCTACAAACCAGTTCTGCAAGAGACAGCCTATACTGAGAGTATAGAGAAGCATCAGTTTGCCCTGGGTGCACCCCTGATTTAACAGGAGAGCCTATATAGTACAATACAGCAGAATGCAGTTTTAATTTCCAAACCTATTGTGAACGGAATCGAACAGAACGAACCTTAAGGCACTGTGTTAAAACCCGTTTGAAATACTTGGCAAGCCTGTTTTATTTTAAAAGTTTACTACCTACTTATGATTGAGTAACCTCTCCTTAACCTACAACAAGCAATACAAAGAGAAAGGTTAAGGGGAGCAGCGGGCTTAATTGACTGGCCTTGTCTGAAGAAAATCTTTTAATTGCTCTGGATTAGACAGGTTTTGTAAAAAAATCTCTTCAGATTTGTTTTAGCCTCTGCAATCCTGATTTATAATGAAGAAGAAAAGGACACTCTAGCTAGTACTGCTGTATTTCCACCCCCAGGCTTAATTGGTGTGTCTTTTAAGTATGTACTGTGTATACAGTGGCTTTGTCAGTTTGCTGAGTGCCCCACTAAACATGCTGCAGTGGAGGGGTGAGGGAGGGCAATTAAGATCATGGGTGTAATCTGTAGATTATTTTAATCCTATAGCACTATAGCCACCTGTGCTTGGAGAGACTGGGATGCGTGTACACAACAGATAAAACCAATCCTTTACAATGGAAAATATTCCAGGTTCATGAGAAAACATCCAGTCTTAGACTGTCTAAGAAATACAAGATGTAAGCAAAATAAGAAAGTCTCTCTCTGTCTGCAATATATTCAAATTCATGTGGTCACATGGCTTGCTGTGATAGACCTCCACGAGAGCAGCTTGAGTTCGTGCAAATCTGCAGAAATCTGCACAACCAGCTCGTCCCTCAATGCGGTGGCTGCATTCACCAAGGTGTCTCCTGGGTCTTGCAGGAATGGCAACCTTTTACAGGAAAGCACAACTCCAGTGGCAAGCAGGTCATGAGGGATTGAGAGAAACCACCAGGGTATTGCCTCAATACTTTAAATAAATGGTCTAGCTTCAGAGGATTACAGAGCACATGTCACAGCTTTTCTGGTTTGTGTCTTTCTGCACGAATGTGAAACAGGGAGTTTGCAGAAGGAAGTGTTCCTGTGAATTCCGGACCAGGTGGTCAGAGCAGATGCAGTTTCTAGCTTGGTGTAGGAAAGTGCAACTTTTTCTATTCTTGTATCACTACTAGCCTGTTTTTACAGGGCTGATTGGCTTCACAAAGCAGCAAGGCTTAGAAACAGTTTAGATATCGGTATAAGTCAGGGCACCTCTTAAACTGCTGATGTTGAAAAAACTCCTTAGTTCCAGATTGCTGCATCTCATGAAAATGTTCTTTTACAGTACAGTGTTTTGTTGCATTCATTGATGATTAACTCGTCCTTTCTACAAAGCGTCCTGTAATTTCAAATTTGAACTTGCATCCTAATTGACCGATGTGAGACGTGTTTTCATTGCAAGAGGGGAAGAGTATATAATGTACAAAGTTTCCATGGAAAACGTTAAAACATTTGCAATGTGTTCTGTAAAACAAAAAATAAACGATGATGAAATGTCATGCACGGCAATACATTTAAAAAGCAACCACTTGCCCAGTGGTGTCTTATTAAACAGCAGTGCACCTCTAGCACATATGTCAAGACGGTGTTGTTCTATAACCCTTCCGATTTCCAGTCGTCACTCCCGTTTCTCGCCAGCATCCTTCCTATTGTTCCCGGGATTGGGTGCTGAGCTAATTGCTTTGTTCTTGTTTCAGAAATCTTTGGTTGCATTAGAAAGATGTTTACACAACCCCCCCCCCCCCCCCCCCTCCTCCTCCAGAGCTGAAGAGGCAGGGAATCTAATCTGCCACAGGCAGCAGAGGATTTGTTACGTGATCCCTCTTCCTGGTATGCACTGTCAGCCCCGCTCCAGTTCGCCTGTCCCAGTATGAACTTCTGAAGCCACTGTCTGCCAAGACTTTACCAGCTCAGGGTGGATTCATAGTGCCTCAGTTTCGATCCTCATACCCAGCCTGGACTTGATGCTTTCCAGGGATGTCACACTTCCACTCTCCTTTTCGAAAATGTATTTATTTAGTACAGTGCTCCCTCAATATACCGCCATCTAGGGGCCAGACTGGCACTGTAATGAAGGTCTTGTACATCCAAAAACTACAGCTGCATGTTAGCAGTCAAAACGGTTTATTTTCCAGTACAACAATGACAACAATAGTGTTTGTTTGTTTGTTTATTTTAAATCCGATGCTAGGTTCTGTTTCGGGTCTGAACATTTCTGTGTACACAACAACCTTTATCTGAAAGTAGACTCTGTTATCCAGCTTATTTAGATTCCCTAAATGCTACCCAAGCTCCCGCCACTTGTAAACCTGCATCTCTTGTGAATCAAAAGGACATATCATGCGAATCTTCCAGAAGAAAGTCTGTATAGAGGTGATACTCCCAACCATCTAAAACAGTTCCAGTGAAATGGTCTTACTACAAATACAGTGCACTGTATTAAAGACACATGGGACATGACTGCATCTGCTAAAATAGCACCTTTTCTGGCTAATTAAAATGCATTTTGAAATGATCACCACCTCCACCCCCCTCTGCATGCATCTGCCTGGAAACCACTCGGATATTTCCCACCAGCTAAGCAGTTAATTGAGTCTCGCACTTGGCTTTGGTAACTTGCTGATGTTTCCCTTTGTCCGGTGCTTTCTGATTGAGCCTGGTGCTCCTATTCCCACAGCGGAATAGGAATATGCATTTCACTGTCTACAGCGACCCTGAATCGCTCAGTGTATTGCTGCTATTAATAATACAAAAAAATTAAAAAATGCAGAAATCCCAGGTGATCAATCTTGCATCTCCCTGTCAGCCCTGCCTTTTCTTTACTCTCTGTCCGAAAGCTGCTGCAGGAGATTCTAAATGGGTTGTGTAACGGAACTCCACAGCTGGGATTTCCGCTGTTGGAACTTCATATTTGTTCCATGCACTGCAAACACTAATAAAAGCCATTGTTCTTTCATTGCCGTTTCCTCTTGCTAACCATTTTATAGCCAAATCAGAGTACCGCAGATTGCAACACCGTGATAAGAAAGATAAGCTATTTTTTTATTTTATGCATGAGGCGCAACACGCATTTCTTAGTTATAATATTGCAGGTAATATTGACCCCTGTAAAGTTTTATAATCCTTTCAAAGGCAATGTTTACCTGGAATTTGGATATAAAATTGCAGCAATATTGCAGCCCTGTGACTTTTTTGTTCTTGAGTAAAAGTACTGTTTTGCCATTTTTATTTTCCTATTTGGACTTATACTACTGGTAAGGAACTGTATATATATGTGTATATATATATATATATTTGTTTATTTGTGCACAAGAGTGCTATTGCTAGATTCTAATGGTGACGTGACATACAAAATGCTCCAGGGCCTGGATGAAGGGCTAATTGATTTTAAACCATTTACAACTTGACTTGAACAAAGACACTTTTGCCCACCTGTGCTTGATGTGGGATTTCCTGTTTTTGCACTAAATTAGATTATCTCCAGTCATATCTCTCTCTATCTGAGTTGTACTTTTAAGTTCCTGATAAGGTGCTGTGGGATCAGGTACAGGAACAACAAAACAAACCTCAATGCACCTGGACTGCGCAATACCAACCAGCCACCTGCTTCCCATGATCACTTAAGACACGACTGCTACCATGTCTCCAGTAACTGATCAATAAGACCTTTGCACAGGAGGATTTTGAACTCCAGCAGCAGAAGGCTGGTACATTAGCCCGCAGCGCCACAGAGCCACGTTGATATCAATTAGAGGGCCCTTCCGCCTTCTCTTTCCACTCCGAAGCTGGTGAGGAAGTGCGTTCAGAGCAGAAATGTGTGTCCTCTGTCAAGAGAATGTTGTTTCACTGTTGCTGTTTCCTTCCTGCTTATATAAAGGGGCAGCTTCCCCTATGAAGGGGCAGACGCTGTACTGAATAAACTGTAGGATATCTGAGGTTAGCTGAGGTTGATGACTGGCACGGAAACTTGTTCAAATCGGTCCAGATAATGCACGATAAATCATAGAGAGACATACAAGTGGGACACCTGTCCAGGCTTGAGACACTTCAATAGACAACTCACTCGAGTAGAGTAACGTGACACTTTGCATTGCTGTAAGCGTTTTCAAGCCCTATTCGCATACAATTCAAATGACACTTAAAATACATGCAAAGCACCGTCTCGAAGCACTGCACGGTCTGCATACGATTGCAGCGCGGAGAGAAGTGAGCTCTGTGGGTTAACTTCAGCGGGGTGTTTTAGCTGCATTCCAGTAGTACGAAAATAATAATACAAAAGGGTAGCAACGAAATGTGAAAAGTAAATCTCATCCTGTTGAGAGGCCGCACCTGGATAGTTTCAGACTGAGGTAATTGAGAACATCTTGTTCCCACACTACTGTGTCTTCCTCCCACATGCCTGTCCTGTTTTTATTTCTCATTGGTGATATGTAGCGCAGTGGCTGTACTATGATTGGATTACTGACCGAAAGCTCACAAATCACACAGTGCATACGGCACTCGCGTGCAATAGAAGAGTGGGGAATGGGAGGTGGGTACGAACCCCCCACTGCCACTTTTAAAGACCTCACAATAAAAATGGAATCTATAAAACGGACGTAGTATTCATTTATTGTCCAGCAGGTGGCTAAAACTAATGTAGAATATGGTTGTAATGTGTTTATTGTCCAGTTGGTAGATGGCAAAGACTGAATTCAAATTTGTCCAGTGCTCTGCACTAGATTGCTCTTCTGTATGGTTCACAGACCAACCTAAAGGGAGTCTGTATTAAATATATTAAATATATATTGCAATACATTGATGCTGCCAATTGAGAGTATTACAATGTATTTTTGTTATTATTAATAGATTTACTGGTGTTATTTTATTTATTATTCAAAGTTATTTTTTTGAGGCCGACGTTACAAGGCAGCCCCACTCGGTATCTGTTCCCCCTGAGTCAGCTGCCTCCCCTGTCTCAGTGAGAGAAAGCAGCGCGGCTCTTGCTGTCCTCTCTAGAACTGTGTGTGCATTCCCTGACGGTTGCCTGGCGACAGGTTTGGCACAGGGGCCTGGCGCTCCGCTCTGCAGATAAAAGCAGGACGGAAAGTAACAGCAGTGCAGAGTGAGCCAAAGGCACAACATTTCCCGCCTTTGAGAAGAGAGGGGGGGGGGGAGGGGAACTAGGCCCAGCCCTGAACACACACAAAGAAAGGACGCTTCCCGCCAAGCAGATAAATATGCACTTACACTGCAGGGAGGTGCTAACCACTCTCCACCCTGCAGCCAGCACATTAACTCTTTAGCTACCAGAGAGCAGAGAGTATAGAAAGCCTTGCCAGAAGTGGGTGGAATCTTCTCTGCCCACCTTATTAACCCTCAGCGGTACTGCATTGATCACTTTTCTACTTGCCACAGATTTGGTGTTTTGAGATTTTGTGCCTATCGTTGTGTTGTGGTTAATCTGTGTAGTCCGCTGTACACAGTTTTTTTTTTTGTGTTGTTTATAAATGACTGGCCTCATTCAAATGACCCTGCAGAGTGGTTCACAAAGTAGAAAATGACATAAATCCAGCAAAGTTGTTTTGTTGAAGAGGCAATTGATAAAAGCGCTGTAAAATAAAACTTAGGTTATATATATATTTTTTATAATGGAGATATTTCTGTACTCTGTGTTCTGTGTGTTTTACATTATGTATAAACAGGGCTGGTATGAAGTGGCTCGGGTTATATCCACATATGCTTAGTACGATCTACCTGATGTAGAGTGCTCCATTCTGGTACTGGTGCAGAACAAACCATGAAGCATTTAAAAATGTCCTTAAGGAGCGCTGTCTAAACCCATATCACAAGGTTAATTCACAGACCATGCTGAATGTATAAACTGCAGTCTCAAACACAATGCCTTTTATAGCTGTTATAGTTAATGAACCATGGTATATGAACAAATGGGTTACAATGTACAGTGCTGTATTTTATAACAGGTCAGTTACCGGTGGCTGTCTCCTGCACAATGCTGTTGGCAGTTGCTGTTATTCCCTAATTGCCTCCCTTTTCTAGTACCAGTTACAGCATTGTACTGTACTGGGGGCCTGGGGTGTGGAGATCATGGAACAATTTATTTTCAGTCTTGAATTTACTTTAACTCCAGATTGCGCTTCCCAGAAAGTAATATAATTAATGGAGTTTATCTTGGGTACTGTAATCTCCGCACACATTTTCATAGCTGTGTAAGGGAAGGAAACCCAGTGCTCTTCTCATTGAGTGAGCAGGGGACACATCTCCATATTGTAGGAATAGTAAGTAGGTGACACTATAAAAAGCTCTGGAAATGACATGGAGCTACTGGAGATTTGACAAGAGACAAGCTAACCATGGGTTAGGAAACTGAATCCATTGTGCAATCTATTTAGAAGAAAGGAACACTGTGCATCCCTTTGTTAGAGCACTGGGCAGTTACCGGTTGGAGGAATTTGCCTGACAAATGAGTGGCTTCATGCAAATGACCTTAAACCTGCAGAGTGGTTCACAGAGTAGGAAATGACACCAATCCAGCTAAATTGTTTTGTTGACGAGGCAATTGATAAAAGCACTGTAAAATAAAGCTTAGGTTGTGAAAATACTTTTGAAGAAGACGACATGTGCAAAGTATAAAACGGGTTCTTCAAAACCTGATTTGGTGTTTAAGTTTAAGCATGGTGTCCTACTTGAAATACGATTCCAAGTTTCTGTTTTGTATTCTGTGGTTAACAATCTGTTTCTTGTACTAATGTAAAATGCAGGTGCAATGTGTGTATTGTATAGTAGGCAGCTATGATTTAATTTCATATTATTGGTGTGTGATGTGTCAAGTGCTCAGCAGGGGTCTATAGTGACTTCAAGAGCTGTCAACATGGGTTGATATTAACTTTTAGAGGCCTTTTTCAGATTCAAACATAAATATATGAAACTGTAAAGAACCAGCATGACTTGGGTTAAAGAAAAAAATAGTATATACATCATTGATATGTATGTGTATTCATATGTTATTCCCCATTAATCTATTTCTTTATGAATACAGTACACCTACAAAGAGGGGCACTGTCCACAAAATGATTCTCTTAGGTTGAACGTTGCTTTTGTCTTTTATGTTCTAACCCTCTCTAAACAATGGAAAAACATTTCACAAACTGGGAATATGATTTAATCGATCAAAGCGGGCTTTTGTAAAACCGTGCTTGAAGTTTTGAGAATATCAGCCGAAAAAATCACTGGAAACAGTGCCAGGTTCAGAGTTACAGACCTTTTGGATTTACGGGCCTGCTGTGTTGGTAAGATTGCTGTGCTGTGTTAGTTTTATTAGTCATGGGGTTCGGTTGCAAAACACTCTCTGTATTCTCTTGCCCAGGCCTGTAATAACTCAGCAATCTGAGTGCGTTGTGAACCCACCCATGAACATGAGAGCACACACAGGCAATGATTCAGCAGCAGACAGGCTTGACTGCCAGAACAAGTTGAGAGGCTGCTTACAAGAGGTGACGGGGTGGCAGAGTGCTTGTAATCAGAGCCGTTCTTTCTCTGACACACAGGATCCAGGTGTAATGCATTTTTTGTTGTTGCATACGGGTACCTTTCTGATAAGTGAAATGTGTGACTTGGTGAAAACCCTTTGTATGTAAATCTAAACGTGACGTGAGGAAATTGGAATTGCACGTTTCGCGATTAAATAAAATGCACAGACAGGTGGCAGTTAATGTGGAGCTGGGGTGCGGCTGCTTCAAAGTTCAGCACTTTCACAAGGTTTTTTTTTTTTTTTCCCGGGTCAACCTGTTCTTCTAATGCAAAAATAAACAAGGACAAAACAAGGTGCAGTTTCTTTCGCGGTTGTTTCTCTCCCTGCCACACATTCCACTGCAGACAGCAACTTTTTAATAACGGACTTCTCTGCCGTCTAGAGCGCAGTGGAACAAGTTAATCCTGTTTGTAAGAGTGTTTTCTTTCACAACTAGGGACCAGAGCCAGCTCTTTAGCAAGACAGTCCAACTGGACATAGAGTAGCAAACCCAGTTTTATAAATCTGACTTCAATGCAGTGTTTTTTGGTAACCATGTATTAAGGTTATGAAAGCACAGGAAATGCCTTTAAAAATCAAGGGCAACAGTAGTCACTTTACTGAGACATGTATTTCACTAATATGGTTAGCTCATGGTTAGAGCATGTTGACAGTAAATTGTGCACATGCTAGTTTTTTTTTTTTTTACTTGAAAAGCACCCTTTACTAATCAAGTGGTTTTGTCTAGATTAAGTCTAGATTTATTATTCCGAACCCAACGCAGGTTTGGAACCACTGGGGGCTGAACAAATGCACCAAACACGCCTGTAGTGGTTCTGAACCTAGGGGCAGTGTTGTGTGATGCAATGCCATTACGGATCCTGACCACCGCCGGAGAGAAGGGATTAAAAGCTCTATAACCACTCCTGCAGACGAGCCTGGCTCTTTTGCATAGTGGTTTAGACGCTCACTTGTTGTGTACATTGTCAGCTGTTCCTACCCAGCCTTTGCCCTGTTACAGTAAGCAGCACAAGGGCCACTATAGTGGTATGGGGCCAGCTTTGGTAGAACAAGTACTGAAAAAACAGGGAAAACATTTTTTAATAATACAATGTTAAAAATAATGCAATTTCAGCAGATTTCTCAACACACCTGCGATGTAACGAACACTGAAAGCTGCTATGCTGTTTAATTATTTAGGTGCTTCCCTGCCGTTCTACCGACTAGTCCTGCATAATTTAGATTCTATGCTCCACAAAGCACTTGAAAGAAGCCTTCCTCGATTCGCCTTGACTGGGCTGGGCGTCTGGCAGCCTCCCACGCTGTCCTGAACATCCTGCAGGTGGATTGCCAGCTACAGTTACTGGATGAAACAATGAGTTTATTCTGAATTAACCCTGTAATGACCATGCTAGTATATGCATGTAACCACTTGATGCCTTTCCCTGTACCTAGTACATCATTGTAGTCAGGGCTGCCACCTCTGAGGTACAACAAACTGGGACCTCCAGACGGAAAGGGGGTCTGTTAAAAGTTTAAACTCTTTTTAGAAATCCTCTTGTTAATATTACTACTATGTTGACAACCAATTAATATTTTGTGTCTCTTGCAATAATATTGTGTCCTGATTTATCTAACAGATGGGACTGGCAGTCAGTGATTCTCAAAACCCAGACGACCCAGGGAACACAGAGACAGGTGGCAACCCTAATTGTAGGCCTGGCAATGTGTTTCATTTGAAAATGTTGGTTTGGGTGGTAAACACTATATGCTGCAGAGGGGAACAAAGTACGTGACACGCCAAAGGGAAATGACACACAATGAGTTCATTTATTAGAGTTTGAAAGGTTTAGTACTCCCTGTTTATTGAGTAGGTTGGAGATTTGTTTGTAACCTCCCAACTGCTAAACGTTGGTAGCAGGGGCATGTCTATTTGTCTCACAGACCCTACCTTTGGGAGAATGTAAACCAACTAGTTTGTGAACAACATATGCATCCCGATAAAGCACACAGGAGGACGTAGGATTAGAATGCTGTAAACAGACAAGAATGGATTATTGATGATTGCTGCGTGTCAATGGGAACTGTTTTTTTTTTAATTCAAGCATTCTTATCCGTACAAACCAGTAATGACTGTATATTGTGGAGGTGTTTCATATGAATAATTTCTACCCTCAGAAATAGGCATATAAATGGAGAAACTGCTCTGTCTGCTGGTAACCAATGGAACTGCAACTGGAGGTTAAAATATTCTGTTGCCAAGTCGACGTCATCTTATCTTTTTTCTGGTAACTGCCGCATGACTAATTTAAAATCAACACACGACGACTGGACACCCCCTAACCAAAATAATTCCCTGTATTGTGCGGGGCTGTGTGAATCATTTAATGGAGGGATTCTTACTGTACCATATATTTACCGTAACAATGCATTCTTTCTGCAGGCGATGTGAATTCATTGTCATTTATGGATTCATTTTAGAATCAAAATGAATTAGAAACATTCATTTAGTGGATTCTTTTTGCAATCTTATTGCATTCTCATTGCATTCTTTTTCAGTTTATGAATCATTTTGCAGGGATTAAATTGGAAGTTCAATTGTACAGCATTTTGAGGCAGTAGAAATAGACACAGCTTACAGTAAACCCCTGCAAGGTGAGTCTTAGTGTTGCATCATAAATGCTCTCATTTTAAATCTGAAATACAATGCTTTAGATAAATGGAATTTCAATATTAGGCTTTTTCCGGTGTGCATGTCAAAAGAAGCACCTGTATAAATGTACCACAGTAAATTTGCATGGTAATTTTGCAAGTTTTCAATGCTTCTACTCTACTATGCATTTACCATAGTTTACCATACCTTTCCTTGTATATACAGTATATATATATATATATATATATATATATATATATATATATATATATATATATATATATATATATGCTTTAATGGGTTACAAAGCTAACACGTTTCTAAGACATTGCCATGCTTTTACTATGGAGGACTTTTATAAAGGCCCTTTGGAGTCCCAAAATTTTAAATTTCCTCCCATGCATGCATTTTGAATGTAAATAATTTACAATTGCAAAATACATTTAAAAAAAAAGCCATCCCTGTTGATTAAAAACTGAAATTATTATTATTATTATTATTTATTTCTTAGCAGAAATAAATAATAATAAAACAAAGGACTCCTGGAAGCCAGCGCTGAATGTATTAAATGACAAGTTTATTTTTGCACAAAATGTACAAAATAACAAGCAAATGGACGTTTTTTTTTTTTTTTATGTTGTTCTTCTCCTGTTATTTTAATATGAAGTTAAAAATCTAAAACCTAAAGACTAGACCCTCTTCAGAATGTCCAAGGCAATGCACGGGTTAGAAAGACAACACAGATTCCATCCAGAATTACTGAACAATAAAAATGAATAGGAACACATTATTTACAGGTCTGTCATGAAAGAGACTTTTACAACATGCCATATATATATACACTATATGTCTCTGCACATATATGTATATATATACACACACATATATATATAGATATAAAATATATTAGAAGATCAAGTAGAACTCTCCAGGGCTATGGGGACATCCAAGGTACAGTATTGTCATTCCCTACGCTGTTTTCCAGAATAACTCCAACAGTGAGATTCAAAACAGCAAACCACTTTTCAGCTTCTTACTTTGAAAATGTTTTTGTATCTCTACTTCTTTGCTTAACCCCCATGTTTCCATGCTGTGGCCCCCAAACTTACACACTACTTTTATAGTTCAGTGGGATCCCCACTTCCCCTGCTTGGCATGTAACAGTGCATTACCCTTCCTGCTGTGTAGAGGG
Source organism: Acipenser ruthenus (assembly GCF_902713425.1). Classification (NCBI taxonomy): domain Eukaryota; kingdom Metazoa; phylum Chordata; class Actinopteri; order Acipenseriformes; family Acipenseridae; genus Acipenser; species Acipenser ruthenus. Next base: position 1,547,044 of record NC_081211.1, read on the forward strand.
CGCTGTTCCCGCAGTAAGGTGGCGGTGTGCTGGACACAGCTGGAGGGTTAAGTGGATTCAAACTCCTTCAACTTATATATAAAGGCTAAAGGGCAATCTGCAGTCCGGCTGAAGCCAGCAGCTGCCATTTTGGTGAAGTTGTGTCATTGAGAACAATTGTGAAACAATGAGGGTCTGAAGGAAGAGTCTTTGAAACAATGCAATTGACAATAAAGCTTGGAATTGTCACTGTCATTCTATTAGCTGCACTCATTATATGCGGTAGATAACGCTGAAGAGAGTACAGTACGAATGCATAACTACTTGGTATTTAGTCTTCACCAACATGGCTGACTTCAGCCTTGCCTGTCCTCACAAGCTTGAGTTTGCCCTCCAATCTTGTATTAATATATTTATATATCAAAAATGCAGTTAGAGTGCAGGTTATCGGCACTGTAACTGCAGCACCTGCAGTGTAGGGTCACAGTCAGAGATCATGAGTCAGAGGAGATGTTTTTATTACTGTACAGTAGCTTGTTAGAAGGTTAAAGTAACAAGAACTTAGGGCGTTATTCCCTTACAGACCTTATGGAGAATGTGATTGAATGCGGCCATACGGGGGAAATGACAGCACGTCAGGCGTTGTTTGGATTGATCATACCAAGTGAAAGTATCAACACAAATGCCTGGGTTTAGGCAGCCCCACTAAAGCCAGGTTATTGCCTACAAAGTCCTGTGATTCAGCAGCGCCGTAGCACTGCTCTGTCTCCAGTTACAGCCTCTGTAATTTGTTATTTAATTCAGGCAATGATTCAGCAGTGAGGGAAATGGTCTGAAATTAAAAAGCATTCAATGCAATACTGAACCATGTATTCTACTTTCATTACAGTGAAACAAACCAGATGGCAGCTTTTTCAGTGGGTGCAAAAAATGCACTCCAGCATTACATTGTACTGATGCAGAATCAAATATATGGATTTTTTTTTTTTAAGTTTAACTTTTATATATCTTTTTTTTTTCTTTTTGTTCATATTTAGTTTTTTTCTTACAAAACGAGACACGGAGATGATGATTTTTTTTTTTTGGGGGGGGGGGGTATATTATTAACATTAAAATTGTTTTGCATTAATTTATGTAAACAAACACGTCTCTGAGGTTTCGCAGTGGAGATGGCCCCACCCTGCTGCTCGTCTCCGAGCCTCTCCCAGGGACCCCTCCTCCCCCCGTCTCTGTCCCACTCACTGCAGCATGGCTCGGATCTGCTTGGAGGTGCTGTCATCATTTAGATGCCTCGTGGTGTACCTGCACACAAAGGGCAAGTGTCAGTATTCATGCCACTTCATTAGTTACAGGCTTACTCACAATGAGATAATATAGAGACAGGTAGAGGTGAACACACCGAGGCTGAAATCCGAGCTCTGTTCCCTTATAAAAGTAAAAGCTTAGCAAACATACATGACCTCTTGTGATGTCACCGTGAGGTGCCTCAGGTAGGATTTTGTTTAAAGCAGATGACGTCAACTGGACCGATATTTCGAATAAAGCACGGTATAAAAACTCAATATGGCACGGTTGACGTGTGTTTCTTTGTGACGTGCTGTGTGATGAAGCAGACGGAAGCATGCGATCAGATTGGCTTGAAGATCCGCAGCAGTCTATAATATTAAACATATAATATCTCCATTAGGTCCTATTAGTACAACTACACTTATAATTTAGCCAAAAGTGGTGCCTTGCCCTTGGAATGTCTTTGCCGTTTACAGGGTTAGAAACTCACACTAGTCCTGCACCCCCAGCCCTGGGTTTCAAAACTACCCTTCTGTAGGTAAATTATTGAAATGATCAGGGGACAGGGGATTGATGTTAAACATTGGGTTCCTCCCTTCTAGCCATGTGAACTAATAGTCAGCCTAGAGACTCAGGTGTGACTTTTTCATGCTGTGACGTAAAGCGCAATCAGTTCGGATTGCCGCCACCTGGTCATTTCAATAACATACCCGAACAAGGGTGGTTTTGAAATCCCGGACCGGGTGCATGAGTTAAATCATACGTGGATGGCTTGCTAACGCGTACTGACAGCTTCATGTGTTTGCTGTAGTGGACCTTCTGTGCTGCCAGCTGGCCCCGTGCCTGTGTTGTGTCAGTGAGAGTGGACACCCCGCAGGTACCTACCTCAGAGCATTCAGCAGCCCTTCTACACTGTTTGAAGGCTGCTCTTTTAACACTTTGATGCAGCCTTTCATCTGGAAACAACAAAGAAAGACAGGGGGTGTAGATTAAAGGTCAGCTCTACTGATCAAACACCACCACAGAGACAGAGAAAACAACACCAGTTACAATTCTAAAACCAGTGAGAATAACGACTTTAATTTACTCACAAGAACCGAAATGAAGTGGCTCAGAGGATTGTTGCTGATTCGGCAGCTCTAAATTGTGCTCATAACGAATGGGTGTAAAAAAATCTTTTGAAAGTCAAGCCCTGTATCCCTCTTTAATTCTTTGGATTAAATAATACAGTACCAAGGATTAAAAAAATAAGTGTAAAGCATGAACGAGAGCAGGGATATCATGCATGCCCGGCATATGCCCGAATGGTTGTGCTTGAATGATGTAAGGGATTGCACGGGGAATTTGAACTTAGAGGGATTTGAACTTGACTGCAAAGGCGAATGCAAGTTTTAAACCCATCCTGGCCCATGTATTATCCTTGCAAAGTTCTTGCATTACACTTGCAAGTCTTGCATGGTCCTAGCATAATACTTGCAGTACGGGGACCCCTGAACAGCAGCTATCCCAGTATGACAGGTAGAGACACTGGGGCTCTTACGTCGATCTTGGAGGTCTTAGCGAAGGCCCCGACAGGGTGCACATGGTCGTACAGGATGATGACTCCCACCATCACCCGCATGCAGAACAGCATGGTGTCTGTGTTAGTGAACCGACACCGGTACTCTCTGAAACACAATCCAGAGCAATGCATGAGCTGGTAGAACTTCACCCGGCTGCATCTTAACATAGTTTCTGCACTGCACCATATCAGTTTCCTATGTGTTTGCATTGTTTTTTACCATGCTTTCGATATGCGTTCACTGGGCTTTGCACCACAGTAAACTTTTATAACACCAGCATCTCTCTATTCACTGTAATCCAATAAAACATTAGCAACAGTGGCATAGCTACTCAATAAAAGGACAATGCATATAATACAATACAATCCAATACAAGTACAGCTACGCTACGGTCATTCTTAATCTAGTGCTTTTCTGTGCTTTTCCATGCAGTCCTATCCCAAGCATGATTACGGGTTATCCTGCACCATAACGAAAAATAGGAGTCTGTTCGAAATTTGGTCGGGCTCAGCTGCACTAATAAAATGCAATTACAATTACAAACTGTTTCAGCTTGCTGCTCAAGTGCAAATAGAAATGTGATAACTGTGTCATTATCAGTCTATAGAGAAGATAGATAAAAAGTGGTGAGTAACTCACGGTGTTTCCAGCATGACCCGGCACACACAGGCCATGGTGCTCAGGCAGTCTGTTGTGTCTTCAATGGGCAGAGTCTTGTTCTGTTGGGGAGAGAATAACACAGTGTTAATATTGCAGGTGTAGAGCCACTATCAATCTGCCCCGATACTTGTTGGTGGGTTGTGTATATATAGTGCACACAGACCAACATCTTTATTGTCTGATGGCTCCTCACCTCGGACACAAATTTGGTGGTGGCATTGCTCAAGGTCTTCAGCATGGGCGTGGCCTCCGCGTAGAACAGAGACATCCGATTGGCCATCTCGTTGTTGACCTCGTTCTCAGCGTCATGCTGTAAATGAAGAACATGTGATCAGAGAACCCTGAGGTCGGGAGGGGAGGCGAAGGTCTCAGTCACCTTTTAAAATGTCACACAGAGTAAGGATGGACATGATTGCGGGACATTAAAGGTTCATTCGATCATTTTTTACCTAAAATTTCAGATTAGTTACAGTGCAGCTAATATGACTACACTATCGCTGTACCGGTTAACTGCATTGCTCCAGTAGCCTTCCATACCTGTAGGTTGTTTAGCCGGTTCCTGCTGAGGGTTCTCCTATAGTAGCTGAAATCATTCTGAATGGCCGGGTTTGTCATCTGAAGCAGAAACACAACGTTTTTAAGAATGAGTTCAGTTTGCGTCAGATTTTTGCACATTTGTTTGTAGTTTGTGAAGCATCGTAGGTGTAGGTGTTGGTAGTGGTACAGTAGTCTTTTCCCTTACAGTTAAAAACACACTGTAAGTGCTGTGCTTATGTCAGGGCTTAATTTGTAAACAAAAAGGTACTGGATCAGGGGTCCAGTGCGATCCGGCGCAAACAAACCCGTTTTATATAAAGAAGGAGCAGAAGGATTATGGCCGCTAAAGGATCAATATTTCTTGATCAATGCAACTCATCAGACTTTATCATTGGAATAGAGCTGTAGATGACGTGTGTGTGTGTGTGTGTTTTGTGTGTTTTGTTTCAATCACCCAGAAACCATGCAGTAATATGTGGCTGGCATTTTCAGATGGAGGTCAAGGTCAAGGTCTTGATCAAGGTCAAGGTGAGGAGGCTACCTTGAGCTCGTCAAAGCTGAGTGTGAAGTGCAGGATCTCAGCGAACTGCTTGGCCAGGGCCTGCTCTCTCTCCAGGTGCTGCATCGGGGCGTAGGGGGGGCTCGTGAGCGCCTCCAGCAGGCTGCGCAAGGCGTTCTCTGAAACAGCAAGCAGCAAACATCACAGCTTGAAGCTTTGCAACTCATAGTATTCTGTTCATTACAATTTTAAAACCCAGCTGTATTACAGTGTTATATTCATAGTCGTTTCTTAGTACCGAAGCCAATGTAGTGCCGCTGTAGCATTTCCATTGAAGATCATCAACTGACACCTCAAAACTCAATTCACTTGTGACTTGAGAAGCCAGATTTAAACCCAGGTGATAGGCTAATCCACTGCACCAAGTCTTCAAGATATGTCTGCCTTGTTTAAGCTCTTTACATGTTACAAAGAAAAGGCTAAATGGGTAATTCTGCTCAGATTTCATTACAGTGTGGTACTGATGCTGCTCACTGTGCCACAGAGTGCTTGAAACAAGCTTCACCATTTTATTCTACACTCAGCAGAGAGCCTTGAAGTGGCTGCCTTGTGAGAACCGAGGCAAGCAGCTCCTAGCAGTCGCCATGGAAACAAGCCAGCAGTACAGGGTGCTCAGAGAGAGGCTGAAGCAGCCGATCCACATACCCAGTCTCAGAGAGAACTCGTAGAAGCGCTTCAGTTTGGCCACTAAGGGACAGACTGCATTCCAGGCCTGTTCTTGCAGCTGAAGGTCACAGGGGTTCTGAATGGCCTGCAATGATACATGACTCGTTTATTCCCTCATTTCATTCATTTATGTATTAATTCATTCATTCGTTTGTTCATACATACATTCATCAAAAGAGATGTTTTATAGAGAGCAAACGGAAGTCTCCATTCATCAAAAAGCATTCAATCAATATGCATTTCAATCTTATTTTATTTAAACCAACTAGATTTTTTTTTTTTTAATGAAGATCATTTTTGACATTGAAATACAGGCCAGGGAAGCAAAATATTTGATGAATGCATTTGTGATAAAAAAAAAAAAAAAAACCATTAACTGCTGAGATTACTGATAAAGAATGCTAAAAGAATATTCTTTGAATCAAAAGTTATTTCAGTAAAGTAAATAAAAAAAAGCTTTCCAAATAACCCTGTAAAAGCCTGAAGGCTACAGTATTAGTATAGTGTTGTACAGTATCAGCGATTGCTGGTTACCTCTCGTATCTCCTGCCCTGCCCCATTATAGGACTGCAGCTCCGCTAGTATCCCATGAGCCACCTCCAGCACGGCGTTCACCTGGTTCCACACTGCAGTCTCCGCCTCAGTCGGCTGGGCATCTAAACGAGAGCGGGCAAACTGCCTGTCAGTCACCCAGCCAGAGGACACTGCAGTCTGAGCACACTGGATTGGATCTGTAATGACTGCTAGAGTTACCCTGCACCCGGGATGAGGAGTGTAGCTGGACAGCCATTTAACTGCACTGCTGGGAACTGAAACTGCAGTTTCGAATGACTGTAACTGTGACACATTTCACGGGTTGAGTTAGCAGTCCAGTCCATGGCAGTATTGATCCCTGTAATCTCAAAACTATAATAGAAACCGGAACTGAAGGTTCCCTAATACTAATCTGGTAAAAAAAAAAAAAAAAAAAGATATTTATAATAGCAGGCATTTTGGCTAGATAGTGACCTTATCCTTTGCTGCTTTGAGCTTCAGACCGATTCAATAATTTTTCTTTTTGAAATGCACTGCCGCTGAAGTTAAACTGCGTTTGTTTTCTGGCAACGCTTTTTCCCTACATGTGCAAAGTCAGGGCACCAGAAAGAAACAGCAGTTTTATTGTTTTGTTTTTCAATTCCCGATATCCCAGTCTAATCGATCGGCTCTGTCTAACAGCTGTAAGCTATGTGGCTCCTTCCACTAATTTCGATTTGTAAGGAGACTGTGCTGGTGTCCTGACTTGAGAAAAGACCCCCAGATTCCCACACTTCTGGTCTTCCGTATTATTGACTGGTCATTTATTTAAACTTTGTTGTGATGTAACAAACTGCAGTTGCAGTGCACTTGTACAGATTCTGAACTGCAGTTCTCTGAACGCTGCACTGGGGCTCCAGTGATTACAACAACAGCTCAAACGTATATTCAACTTCCAGAAATATAGAGATGTGCACTGTGTAATCAGAGTGGCCACTATATACACAAGCTCCCTTAATACAGTCTTTAGTGTAGAGATTTATAAACATGTTAAAAATCATACAGCTATAGATTATGATTAAACATGGCAAGGCACTTTTCTATAAGGAAGTTATAACATATACATTATTGCATGCCTATCACTTCTAACCCTAAAGTTTTACTGATTTGACTGTATTTACTTGATCTTGAACTGCAGTTTCAAGTTTGAGTCCAGCAGGAGAGCTGATCTGGGTGTCTAACTCCACTCCATTCAATTTACATTATGTATGGTCTCAGAAGGTAGTTTCTCATACATGGGACAGCGATTCAAGGGTGAGTGTTTTCTGAACAGAAAGAGGGGATGAAAGTGAAGGGATGGGGAGGAGGGGCGGGGGTCCCACATCCACAGAGAGAGCTCCCCTGTGATGTTGGGGGGTTGCAGTCATGAACCCTTGAAGGCTTGGCAGGGTGTAGAACAAACCTGGGGTCTCTCTGGTCATGAAACAGTAACATTAGAAGATACTTAATAGTTGAACTCTTGTGCTGTAATTGAATGCTACCCCACAGTAACATTGTGCCGTTTATTACAGATTATCTAAATCGAATTATGCCATTAGTCATTGCCCCCCTTGGGTGATTTACTGCCCTCTTGATTTACTTTATAAAGCTCCCTGTTTTTTTTTCAGTAATTTGGTTAATCCACAATTAGGCCATGTTGAGAGGAAATTGTATATGTACAAACTGCAATTAGAAAATGTGTCCTTTAGGAAAAAATCATATGTATCTATTAAACACTCAATAGTGCTTACATTTAGAAATACTAAGAGAAACTAAATACATTCAACGACAAAACAGAAGTATTTTTTAATGTCTTAATGATTGAAAATGTTAGGGGAAGATGTACCTATCCTTTCTGCTGATATGCTAGAAAAGCCTCTTTTTTTTTTGCTTCAGAAAGAGGAAGAAGCTGCTGGCTTCGTCTGTCTGCAGCACAAGGGTACAAATATATCTCGATCTCATCTCTCCAAAAGTAGTACTGAGAACGTTCTGTCAAAGCCTCGCTGCAGTTTATCTCTGTGCAGAGAAGCACTTTCTCAAATACACATTACAGCTGCATACTGTGTCTCCAGTTTCTGATTGCATGTACTCTGATCACAATTCTCCTGAAGCACATGTTGGGCGTACCTTTAATTTCACAGCCGACCAACTAAGTGTAATAGTTGCTCTTGGCTTATTATACTGCACAGCCACCTTTGCAAAGAAGTGCTCACGTTCCTACTAGTTCCTAATAAAGTGGCCTCGCCCTGTAGGCTCATATGTGTGAGGACAGCAGCTGAGAGAGCTCTGAGCAGACTGAATCATGACAGGGGAAAGCACTACTATGTGGGTGGAGTGATCAAACCAGCCCTTCCTTATTTCATTAGCTCTTCCGTATTTCTCAGCCTGCGTCTCCTTCCTTTAAACAAGTGCAAGTTTACGCACATCATGGAACCCTGCTGAAGGCACATCACAGGGTGCACTATATCAGACCCAGAGCAGTTAGCTGCTTGATCGGAGTCAAGGTGCAGGAATCCAGTGTCTCAATGCCTGCTCTGTCTCACGTATCTTAACAGAACGACAGTAATTATAGAGGATTACAATTACAAATAACCAAGCACGCTCCCACTGTTATTGAGGTCCTGAGCAGGGTTGTGAAAATTGGTTTACTAGGTAACTGTTATCTGTCTTTTCTTCCTAATCTGTTAGCTGTGTGCTTAGGGTACATAAATAGTTGATAAATCAGTGAGCTTAATGCATAATGAATACTAGTGGAGCTTTAAAACAGTGCCCCTTGTAAGCTACCTATATTAGTCTACTAGGTGTCAGGTGTACTGTGTTGGGGTGAAAACCCCTCACATGTAAATATGGGCTTATTTTGGTGAATTGTTTTATGTAAACAGCTTATTTATTCTGTACCGGTATTCGTTTTCATTCACTTCCATATTCTGCGTTATAAATGCACATATTCTTTCCACTGTATTATCTTCATTATATTCAAATGTCTTTACTTTATTTCTTGTCTAAATGTTTAACAGCGTTCGTTTTTGTTGTTAAATGGGCAGATTAACTGGACCCAGGAAAGGGTTCATTTTGAGCCTTGATTTAAATACCATTTCCATGTGAGAATGTGGCTGGAATTGACAAAACTGTGGGATTGGTTGTCCAGTTAATTCATGAATTATTCAATTTGTTTGAAGTGATGCAGGTGTGCATAACAGGCTGTAACTAGGCTGTATGCTCAGTCTTGTAGAGGCTGGGGCAGGGTAGAAAGGAGCTTAAGTGGGCTGAAGCCACAAGTTTAAAATTTACATTACAAATGGCAACTTTTCTTAAGATTAATTCTATATAGTTTGCTTGAAAGTGATTTACATGAGAATACAGAGAGAGATGGTCCTAAATACATAATCCTGGAGACTGCTTACTACACCTTTCCATTGTAGCAGAATATGTATATATATATATATATATATATATATATATATATATAAACAATTTTGAAAACCAAGCACCCAGTATTGGTTTGTTCACAAGGACACACAAACACAACTAACGTAAAGTAGCAGGACATAAATAATGAAGTCTGCAAACAAAAATCAAATAATAATAATAATAATAATAATAATAATAATAATAATAATAATAATAATAATGATAGTCGTAAATAATTTCCATTGTTTTTTAACAAAACCAATGGACAAAAAATAGCTTATACTTTAAAATAAGTGCCATACAGTACTTACATTTGAATTAATTTATACTGACACTTATTTAAAGCGTTCCTGTGCCAGATTCACTATGCAATTGCCCACGGCAAGCTAATACCTATTTTTTTTTCTTGGTAAATGGAAAATATCACAGGTAATTTTTACAGAACTAGCATGGAACAGTTAAGGGGTTTGCAAGAATTCTTACATGACGGGAACAGAACTGGGATGAAAGCTTCAGTGAATCTGACCCTAAATTAATCAAATGCAAATAAATGAATAAACATAAAAAATAAAAAAAAATGAAAAATAAAAAATTAAGAAGCCAATGGTCTCACTTTCAAAGTCAAGGAAAAATATTTGGCCATGCTCAAGTTCGGCGCAAGCCAGCACCTTTAGGAGATTTCCCATGGGGCCCTGCAAGAAAAGAAGGGAGAAGCGTGTTGGGTGATGGGATGGAGGCGTGAGGGGGGGTCAGGCAGGTCATGTGATCAGAGGAGGGCGTGATGGTGAGGAGGAGGTGTGGGGGGTGACAGCCAGGGTGGTGGTGCAGACACGGCGACACGGACACAGAGACACACTCCTCCCTCCCCGTTTCTTCGGTTATCGAATTTAAAAGTACAGCGACCGCTGTATAACAGCCGTAATCTCCCTACTCTGTGGCGTAATTCAATCAGACATAGGACACGCCATGAAGATGCCACTGCGTTAATGCCAAACACTTGAGTGACTTTAATACAAAAACATACAAAACTGAATGTTGCTATAGAACAGGGAAATAACACAGGCACTGTACTTTCCAATTGAATCAGCTCCTTAGATAGACCTTGACACTGACAGGGATATGTGCTTCAAACACTGTGGGGGCAGACAATAACGACTAGGAAGCACATGTAGGGCTATTAACCTGCAGTTTCCACAGTAATGATTTGATGACATTAATCTGCAGGCACAAAGTCATATTATTATTATTATTATTATTATTATTATTATTATTATTATTATTATTATTATTATTATTATTAATCTTGCCAGTGTCAAAACGTGAAGAATTAAGCTTTGAAATACACAACGCTCTTGTATATTGAGGGCCAGCTCATGTTATGGTTTCTGGTTTTGCCGATGACAAGATTGGCTAGATCCTGATAAGCATGCTTAAACCCTGGGGGGGGAGAAGGGGTACCAAGGCCTGATTTGCACCACGGGAGAGGAGGCAGAGTGTCTGGAGGACTGCACCACAACATCAATCTGCTGCCTGCTGTCAGCTGCCACCTGCCAGCGACAGACAGACAGACAGACAGAGACTTACTTTCGAAGTCCAGGAAAAAATGAGGACAGTTTTCTAAATCCTTGCCAAGGACCTTAATGAGGTTCCCCATGGCCAGCAAACCTGGGCAGGAGATACAAGACAAACACAATGCAATAGAATACAATGCAATGCAATAGAATACAGTGCAGTGCAATACAATACAATAGAATACAGTGCAATGCAATAGAATACAGTGCAATGCAATAGGATACAGTGCAATACAATAGAATACAGTGCAATGCAATAGGATACAGTGCAATACAATAGATTACAGTGCAATGCAATAGGATACAGTGCAATGCAATAGAATACAATGCAGTGCAATAGGATACAGTGCAATGCAATAGAATACAGTGCAATGCAATAGAATACAGTGCAATTCATTGCCGTTCCCACAGATATAGCGCCTTTCAAATAGTGCACAGCAAGCCCTGTAATAAATGATCATAGACCAGCCAGAGCCTGACCTGATATGTGAGTAAGATACAACAGGCCGTACTTTCAAAGCGTTTACTCCAGTCTTTAATTAACTCTTATTTTTTGAGAAGTCAAACTTCTGTTCATTTTGTAGAACTAGGAACCAAGCAATGTAACCCAGGCCCTCTTCAGCACTCTCAAGGTGCTTTGTTTCTCATGTTGTATAACATTAACATGATTTTTTAAAATCTTTTAAATTAAAGTTAATTAAAGAATGGAGGAAACTCTTTGAAAATATGGTCAAATAATCCGAGGCTGATACCAGATTACAGTTGGTTTTTTTCATCAGTATAGCCATGGGAAAAGCATGGAAAATTCCATGCAAATTTATTGTGGCAGACTTTTCTAAAGGGACATTGAAGCGACACGCAGCGGCCAAACAAGGTGGTGATTCAGTGCTTTACCCTGAACTTCATCTGCTTCACTTTCAACTGCGGTACAGGAAACGCGAGGCACAGGAACGCCACTCTCGCTGTGAGACACAGAATTTCTCTGTGCTCTAAACAGTAAAGAGACTGGACCCCTGCTCTCGTCTGCTAGCAAGCCTAGTTTCCAGTAGCTTTTACACCTTGTGACTTTGCATCGTTTTTCACTTATTATTTTTCATAAATAATAATACAGAGCAACTCGTACAGTTCTCTGTTCCTAACTGTCATTTTCAAGGGGCAGTTTTGAGACATTATTGAAGTTTCAATAGTCCTGAATCAACAAGCCTAGTGAATGTTTACTACATCCTTCCATTCTAGCAAACACAGTGGACCTTACTCGCCACCAATCATCTCTTACCATGTCAGTGACCCATAGCATTGTAGCTGCCCTCATCTCTTAGTACTGTGCTGCAGCACTGCATCGTAGTACCAGTGTCTTCTTTGTCAGTGAAGATCATTTTGGAGGGTAAACATTATTCTAAAAATAATATTAATAATAACACCCACTGTGTTTGACTAAACATAAAATGCATTGCAGTGCTATTTGCACTCGCCTCCTTCCAGCCATTACAGTTTCATCTGGAAATACATTTGGGGGTACTGGATAATTTAATAAGTGCGGTACCGCAAAGTGCTGTGAAATGCAGGAAGCGTTATTATAAATGTACGTGTTGATTCGATTCTCGCGGAGTGGAGGGTATCCAGAAAGGAACTCAGTTAAAATGCATTACCTGAGCTCTAATGCTACAAGATATCTCTGGTGCTGTCTCCGTTAACCAAAACAAATAAGAACCGGATTCCTCCACATTGTCTCATGCAGATTCTGAACTGGTCTGTTTTAAACCCAGAGAAGGTTCTATTTTAAACATTTCAGCAGAAGCTTCACATTGGAACTATACTTCCAATTTAAACATAAGTAACTATAGTAGCTACACCACCTTACTGAAAGGGGATCTGACACTTCCTAATACTAATTTGAACTACCGGATTTCATGGTGCAGCCAATTAACCTCCTGGCATGAAGGGCTAGCCCTCTCTTCCAGGACGCACTTCAAAATACAGGCACATAAACTACATGGACTAGTATTTACTACATGCAAGTCATTTATTCACATAATTTAGTTTTAAGTGTAATGTAGCTACACTGTAGAGTCACATTTTTATGAGAATCATTTTTTTCTTTTGATGTTTTTGAAAAATAATAATAATAATAATAATAATAATAATAATAATAATAATAATAATATAGCTAAGTAAAATGTCAATCGGGTGGTAACGGTGACTATGGGATGCATTCTAGGCCGTTTAACCGAAGTTGTCATTCCAACATTCTAACTGTTCCAAAGTCCACCACAGCTCATAATTAAACATCCGTTTAAACGAGCACTGCTCAGAGATCTCTGTACACCAGACCTAATCAATGTATCACCTGGAAAAAGAAGACTCCTTAACCCGAGGTGAGCTGAACTTGTCTTCTATTTCCTGGTATTTTTTTTATTATCAGAACACACACACACACACACACAACCCCTCATACAAAAGACAGAAATAATTATAATCTATATATACAGATATATTTTACCGTGGATGCGCCTGTCGTTCAGCTATCTTAGCACTTTGTAATTCTGTATTTCCTGTGTAATGTATATATCCGAACAGGTGGAAATACGGGTCTTCTTGCACCGTTCAGTGAGACTGCTTTTAATTTAGCTTTAGCACTCTTGTCAGCAACCCAGAAAAAGCCGGTCTCGCTCGTTTCGCTTCTGTTTTTGTGGAGTCTATTTTTGCAGGGCTTGCGCTGAGCTAGCGAGTGTTTCTTTTTTTTTTTTTTTTTTTTAAACGTCGTTGTTGTGGACAGTAAGCACCCGCTTCCTGTGTTCAGTTCGGAATCACTTTTTTTTTCAAATGTAACGACGTCACATTCAAGTTCCTTAAAAACGAAAATCTAGTTCTCTTTTGTGTGTGTTGTTTTTTTCATTAACCTCTTGTGCACTGCATTTTGCAAATAAACGAACTACAATTAATGTGATGTTGTGTCTTTGCATGAGATACAAAACACACCATGATAAATACTGTGCACAATTCAGATCATTTAAAAAACGAGAAAACTCGGAAGGTTCATCTACCAGATCAAGCAAGTCCATTTTAGTGTATTTCTGTCTGAAAAAAAGCAAGGACAGGGCCGTTGAAATTATTTAAATGGTGATGGTATTTAGATTATCACTGCTTTGGTCGTATGGTATGTCCAATTGATCAATAAACACTTTGTGTTTCACGGATCAAGCAATGCCGTTTTGTATTGGGCTGATAGGCAGCGCAGCACGCACAGCAGTTACCTTGCTCTCGAAATCCTCAAGGACCACTTCACTGCGTCAACCAGGGCTGTCCGCTCTTTATAAATCACTGCATCAGCTCCGCACGACCTACAGCCAGAGAGAGAGAGAGAGAGAGAGAGAGAGAGAGAGAGAGAGAGAGAGAGAGAGAGAGAGAGAGAGAGAGAGAGAGAGAGAGAGAGAGAGAGAGAGAGAGAGAGAGAGAGAGAGAGAGAGAGAGAGAGAGAGAGAGAGAGAGAGAGAGAGAGGGGTTACAGCTAGAGACAGTCAATCTGAACGCTCACCGGAGAAGCGAGCGGTCTTGCTGGAAGAGGAACATGGATTGACCCTGTATTGACCCTCACAAGCCCTGTGTGGAGAAGCTCAGGAATGGAGAGAGGAAAGGGTGGCCCTGTCACACTTCATGATACCCTTATGAGATTAATCTGATCCCTTCCCATTGCATTCCCAGTGCATTAACCCTGAAGAAACCATAGCTAGCAGAAACATTAGCAGAGTGCATTGATTGGATGGCTTTCAACCCTTATAAAAGTTTACCGCAGTAAATTTGCATGGTCATTTTGTATTTTTCCTATGGTTATACTATAAATTTACCATAGTTGCCAAAGTAGAGACATGGAGAGGCATATTAAAAAAAAACATGGTTTGCCATGTTTTTAACATGTTTTACAATATCTCTCTGGGCTTCACAATGCTAACCTGTGCTTCAGCACGCTTTCACCATGCTTTATTACATTTCACTGTGATTTTACTATGAGAGCCTTTTAAGAGAGTAAAAAAGGCTTTTAGCATAAGATCAATAACACATCAAAACGTGAAAATGTGGTTTAACCAATGACATCCCCTCAGAAATGATACTGTATTGCAGTTAGCAAGTCAGCACACACACACACACACACACACACACGCTGTACTGTCCAGGGCACAGTTCACATGCCTCTGCGAGGGTGTGTTTCCTGTGGCATGTGCGGCAGAGAAGGGCAGCCTGGTTATATTACCACTGCAGGACCAGAGCTCTGAGACCGACGTATCGGTGGAAACAGCGAACACACTACAAAGCTTGCTTTAGTTTTATTATTTATTATTTGTATTTTCTTTTCTTGAAACCCAACTCTAAGTTACAGTTGATTTTTTTAAGATGAAAGGCGATTTCCATGTCAACCGCAAGCTAAACATATATAGCAGCTCAGTGCTCTTCGTACCACACAAATGTGACCTTTATTTGTCAGTATTCTGTAAACCACAGTTCCTTTTCCACCTACATTTCTTTGCATGTGTTTAACAAGATTAATAGCAGTACCAATGGAAACAGGGCAGCTATAATGAAGCTCCTCCAATGCACCTCAGTAATAACTCTGGAGTCTGGTAGACTGGCCACTGAAGCCACAGTGCAGGCACAGTACCTCTAACCTTTCCTATTGTTTAAGATACCTGCTGCCTCTTCGAGTCTGCTAAACTCCTACTCCAATCACAGAACTTCAAACCGTTTTATCCCCCCAAGTTTTCAAAAAGGGTGACTTTTTCATTATTGCACGCTGGAAAGCAATGCCGATTGGAAATTGGTTGAATCAAACCAAAGGATTTCTCTTAAATGACTTCTAAGAAAAAGGACCAGGGGCGAGTCTCTCTCTCACGCAGTTACATCTCATCTGTGCTAAACAGGCCCTGTGGGGGCTTTTATCACCATTAAGGAAGTCAATTTTACAAAGTACCCAGGAGCAATAACTTAGCACAGCTCATCAAAGAGACTCCCATCCCAACAAGCACTCTTCTGTCACTGCCTCTCCTTCCCTCCAACTCTCCTCATTTACCCATCTGAAGACATACAGTGTGTAAATGGGCTGGTGCTTCTTTGCAGATATCTCCCCTGTCCCCATCTCCCTCGCACCTCTTTCCATCTCCCCCTCTTTCTCCTCTCCATCTCCCTACTCTCTCCCCTATCCGTCTCTCCCTCACTATCTTTCCCCTTCTATCTTTCTCTTTCTCCATATCCCTCTCCTGCTCTCGCTCTCTCCTGTCCCCCTCGTCTTCACCCCTCCTATCTCCCTCTGTCTGCGGTGTGCATTCTGTTGTGAAAGATCACTCAAGTGATGTTGAGAAGAGCCTGTGTTTCCCCCCTCAAGCCATCAAAGAAAGTGCCTGTCTGAATTGCTCACAGCATTCGCTGGATGGAGCACCGCACATAATCCCACTGCTGCCACCAGTGAAGCGAGAGCAAACACTGCTTCTAAACAGGGGGCTTACAGAGCTATCCTGCATCCAAGAAAAGAGCCAAACCATCACTTAGTGATACAACAAAACTAAAACAGCAACCCCACCGAGATTCAATCAATACAGCATATGCCATGTGTCCCTGTTCTACAGTGCTATTCAATGAAACTTCCCACATGCGCTGTAAATATAAATATCTACTTAAGAGCTCATAGAATGCTTAGGCAGCAAGCAATGATGCAATCAGAGGATACCCATCCAATGCACGTGAATTTGAATTGAACTTTTAATTGATCTTAGCGTCTAAATATTGCCTCTGTAAATCAGTAAACCGATATCCCTAGCATTTTGTGTTTCTTAAGCCTGCTTTAGTCTGTCATGTCCATCTCTGAATTGTAGCAAAGAAATGTAAAAAGAGAGAGAAAGATAAGAATTAACCAGACTGCAGGAAGACACAGCTCTGATGTGCTCGTGCTTGTTTAGCATGCATCATATTTAAACACAGCATCAGTTTTGCTTTATTTTGAAGTGAACCAGTGACTACCGATTTCCCTAGCGGTCAGGAATAATACTGGTGAGTTCAATGGGGCCATACGTGGCTCCAATCCATTGCAATCAGAATTAGGTTAATTTCACAGAGGATTCCGACTTAACACAACTCATCTCAGCAAACGCCGCCCCAAAAGATTAAAACAGCACCAAACTGTAAGCTGAAACAAGACACCAGCGCGAGGATCATTGCAGCAGCTCTCTATTGGGTTTGCGCTTATCGTTTTGGGTCTGCAAGCAAAGACGTAACTGAGGGGGATATTTTCTGAATTCAGCAAATCAACGCAGCAGTTTAGTGTTCACGTACAGCGGACTGGAATACAGCTGACAGTGAGTACAGTCCATGTATACACTGGGTGTGACGCTGTCAGGACCAGCTAGACTTGTTAAAGATGCCTTTCAAATGCAACGCTACAGCTTAATTAAAAACATCAGTGCTATTGCATGCAGGAAGAGAATATGTGAGGGTACTAAGTGGGCAAAGCAAACCTGAATGACGCAGTTATAAAGAGGGTCAGCAGCACTCGAGCGATCTGCAGCTCCTACCTGCTCTGCACACTGCTAGGCAACATCAGGCCACTTGTGCATGAAAATGTGCTATACTAAGAGGAGGAGAGTCGTTACAATAATTGACTTGGAATCAGACCTGACTGCATTTTGCTTTAGAATAGGAAATCTAGGGCAACTAACATCACTTTTTCCAGTGGAGTGAACCCACTGGAAATCCACTGCAGTACTGCGGTACCAAATCATTACCAGACAGCGTGCTACTGTGTGCAATGCTAGTTCCAAATTGTGTAGCCATGGCTGGCAATGCACACTGTTAATGGCTCTATCACAGTTTCTTCCGGGCAGTCCACTGAATTATAGTGGGGTCCTAATGTTGTTTTGAGAGCGCCATATGGAAGCGAAATCAAATGGATAACAAGGTGTGAATTCACCTCTGTTTTCCTTCGCTGAGACAGTGATGTGATCTGATCTCGCTTTAGCCACTTTATACAGTACTGTGTGTTGTTCTTATTCCTTTGACCTTCCCAGATGCCCACATGGAAATCTGTGTGCGACAGTGGAACGAAACATATAGGGGTCTGAAGAGCTATCAATATGAACAGCTTTTAAGAACGCAGCGTGCATGGATTCTAAAGCCACCCATGTTAACTTGAAAAGAATGGCACAGAATCCTAATGAATTCCAATGGGATGCTATATGAATACTAGGAAGGGTGTAACTCAATAGCTTGGCTTAAAGAGTTCATTTAGTTCTGAGTGGTTCAATATTGAGTTTCAATAATGTAACTGCATAATCGTGCAAATTGAGGACTGGGTTTATGCTTGGATATACCCAGTTTACTGTGAAAGTGCAGTTCCATATACTGGCACGTGTCTGAGTATTAGCGATAGGAGTGATATGTGGGTTCTATACTGTACTGTACTATTCTATAGAGCAGGAGGCACCAACAGATTTGAAAGACTCACAATGCTGTCTATGGGGAAGGTAGTCAGCACTGCACAGCGCTCAGTAAATTTGCTAAAAGAAACCCAGAACCCTTTGTTTTCTCTCCACTTGCTGCAGTCCTATTTTGCTTTTAGAAAGCGTTTCACATGCCTAATCTGATGACAAAGATATTAGGTCTGCTACAGGATGTGGAAATGGAAACACGACACACCAAATCTATAGGGGGCCATGGGGATTTTCTGAGGAGCAATACCGTAGGAGGGTTAATGTAAAGCCTGCATATATACTGTGTAATGTATATAATCTGTGCATTCAGGCAGTGTAAGAGAAACCCAGTACTGCAGCTGTACTCCCATTGCACCTGCTTACAGTGCATTAAAAGAGACAGGATCCAGCGTAGCCTGACACTTAACAGTTCAAGATCCGGCATCATAAAAAAAAGCCATTAAAAGAAATAACCCAATCTATTATATTTGTAGCAATGCTTCCATACAGTACTGTACAATATATCCTCTTCCTCTGGGCCCCACCCCTTTTTTGCAAAGCATTGCAAATCAAGGGCATTATGACTGGGATCATTTTCCGAAAACCCTAATACAGTTCCGCCATCCCTCCATCAATCTAAAAGTCTTTTGACAGAGAACATTCTAAATTCTGAATTCTGAATTCTGCATTCCTAATTCCGCTCTCCTCGCTGCATATTTCCAAAGGTAAGCTAGTCTCAAGGTTACGAGAGACACGGTTGGTAACAGAGCCCCCCCCCCTTCAGATGTGCCTTTGACTGGAGCATCAGTGTCACCATCGTCATGCAACCAATAGAGTGACATTAACGCATGGTTGCAAAATAAAGAAACCATCAATGGACAATCTGGTCAAATCCAAGGGTGCCACATCACTGACATCCAGAGAAAAAAAAACCTGCAGTCAACAAGAATGTCATGAGGGACATCTTATTGACTGATATTTTCAGCTTTCTACAGAACAGCGTGTATTTGTAATAACTGCCCCTCTTACTATCTGTTCAACAATCTGTTCAGTCTGTTCCTCCATGCATATTCGGACAAACAGAAGGACAGGAAGTAGACAGAAAGACTTACAGATTTCCAGAGCTCACATCATCAAAAACAACCAATAAGAAGCCGTTCTTAAAAAATTCCAAAAGGGAGTGTCCTAGCAACAGAACCCCAGATGCACGTTCAATCAAATATAACCCTCCAACCCCACTGGATAGATTATGTAATATATTCTATTAGGCATCCTTGATTTAGGGACTTGGAGGGGGTAGCAACAGAAATTAGGGGCTACGCTGTGACCGTCTCCACCCCCCCACCCCCCTCCAAAAACATTTGCTCTTCACCTGCGAGCCCCAGTTTAATCTGATTGCTGGGTATGCAAATGCTTGATACATGTTCTCGATGACTGCCAGACCTTTATAAACCCTCTAAACTGCAGGGATTACAGATGAAAACCTGTGAGAAATATGATGGGATTAATCCCTAAGGCTTGCTTTCTTGCCAGCCAGCTTGCTGCACCCACTCTCCTTGTTCACACAATGCAGAACCTTTATATTCACTGGGGTAGATGCTGAATCGTACAACCTCAGCCATGGTGCTGCTGACTGTATCACCCAGCCCTCCTCTCTGATTCTTTCAATCTCGCTGCTGTTTAAACTTCATGCAGCAAGGTGTTTATATCATTCATTCATTCATTCATTCATTCAGCCGTTCAGGGATTTGCACCCAGTAGCTGCTAGCTTTTCTGGTTGTTTCTTTTTTCAGGGTGCCCTATTGTTTTCATGTCACTGCATGGTAAAATCACACTCATGCACACCCACACACACATATGCATTGATTTACACACGTATTGCACACACACACATTGGCGTGCATATCCATACATGGCTTGCCATAGTGTAACACGATTGTACTGTAATGTCCTGTATTTCGATATGTTTTAATGTAAGCTAAAGCAATACGTGTGCCCTAAGCTTAAAAAAATATAAACTCAAAAAACAAATGTGTTCATTGAATTATTGCAATATCATGTTTAAGGAAAAGAGACACAGTATTCATACACAACTGGTAAAGCAGTGTCTTAAAATTGCATTCTGCAGAAATTAGCTAGATAGCCACTTAATCAATTGCTGCATTTGTTGAGCATTTGTATAAGGCACCATACCAGTATATCTTAAATCAATGACTAAAATGTGACCTTTCCAAAAGATAAAAGGCTGTCTTACTGATCCCAGCATCTATATTTATTAAAAATCAAATGCAAACGATGGCTAGAAAGAATGTGCAACACTGGCTTTTCAGATCAAGGGATGCATCTGAAGAATACGCAAAGAATACAGCCTCAGTTTTCATTCTGCTGCTTTCAGCATCTCCCCCTGTAGCCTGGATGCATGCACACAAGACACCCCTGTGCGAATGCTTGTGCTTATTGCTTCCGATGAGAACACTACCACATCTTCAGCAACCCTCCCCAGCACACTACAGCCAGCCACCCTCATCCAAGAGCCATCAGCAAACAGCAGAGCAAAATCCAGGAGCAAAACAAAGCATCTAGACCCAAACGCCCACACGAAGAACGAATGAATGAATGGACACAAGAAAGAAAGAAAGAAAGAAAGAAAGAAAGAAAGAAAGAAAGAAAGAAAAAGAAAGAAAGAAAGAAAGAAATGCATTCATGTGTTGTTGTTGGTACTCACAGACGAATTTGTGCTCGCTCAAAAAACAGACTCCCTATTCCTCAGTCCTCTTCTATGGGTATAAGACTTGCTGTATTTATTATTGTTTGCACCGGGTGGAAAAATAAAAGGAATGGGGGGAAAAAAAGGAGAGAAACCTCGACCTGTTTATCCAAGTGACCCAGATTGAGTAGATTACCCAAAGGCTGCTCCTGCTAGCTCACACAACGTCTCTCTCTCTCTCTCCCTCTCTCTGTGACTCTCTCTGCTCAAGACAGTCCTAACCCAACAGCTGCCGTGTTGTGTGAAATAAAATGCAGTGTTCTTCTTCCTCTCACAAAGCCCCCACCCCCACGAATAACAACTGACGTCTCAAATGAGGCTGCCTGGGACGGGGGACGTGGGGGGCGGGGGGCGGGATTAACCCTTGCACTGCTGGCTGGCTCCAGCTCATAAATATCAGCAGGTGTCTGTATGCAGTAGGATGAGGTGTGAGTGTAGCCTGTAGCTGTTACTAGAGGGAATGGCTGGCAGTGGGGGCTGTCTTTTGTTTTAACAGAATGGCCTCAATCGAAGTCAAGAGGTAATCTTTCTTTTAGTCATTGGGCTAGTTGATCAGCCTCAGCACAGGAATGGCCTGGCTGCCCCGCTACAAGTTGCCAGCGGCTTTCATTAGTCAGTTCCTGTTCAAACTTCTTTTATTTTATTGTGTAACGGCGGACCAGACTAAGCGATTAAACAAATATGTTTTCTTTTAATTAATCATGGTTTAGATAGCCTGACTAAATGTGTTTTTTTTTTTAGCAATTATTACCTAACTTCAAAAAGAAAAAAAAACGCATCCATTAGCTGAAATGTTTTACTTTGTCATGCTGAACAATTACACTGTAAGCCTGTACTGAAAAGAATGGTCACAAATTCACCATGTGTCAGAGTAACAGCTACTCTGCTGAAATTCATACATTTTTATTTATTTATGTTAAAGTGCTGTCCTTTTGTTTTGGTATTGACCCCTGGGGGGGGGGGGGTGTTTAGGTTCGGAGGGGTGTTGGAGAGGTGTTAGGTGGGGGGTGTTGGGGGGGGGGGGGTTCTGTGTAGAGAACTGTTTGGAGGGTTGCTTAGACTGTCTTGTATATTTCAATGCAATGTAATTAAATACCCCTTCCCATATATTTTGTATATTATAATAATCATTGAATGCCTGAATGATGTACGTTTGACTGCTTTTTCTTCCACTTGATTTGACCGTCAGTCACTTCCAGTAACCTCTCAGTGGATACAGTGGTGGCGCTGAGTGAAAAGTAGTCTTACATGATCAGTGATTCAAATGTAATTGCGCATGAACTAACACGCAGTTTCCTATTGAATTTGCGCGCGGTAAGCACTGACTCCCGACCCCTTCCACACTTACTCACACTAAAGCCTGTGGTTACCTGCAGTAAATAAAAAAAAATATATATATATACTTTGACAGTGTATTTAAAGGTTCCAGCAGCTGTCTGAATATATTCGGGTGTCTGTGAAAAACAAACAAAAGTAGAAGAAAAATAAAAACACTCAAACAAACTAAAAGCATCAGAGGGATGTTCGATTTGACGGCTGTACGTGAGGCGCTGGCACCCCCAGCATAAAAAGGGGAAAGAGTCCACACACACTCATACTGTCCATAGGAGACCTACTCACTTTGTTGCAGTACGGTTTCCGTTTGTGTTACAGTAAGTTTGCTGAATAACTTATTTGTACAGGGTTTAAATAAGGAAACAGGATAATGGGCCCTATTTAAAAAGTGCTAATGACAATTTATAGTAGATAGCTTTGAGAATTTAGCTCTTTAAGTTTGAAGGACTTTTTGTTTTAGTGTTTACAAATGTTCTCTTCTACACTAAAAGAAACTTAATAAATTAAATGATAAACATTCTGACTAGATACGTTTCGACTCGGTGTCTTCATTCAGTGTTTAATGATAGTTAGGGATGGTTCTCAGGTTAAACGGTGCTTTGGAAAATGAGAATGAATCACGCAGAGACTTTGAGGAGAAGGGAGGTGGACAAACATATTAATAAACCTCGAGAAGTCCTTTAAGAAGCTTTGCTATAATAGTTAGTAAGCATGTGACAAATAATGATAACCAGAAACGACAACACAGAATCACAGAGAACGCTCTTAACAGGATATTAAACAGGTAAGGAATTCAATATTAGGACAGTGTACTTTAGCTGAGGTGTCATATCCTATTTAACTGCCAGAGGAAGGCAGGAACGCTCTTCAACATTGAGATGATCAAGCATGGATCATTACAGCTGATCTGATAGGAGTTCAGAAGGTCATTGTATTGTAAGTGGTGCCATGCTTTCTCTGATTGTGGCGCACTGTTTTTACCAGATCTCCTTGGAAATGGAGTTGATAACCTCAAGTCTTTTTTTTTTTGTTATCCTAGTTAAATAAATAAACGCTGCTGAATAGAATAGGAAAGGGCTTGGCTCATTCACAACTCTGAACGTTCCCACCCCTCCCCCAGTCCCTGCCAAAACAAAGGGACCTCCCGCCGGCCCGCCCCCCCACGCACAAACAGGGGCAAGACCACCACACGTCCCCACGTGCTGCTAGATCTGTTTAAATAACGTACCTGCAGTTTTTCTTAGAACTTTAAAGTCTGTTTCAAAGCTCTTTTCAAAATGGCCGCTCTAGTGCACTGATAGTGTCAGGATTGTTGCCCACATTGTCATGGTAACACAGCGATAACGATCTGTGATGCGACACGGAACAGGAAAGCCAGAGCACTTGTTGTTGTGGTTTTTTTTAAATTTTAAATCACTCTTCCTGCAGTGATTTAGAGGACAGATCTCAAACCCTGTGCACTAGAACGGCCATTTTGAAAAGAGCTTTTCAAGTAATAAGCGTAAGAAGTTGTCAGGATATGTTAACAATGATTTACAGGTTCAGTATTTCAACAGTTGTAGCAACACGTGGGGACGTTATAATGCTGTATTTTTTGGAACCCGCTGCTTACTTTTTAAGCTTCCCTCCAGTAATAAAGTTCAGAGATGAAGGAAGAAACTCAAACAGTGTGGGTAGAATCAATACAAAGACCTCAATATAATGCTGTAGGTATAACTATAAGGCACCCAATAGTGGTTTATTCATACTGAAACAAACTTTGTACATTCAACAGCAGTTTCATACAGCATTTCAATATAAAGTGCTGATGTTTTCAGAATAGGCTGTTATGGTAACAATATTGTTTTGGATACTAAGTGAATACAAGTTCTTATAAGATTTACCCTGAGTGTTTTCACGTGATGGATGATACAACAAAGATGTTTAAAGACACCCATTTTATTTTTAAAATAAACAAATTAAACTCTTTGACTACTACTAAGAAAAGCTTCCGGTCAAAATATTTGTCAAAGATTTTTGACTAGCTTCTTTCAGTTAAACAATCTGCCGACCCCAGGGAGAGTCAATGCACCCATTTGTTGTCTTCTCGTTAACATCACAAGCCTGTTGGTGATGGTCTGTTTGTTCAAAAGACTGACCTCTGACCCTGTTAGGGGAAGTTGACAACACTTCAGGCTAAGCACACTTCCTCCTTGTACTGAGGTGATCACCTGACCCATAATCCAAGCCCCAGTGCGTCCAGCTCTTCTCCTTCTGTCTTTTTCAAAGATGTTTTACAGAAGTACAGTAACAGTTTGTCAGAAGTAATCCTAAAAACGGAAGATTATTTCAACTTTGACACAATACCAAGAAGATACTGTGGTGCCAGACTGCAGTTTCCGTTCTGTTTGCATGTGAAATATACACTTTTGAATCTCCCTTCAAGAACTGTGTGTTCCTTTGGTGAAAAAACATGTTGCAGAACACGACTTTCAGCACTGTAGAAAACTAGGTGTTGTTTAATTTGTCGTTTGATATTAGAACATTTCCAAGTTCTAATTCAATAGCAATAATTTGGTGCTAGTATTCGTATACATTTGTGAATTGTTATGTAATGGAAGTGGTCCGGTAATCGGTATTATAAGGTTCTGGAAAGAAGATAGATAGAAATCTCAAACGTCTTATCTCTAAGAACAGATCGTACAACAGAGTGCAACCGTTAACTTGTCCCCCTGCAACACTCTGCCCCCATTCACTAGGGGTGGTGTTGCAGAGGGGGCAGCTTTATGGTTACACTCTGGTGTACCAGATGTTAGAGAGTTATTAAAATATAAAGATATATAAACAATAGTATGATTTCTAAGTAAACAATATTTCAAGCTCAATCCTCACATGAATTAATAGTAAATAAGCATTTTATTTATCATCACCAACAGGAGAAAGTATCAAATGCATCCTGAAGACATTTTTGCTTCATATGAATTCAACAGGAAAAATGTTCACAAATAATTATATTTGAATTGTGCGGCATTTATTTTAACAAAGCAAACATTCATAAATCTAAACGCTCTCTCTTAGCAAACAAACACATACCAAAGGAATCTGCTTCTGTTAAAGAAAAAAACACTTCTTTCAGTCTTGTGACTGTCTTTCTACCACAGAAACAGGGCTTGAGCAAGTACCATCCTGTTTTGAATTCACTCGACTACAGTCTGACCCAACTGAACTACTTGGTGTGGTGCAGCTTAACAGAATATAACATTCACCATTAGAGAGAAATTTACTCTATTTTCTTTTTTTAAATAAATACCTTTTCTGATGTCTGGCGAGGAGGGATTGCTTGCAGTTGTCTTGTCAAAAAAAAAAGGCTAATGAGCACTTGAAATGAAGAAGTTCCTCTTTCATTTTCAGTGGCTGCTCTGTTGCTGTTGAACGGGTTTCAATATGCCATGCGCGCGCACACACACACACACACACACACACACTCTTTCGTAATGGTATCTTTCTGTGCACATTATGCTCCCTGTCGTTGATGATATTTGGTTCAGATGGGGATCTAACAGCGTTGTATTGGCTCCCAGGGGTTGGTTGGGGTTAAACAAACTCTATAGCGCCCCCTTACTGGCCAGGTGTCTGGTGAGCTCAATCAAACACCTGCTGGGCTGGCCTTTGTCCTCCAAGGGTCAGTAGCTTGTCGAGCTCCATGGTGTAAAATGGCGATCGGCTTGGTGGTAGGATCCCCCACTGGCCTTACCTTCTCCTGAGCCATTGTGGGGAGTTTCAGCAGTCAGAGGACAACGCACAGTCTAAACTGGGGACTAAAACAGTGTAAGGCAGCTGGACACACAAACAATATAAAAACAAACAGTCCCTTCACAGTGCTTGCTAGTCTTTTTATTGTATAAAAGCACCCAAGACCAGTGAAACATGCTTGTGGGGCTCTGCAGAGTTAATTCTAGACTTTTCTTATGGGATAATTATTTGTCAAGAGTATTTTTGCTCTGACTTTTAGTAAAACAATGTTTTTAACTGCTCGATGTGGTTCAGTGTCTCACTGAACCAGAAGAGGAAGGGGAGGGGGGAGGTGGTCAGCATATTAATAACTAATAGAGACAGGAAGCACAAAGGCTACCACTATCACTTTACAGAATGAGTGGTATGAGAGATTTGCTGTAGTAATGTTTAACCAGCACCCTACCAGAACTTTAGCATCTTTTGTCTTACTGCGCACTTCAATAGAATTGTTTGGATTTCTCATTCATAACTTCACACGTACTCCACCGGAAATTCAAAAAAAGAAATTCAAGCAGAAAAAAAAAGAGTTTCAGCTCGTGCCTTCAACAGTGTACCGAGAAAGTCTATAAAAAGGTGCCACAGGAAATCTTGCTGCTATTTGTTACTGTGCATGCTTGAACTACCGCTAATGCACTTAGCTATGAGCCCTCTCATTGTGTACACGGTGTGGCCACTTTATATTAGGAACTATGAAATCAGAAAAGCACTTGATACAGTAACATTTGTAATGGAATAGTCAAGACTGTATTTCATTCATACCATCATCTTAGATATATTTCATTTCTTTCCTGCTAAATATCCTATTTTTTTGTGTTAACATTATTCATCCCGCTTACCAACCGATGCCTGGGCGCTGCTTCTGAAAAGACTCCTAAACGCGGACGTCGGGCGGTTTCAGAAATGATCGCTAGGGGTGTGCAACTGTTGTTTCTGCCCCCTCTGCTCATGATTTTGTATAGAGATTTTCCATTTGCTAACTCACATGCTACCGTTGTGTTGTCGTTTGAATATCTGTTAAGGTACTGTAACAGGATAGCGGCAGGAACGAGACTCAGAGTCAAGAACAGCTGCAGTTGAAGCTCTGTTGCACACTTTGAATACACTAAACGAACAAAACACATGAACAAATAAACAGACACAAGTGCCAAAATAACAGGTTTAAACAAAACTAAACTTTGCGTCAGTCACAAAGTCAGCAAAGACCTTCCTTCGATGCAAGGGTGTGAGTGTGTCTAGTTAGCAGCACAAGAATGTACAGTAGTGAGAGAAGAAGCATTAACCCCAAGGGTGGCTTGGCACTGAAACTGGAAGTGAAAGTGGCACCACAGTGGCATTTCAAAGCCACTACGAGCTAATAGAACCACAAGGGCATCTGCAGTAATATGAGACATTGGTTCTGCAGTGTTTACGGTTTCACTGACTATGGTATTACAATGGCACAACCGAATGCTATATCAGAACCATGGTGTAATATGAGGGTTCCAGATCCTTTGAGTTGCCATTGCTGGTAGTGGTGTGGCTCTGCTAATGGTTCGGATGTAGCTTTTCCACCTTAATCAAGCCCCCCCCCCCCCAAACAACTTCCCACACGACACAAACCTTTTCTCCCGTGTATGTGGATGAGTGTGGGTGGGTCATGTGAGTAATCCAGACCCACTGAGAAACAATCGTCATCTATGGTTGCTCAGTAATAAAATATAGAAAATTAAACATGTCTACTGGCACCAGAATTGAAAGTTGCTGGTACCCTGTTACTAGAATCTAATGCCATAGAGCCATTATCCCAGTAGTCAAACATAGTCAAACCAAGGGTTTGTATAAAATGATTTGTGTGTTTTATAATACAGGTTATTACTGATGGGGCAGCCCTTAGCAATTATAATGGATTTTTTTTCAATTTGATTTGTTATACCTTTGACTTTGTGCATTTTGCTGCAGTGACTTTCCATCCTGCCAGGGCATCGCTACAGCACTGGACTGTTGATAAATTATAAGACGATGCTGCATAAAGGCAGGAGAACACTCAGGAGACTGTTTCCGGTAACGATTGAGGAAATGCTTCAGTCTCAGTATACCAAATGAAGAGAGTTCATATCTTACATAAGATGGAAAAGTAGGAACATTGTTCTAGAACAGTGAACAATTGAATCCGGCACTTCCAGGACATTTAATCTGACAACAAATGACAATAACTAGAAACTGTGTGTTGTTTTGCTAACACTGCGTAAAAAAAGGCAGAAAGCATCAGATATCTGTGTAAGTCTTCAAGTAACTGCTAAGGAGACCAATGCCTCTTAGAATTACAAACTGAAACCAAACAGCCCAGTGATATGATTCGAGGTCTCTTTAAGCTCCTGGCTTACAGTTTCTCATTTCGTATCTTTAACATTTGAGTCTTTCTCTTTTCAACAAATAGGAGGCAATTAAAGGCTTTGTATGAACCCAACTGCCTCAACCAACATAAAAATCAGGAACTCTAACCTGCTTGAAAGGCATTGCTTTTAAATACTCAAGCATCCAAAAGCAGGCACGCAAGCATTTACAATGTGTGGCAATTGACCCAAAAAAGAACGGACATGCTATGAATAATAGAGAAGAAACTTAAAACAGCGTGGAAATAATTCCTCTGCATGAATATTTCAGCAAAAGAGATTCTATTTTCCAAACCTTTGCTGGCTGGAAAGGATTTTTTTGTCAGTACGAAGTAGAAAACTCATCAAGATTTCCTACTGGGAGCTCTAGATAGCAAGGGATTGGTTTAAGTGGGGCGCATATTAGTTACTTAGTAAATATATGTGTACATTTATAAATGCATGCCCTGTTTCTGCAGTTGTGCTCTTTTTTTAAGCTGTTTTTTATTGCAGGGGGTGTCTATGTCATGTCCAGCTCAATCAGTAGGTAATAGGCTTATTTGTAAGTATTACCAGGAGCTTTGAACTTAGCTTTGCTGTCATTTGCGCTCCATTGACAGCAGGTGTTTTTCACAGGAGGCCCTGGAGAAGCAGTGCAGAAGGCTGTGGTGCTAATGAACTCACTCACTGCCACACCTGGATCCACACCATACCTGCCCATTGTCTACCTGATTCACTTCTGCTGCAGAATCTGTCCTACACACCCCATCATGAATATTAACGACTCTGCCCTCTCAATGACAATGCAATGAGTGCTGAAGTTACATACCAACGGTATCACAACACTATGAACACACAATACACAATGCATGACAGCACTAGACAGACCGTGTGCAACTGCATCCGTTTGTAATATATGGTCCAAATGCATTGTGTTGCCGTTGTTGGGAATGTCAAACTGGACTGTCAATAACATCTGCTTAGCTTAGTGTTAAAGCACTGTAGAGTGCATGCATGCATACATGGGTATGCTACAGAAGAATGTAGGAAACAGACAGAGATATATTGC
Source organism: Acipenser ruthenus (assembly GCF_902713425.1). Lineage (NCBI taxonomy): Eukaryota > Metazoa > Chordata > Actinopteri > Acipenseriformes > Acipenseridae > Acipenser > Acipenser ruthenus. Next base: position 1,576,575 of record NC_081211.1, read on the forward strand.
AGCGTCAAAGAACCGTGATTCTGTGTGCTATCTAAAGCAGCACTGACACAACACCATTCACAATTAACATCCTGCACCTGTCTCTGTTCACACTGTACCCGTATGAAATGCTGTCTCTCTCTGTCTCTTTCTCTCTCCATCGCTCCCCCCCCTCTCCTGGAGCTGGAAAGAGCTCCCCCCCCCCTCACCCACTTCAGACACCCCTACAGAGCCAGAGCAGATAGCTCATTCTATCTTTCTCTGCCTCTCTCTCCTTATATGGTCAAAATGCAGTGAGTGAGGCGGTGAGCACAGGAGAGCAGGCAGGGGAATGCGCCATCTCACTGGAGGTGATGGGGGGGTCCAAACAGAACCCGGCCTGATCCAAAACAGCTATCCCCGCACTCACTTCATCTCACCAGACTGCAGAGCAGCGAGCTGCTGTCGCTTACTGTCTGCTAGACCAAGGGCACCGTTCAGCATTAGCAACTGCATTTCTGAGGGTGGGTGTTGTAACAGATGCCTATAGACACAGTAATAATCTTGAATAATCTTTCACATTTATAGGGTGATTTGACGTGGTAGACTCCCAGAGTGTATTGTCTTTTGTCATCGACAAATATGGGAGATATTCAGTGCACAACAGCTCAGTGATAGTCCTAGATTAATCATGCACTAAACAGTCCATTAATTCAGTCTTTCGAAAATAGAATAGTGCTGTAATGGGTTTATTGTCCTGCAGGGGGCTTGGGCTAATAGAGAATTTTTCTTTCTTTCTTTCTTTCTTTCTTTCTTTCTTTCTTTCTTTCTTTCTTTCTTTCCACCTACACTTGCCTTTGAATAAGGCAGGCACACACAGTAATCATAGTTTTTGTTATTCAGTACATTTTAAAAGCCGCTGTGAAGATAGCTGCGCCGTAAATAAAGCCTAATCCGAGGGTGCCATAATTTCGATTGAATCCAGGCTCTTGTGAAGTACCATCACTGAATCAGAATGCATGGAGCACATTCAAAAGCAGTGCGTCGAATACAAAACACCCTGCATTCTGCAACCATTTGTGCTGTCACTGAAATAACTGACAGTACGGAGTCTGAAGGCTCAAGCTTTGGGAGTCCTGTATTGAGGCAGCAGGGGAGAGAAGAGATTTATTTGTAATCGCGATGCAACATCTGCTCCAGAGAGGGCTGTCGACCTGTAGTCTGATAGCACTCTCTGTTCCAAGTGAATGCAAAGTCTAGCCAGAGGGCCTGAATGAAGATGCTATCCCCCGGACTGTTGCACCCATTCAAAAGCAGTGCGCAGGCTGTGTTTTTCAGGTCCTTTTAAGATAAGTGCTGTGCTTGCATTGTGGAGAATGCCCCGATACACACTTCTACCCTATTGTCCTGTAGGTTGGAACAGAGACGAGTGGAGAGGCATTGCTTAACCCTTTTTCTGCTGTAGCACATGGCTTCACCGTTTTATTGGGAACATCCAGATAAAAGCCTAAAATGGTAACAAATAATTGAGCTATTAGCCTGACCGGTTAATAACGTCATGTAGCTGTTAGTTACCTTCTTAATAAGTAGGTAGCTTCAAATTGTCTTTTTAAATTTTTCTTTAACCCATTAAGTAAAGAATTATTGTTTCTTTGAATGTAATTTGATGCATTACATTTAGACTTACCTTTTTGCAGTTAACAAAATTAGAGTAAGTTATCATAACAATATAGTTGAAGAGAACATGTAAATAACAGGTAAGATGCCAGTTAAAAAAAAAATGCTTCAGAAAATTACAAAGTAGCCTGTCCTGACCTGAGGACAATGGCACTGAATGGGTTCATGTTGAAGCTTCTCTTCAGTGCTAGGTGCCTGCCATGGACATGTGTAACACAGGCTAGATGAGTCCACGTGTCTTTGTGTTTGTAAATTCCAGCACCGTCTCTTTAAGCAGCAATCCGAAATGTGCATTGCACGCAATAATATACAATGTTAAGATTGACCAATGGTAACTTCATCCAATTCCTGCTGCCATTGTGCTACCATTGACCCAGGGTACAGAACCATTGCATTGCCATCGTCATGCCATACCGCTGTATTATCACTGCAATAAAAGTAATATAAAGGACCTGTCTTTCGTTGTGAATCCTGTATCTGCTGGAAAGGTGTGTTATGGAATCAAAAACAGCTCATAATAAGATATGAGCAGAAACGTTTGTCTGCTCGACATGGCTACTTATATTTTTTATTGAAGAACGCCCACAAAAATCCTGCAGAAAATATCAAAGCGCTTCAAACAGAGAGCAAGAGTCTTCAAGGACTAGTTAGCAAAGTTTTACAATCACTTTCCCCAGCCTTAATTACCTTCAGTGCCGTTTTCACTACCCCATTGTGGAGTTCAATGTTGACCTTGAAACATCTCAAGATAAGCCCTTTCCCTCAGGACACACTTACTGTAACATCATTAAATGCATGTACTTACATTTACTGTGATTTACTACATGCACTTAGCACACAATTGTAGAAGGATGGGACGCTATACATTACCACCTACTGTATTTAACACACTTATTTTCCCAATCATAATGTTGTAGATACATGCATTAAATAATATAACACAAGTGTAAGTACATTTTCACCACGGTGCACCTGTAGAACTGCATCCAAATACTGATTACCTGGCAATACAGAGTGTAGCCCTGCAATGGTAATGCACTAGTTCTGTACTTAGAAGGTACAATTCTATAAGAAACTGGATGAATGGTAACACAGTGGACAAAATCCTTACTGCTCCCATCTGGGTCCTCAGCCTCCAGGGAGCTGTTTTGACCCGGCAGGGAAACATTCATTTTTAACGCTCCAATTAATTGCTATTACTAATGCATTTAAAAAAAGCATGCCCTCCTTCCTCCCACACACACAAGCGATTTTTTAAAAAGTAATCATAAATCCTATTTGCAGTTGTGGGAAAGAAGACTTTCCCCGTGGTTATGTGATTAGCTTTCTTTCTAAAAAGATGTTAGTATTATTATTAGTAGTGGTAGCAGTTGTAGCAGTGGTATTGCTGTCATGTTAGTTTTGCAGTCACTGTAAATGACTGCTATTCGTAGTGTTACCAGTAGTAACAGCAGTACTGGTATTAAAAGTCACAGTAGTATTGTAGCAGTAGTAGTAATAGTATAAGCAGAGGGGTTCAAAATATTACTGTGTTTTTTTTCAACTCCGCCCCCTCATCTCCACACTAACTGCTGTTGGTCAGTCTGGCTAAAGTCAATGATAGAGTGGAGTCAAGTTTGACCCGTGTGCTTTGTCCATCTGGTGCTGTGGCAATAGAATATTCACAGGAGGGGGAAGGGGGGGGGGGGGGGGGGCTACACTTGGCACAGCCCCCGCTCCTATCGGCAAGCTGTTGTTTGGGTCTCCTCCTCTGTAGCTAAACTGTGACATTCCCAGAAGATAAACAGATCAACAAGCTAACATAACAAGATCAAAGTGAGACTTCCACGGTAACCCAGACTGACTGGAACCATGGGAGTGAGCATGACCTGAAGCACAGGACGTGAGGTGACCAGTGATACTGCTGTTAATGCCGATAGCTTGTAAAACAAATGATGTTGAGACCCCTTTATAGTTAAAAGCCACCATTCAGATCATTGGAATAGGGGAGCTGTGCTGCCCATGGGTGCTGGGAGATGGGTTCAGGATAGCAGGGTTTCAGGCAAGTTGGAATCATTGGCTCCCATCTCTCTCTCTCTCTCTCTCTCTCTCTCTCTCTCTCTCTATCTCTCTCTCTCTCTCTCTCTCTCTCTCTCTCTCTCTCTCTCTCTCTCTCTCTCTCTCTCTCTCTCTCTCTCTCTCTCTCTCTCTCTCTCCTCCTCTCACTCTCCTCTTCTCTCCTTTGTAAATCCCTATTTCCAGCTCATCTGGTCTCCAGTGAGGCAGAAGGTATTGGCACTGAGGGCAAAGCAGTAGTGAGATGAATGACCACACTGTGGATTCACACAATGGATTAGCCCGAGATGGGTGGGCAGGGAGAGGAGGAGGAGGAAGGGAGGAGCCTTTGAGGTCAAACAGTCATGAAAGCGGAGGAAACGACCCCAGGACAAAATCTGCTTTACAGGAGCTAACAGGGAACACAGACTGGACCTCTCAGTGGGGGAGGCAAGGAGGAAGGGTGACACACAGAGCCATACAGAACCCCTCCATCTGTGCGCTGGCAGGCCCGTGCTCTGTGGATCACTGCCCTGGGCTGTAACACAGGAACTCTGCAATGGAGGGAATGAACAGCAGCTGCTGCTCCTCATAGACACACCATGCAAAGATTCAAAAGAAAGAAAGAAAAAACTTCAAACAAGCCATAATCGGGGATTCGTTTTTAAACTGGAGGTTCTTGCAAAGAGCACAAAAGTCTCTTGTTTAGGTACAAAGAGAAGTCCTCTAACGATATCTCAGACTCCCTGGACAGCAACGTGCTGTAAGAAAGAAGCCGGGCTACGGTACATGCACAGCAGTCTCTGAACGGCAGGGGGCGCTCTGTCTGGCACCCTCTCTGCACACGTTTCCTTTCACATGTGGTCCAGTAAGTACACACAGTAAGAAACCCAACACAGGCTAAGCAAAACATTTAAAAAACACCACAACAGTTAATTAGGCCCAAACATCATGAAATGTTAATTATACAAGTATAATTGAAAATACTTATTCGTAGAGTATAATAATTAAACACAATTCCTGTGCACTGAAATAGCATGTGAAAAGGACTTTTGAAATGCTTTTCCGGTGTATTTCTTTATTTTGTTGGGATTTATTGAGCGAAAGTCGCAATTCAATTTATGCGCTGATCTGCCCACCTAGGAATGGTTTAGCACCCAGTGCTGAAGGCTCTGAAGTGTGAGTGTAGCGCCCCCTCTAGTGGTCAGATTGACTCATTGCTGTTTTGATGTATTATTTAGGGGGCGTCTCTGTAAAAAGCGCAGTCGAATTTAATCTCGTGCTGCGATACCATGATACAACGAGGGATTGACTTTCTGTATCTCAGGGTTGTCAAGCAGTATACGCCTTCACGTTTCAACCAATGCATTGGCCACGAACAGTTAAAATGGTAAACATACATCGCCTTTCTTTTCAGTACTTGACAGCACCATCAATTGCCATGACAACAGGATAAGCTGCCTGTATGGCGTACACGTGTATTTAACCGGTAGATGGCAGGCTCCAAGTGTGTTAGTCTTGGAGCAGGAAAATGACTTGTTATTTTTCACTGTCTCCACAGGGCATGTGGGATAACAGGAACAAACAGCCCATTTCTCTCTCTGAGCAAAAACAGTATTGTAATTGCGCTGTTATTATTGCAAAGGCATTGCAGTGTCTTACTCCCCGACACTGGTTGTGAATGGTATTTTGAATTTCATGGTACAGGTGTAAACGAATATTGGTTCTCTTGAATATTTGTTCCCACCAGCGAACATTTCTTCCCCCTTTACATGCATGCTTGTTATTAAACCTCTGTAAATTCTGCAGGTATAATGCTAGTGAATGTGTTTGCAGGCTGTTATTGGGTATTATTGTATGTGAGACTGTACCTGTTAGAGGGGACTAGGGTTAAGAAAAGTGGTTTTAAAATTAGGGTTTTAGTTTAAAATGCATGGATATATTCTATGCAAAGAAAAATTACTTTGTAACCAGCAAAAATGAGAGGGTATAAAAATGTGGAAGGGGAACCAATATTCATGAATATTGGTTCCTAGGGGGACAAATATTCGTTCCTGGGGGAGCAGATATTTGGGGGGAATGTATATTCATTCAATGATACGGAATGCTGTGTTTCAGCATGCTAGACCGGACAGCCTGATGGCCACGGAAGCCCATTTGAATTTCAGATGAGCACAGTGAATGCAGGTCTCATGGCGTTGCCGTGGTAACCTGCGGCTGCCGAAACTGAGAGATATTGACAAAGGGTCACCAGGCTTGATCGTATGAACAAACCTTTAATTATGGATGCGTGGTCTCTTCAAACAAATAAATTAAAAAAACATTTCTCTCTGTCTGTTCTCACTGTCTCTGTGGCATTGTTTAAAAGGGCTGTTTATTAATAGCCTCCAGGATTACTCTAGCCAGTTGACCTAGTGCTCTGGGGTCTGCTTATCAGCACTGGACGCCTGGTCAATCTCGTCCTGTGGATTCACAGACACACACATGTGTATTCAGAGAGGTCGCAATTACAAATGTAGGTCGTAATTCTTATAATATTACCAGGAATGAAAGTAAGGTTTTACAAAAAAAAAAAAAAAAAAATAGACTCTAAATTTGCTGTGGTTCACAGTCGCTGAAGTTTTCTTGTATGAGTTTTTAGAAAGGAAATGTGAGGCTCAGATGAGTTCACCACAGTATTTTTGCAGTAAGATATAGAATTTAATCAGGGCTCTAAATCCTTTTGAAAATGGGTGCTAAACTGTTTTGTAGAGAGCTTGCTGGTGCTAAATTATATATAAAACCCCATCCTAATAGTTTTGGCCAGTGTTTTCATCAGTGTAAGAGGAGAGTGTTTTCATTATTATTGAACTATGCCAGGGGTGGCCAGCCATGGTGCTGGAGAGCTTCAGGGTCTTCTGGTCTCAATTGCTAAATTGAACCAATGATTTTCTAACTAACTTTTATTTTCCAGGTCTTTAGCCATTGAGGATTTAAAGATACCCAGAAAAACCTGCAGGATTGTGGCTCTCCAGGACACCCATGAACTATGCATTACTACGCTTTTCTGTGCTTCTTCTGTGGTATACTACAGCAAGCTTTTAGAAACCAGGGTACTTTGTCACACTGCCTTCATTGGTGGTTGTGGATGCTTTTATTTCTTTGAGGCTAGCTACTGACAGTCTCTCGCTTGGTGAGTTGCAGGTTGGCTAAAGTATCTATCATCCATCATCGAGGACAGGCACCTGCTGCGGTCACATGATCAGAGATTTCCAGGAACGCAGCTGGTCACAGCCAGCGTGATGTAATTGGTCCAATCACCACGGCCGATTGCAGCAAATTGATTGTCTGCTTCATTCTAATAATAGGACCCCCCCACTTGCACAGCTCTGTTTTGGATTTCAGTATCTATTAAATAGAACTAGTCTAAAAGAAAAAGAAAAAAAATATCACTAAGGCAACTGTAGAGAGGCGAGCAAAGTAGAAGAGAGAGAACAAAACATTGTTTTTAAGTCCTTTCAGAGGTAATGGTTAATGGATTTTAAGAGATTTCTTTTTAAGTGGAGTGAACTCAAGGTCGTGTTTCAGAATTTGTAATGCTTAGCACCTGGTGCCCTACACTTGTATCGCTCCGGTAAATAATTATGCAGACTATACTAAGAGCTCTAAATAGGTGCGCAGACAGACAGACAGGCAGGCAGGCCTCTGACACAGAGAGAGGTGATTAATCATTCATAGAGTTCATCACGGGCAGCGCTGGATCCTGTGGAGGAGCACAGCTTCACACAGAGAGATTAGGAGGAGACGGCTGGAGGAAGGGAGGAGGGAGGAGGTAGGGGGGCCTCTGCACACTCTAAGCACACCTGGCAAGAAAAAAAGGGTAAAAAACAGAGTCACACAGACGCACAGTCAGTACACTTCATAATGAAAAAGCAGAGTGAAAGAATGTTTGAGGCATGTTCAAAGCATGTCCAAACAATCTTCAAATCCTGTTTAAAGAAGGTTCCATGCATGTACAAATTCTGTTCAAAACTTGTCCAAAGTACGTGTGATAACTCGGAGGAAAATATGCCCAAGTGTGTGAAATGATGAACATTGTTAAGATTGTAAATTTATAACGGTTAACATGCACTATATTTTAGTGGCTGTGTGGTGTGTGTGTGTGTGTGTGTGTGTGTGTGTGTGTGTGTGTGTGTGTGTGTGTGTGTGTTTGTGGCATTTAGTCAAATTTGTTTTTTCAAACCAATCTAGTGAAAATGGCCTAGTTTCCCAGCCCAGTCTATTTCAACAATGAAAGGGCAACGTGTTGTCAGTAAAGCACCTGCCCTGGTTCTGCACACAACACCTGAGCTCCCTCTAAAATACAGAGACCCCAGCTCTGTGCACCACTGCAGGCCACCTGACCACACACTGTAACTGCAGTGCTCAGTACAGCCACCCTGCTCCTGCAGGGTCTGTGTGTGTCTCAGTGTGTCTCTGTGCCTCTGTGTGTGTGTGTCTTTGTGTGTCCCTGTGTGCACGTCTGCGTGTAAGAAAATGGATTTCAAAGCATTGACTGACACTCGATGTAGTTCAAAATAAACAAATAATTAGGTGTCTCATAAGGACACTGTAATACTGTCACACAGTAGTTACAGTTCAATTGCAATTTGCAATTTGGATACTGAAAATTGCTAGCAGGAAAAATGCAGAAGAATTGCAGAAGTATTTACATATCTACTTCTTTGCAGTTAATCAACAACACAAGTGAATACAAAGCCTCCCAGTGTTGTGTGCCTTGTGTGCACATGCTAAGCAGGCATACATTTTTATACTAGTATGTGTTCTTCTGCAGAATTCATTTGCATAGCATATAATGCCAACAGTCTCCCTTGGATTGGCAGACAGTGGTGTGACTAGCGAGACTAGAAACTGCCCCTCGCTCCCCCCCCCCCCCCCCCCCCCCCGGTTTCTGTGTTCTATAAAAATCCTAGCCACCTGCTGGACACTAAACACATTGCACCTGCATTCTATGTAAGGAATAAAAAGTAAGTGCAAACAGACGTCAATAGATCTAAAATAGAACACGACTGAGGGACACTGCACCATTACAAAAAAAAACTACAAATAAATAAAGACAGAAAGAAGCCAACAAGCAGAGCCGTGTGTGTCGCATCTCAAGTCGTTTGATCAGCAGCATGCTTTCATCTCCAGCCTGTGAGCCCTCAGCCCTCAGAGTAAAGGGTTTAAACCATTTCCTCAGCTTCTCAGACACCCAGCTGCTCGCTGCTTCTCTCCGTGATCAGCAGACCTTCTGTACAGCTGGTGGTGGAGATCCCAAACTGAAGAAATATGTGCAGTGTGGCACTGTGGCAGTGCAAGGTGTGATTGTGGATTGTGTTTTTTTTGTGTGTTAAATACGGCAGGGCTGGGGTTAGAATCCCAGCCCTGCTGAAAAACGTGTGGAATGTGGCCAGGTGCTAACTGATCAATTGATGATCAATCGCAACCTGGGCACATGCTGTGAAAGGGGAACTGGGAGACAGCGCCAAGGCTGGTTACTTTAGGGACAGGACTGGGAGAAGCAGGTTGTGCTTCCTGCAGATGCACTGGTAGCATTGTGTCTTTGTTTTGTATTTAGCTTATTTTGGTTGTGTAAATCTTTTGTTTGTTTTGTAAAATATTAAAAGTGCATGAAAAGCGAAAAGTGTTTTTGGTTCTTCCCACAAAATTTATCATTTTTTGTTGTGGCATCATCGCTACAAGCTGGCTATTGAAATATGAAACATTAAAAAAAAACAGAACAATTGTTAAAACAGAACAATTAAAAGAGCAAAAATGTAATACAATTGGAAGAAAAAAAACAATAAAAAGAGTAATGAGAATTTAGATACGAGGTCAAAATGGAAGACGATATAATGGAAAAACCATGACTGCTCATAGGGTACTGTATCGTTATTCCACAAATTGGAAGGCTAGCAGAATTACCCAGCAGCCCCACAATGCTTTGTGATGCGGCCCACAGGCCTGTATGGGGGTCTCTGTTGTTAAGGCTGCTCTGAGAAGCTTTCCTCTGCTGACTGCGGGTCCAATCTGGTCGCCATGGAAACTAGGTCTGGTCTAAGCCATCAAGGAAGTCAGTCTGGATGATTCTGCATGACAGGTAGAAGGGGGGGGGGCAGACGGGGAGAGATGTGCTGCCACACACTCACACAGAGGAGAGAGAAGGAAGGGGAGGGAGGGAGAATAAAGAGATAAATAAGAAAGAAAGAACAATTGAGGGGAGAGAGGGAGGGAGCAATGGGTGGATGGAAGAAATGGGCTGTAAAACACACACACACAAAGGAGAAGAGAGAAGGAGGGGGGACGGAGGGGTAAGAAAAGAGAGATGAATAAGGGAGAAAGGGAGTAAAATGCAGAAGGGAGAGAAAGGGAGGGGTGGAGTAATAGAGGGAAATGAAAAGGCATCCGTTGGACAGCCCCAATATAAAGTGCCAATAGATGCCAGTCTAACAGTACAGACCTATCTAAGTGTATGGCGTGCTCAGCTCTGATGAGGTCCAAGTTCAGGGTGGCAGATAGCTAAAGACATTAGACTGACGTGCCCATCCTCTAGTCTATCTGTCTCATTCACTCAGTGCAGCCCAGAGCAGCACTCCATAATGGGGCTTGATTTTATTTAGATGACTGGCTATTAATCTCCAAGCCGGTGCAGAGAGGTTGTGCTGTAGAGCATGTCTGCCAGGATTGCAAACAAGACAAAGAGGAAGAGCAGAGCTGAGCTGTGTGCATGCGTGTGTGTGTGTGTGCGTGTGTGTGCGTGTGTGCGTGCGTGCGTGCGTGCGTGCGTGCGTGTGCGTGCGTGTGTGTTTGAGTTTGTGTGTGTGCGTGTGCATGTGCGTGTGAGTGTGCGTTTGCGTGTGTGTTTGCGTTTGTGTGTGTGTGTGCGTGTACTTGTGCGTGTGTGTGTGCGTTTGCGTGTGTGTTTGCGTTTGTGTGCGTGTGCATGTGCGTGTGTGTGTGCGTGTGTGTTTGCGTTTGTGTGTGTGTGTGTGTGCTTGTGCGTGTGTGTGTGCGTTTGCGTGTGTGTTTGTGCGCGTGTGCGTGTGTCTGGGGTTATTGATTCTTCTTTATTCTCCTGCTTTCTTTTCATTCCAGGCAATTTCCATCAGGGTACAGAAAATGGCAGTCCGTCTCAATGATCCCCTACAAAATGGGTGCCTGTTTTTGTGCAACGACCTCCAAACAGATAAAGCAGTGGCAGTCGAGTGAATGCATAGGACAGGAGTACATTTACTGCTGCACGTGTTATAAAGGGCATTTCTCGCTGAATTCAGTTGAGATTTTAAAAGCTGATCGTAAGATCCCTGTTTGATTCTTGGTTTCGTTGTTTTTCGATTTGTTAAGCACACCTTGGGTGGAATCCTGAAAGGTGTATATACGGGCAACGCTGCTGTTGTGATGATGATGATGATGATGATGATGATGATGACGATGATGTCTCCTGTTGACTACCCTTGCACTGTGTCAGGTCTGTGAGCCTGTGACTAGAATCTCATTAGCTATCCCTCTTACTACCTGCTGCACAAGCCCCCTTAATCAGATATTTATTAGCAGGAGAGAGCCCCCCCTCCAACAGAGTCTTTAGAAATGAGGTGGCACTTCTGTCTAGGTGGCACATGCCAACTTGAATTAATGCCGTTCTCAGAGTGCTGGGGGTGGCACAGAGGTTCAGACTTGGCATTCCCTGGTCATTGTGGTTCCAGTCCAGTCCATGTGCACTAGCCTTTCACCTGGGAGTTTCAAACCCAGCTTAAATAAGTTTGATGGCCTCACTGCACACCCTACAGCACGGCTGGGCCAAATGGCTTTAAGCCTGAACATCTCCCTCACCCCCAAAGAGAAACACTGGTCCCTCCAGTCCAGTCCAGGGCAGATTCGATGCTCCGTCACAACAGTATTATATGCTCACAGCTTTCCTGTTCAGCTTACATATTTATCTGCAGCGGAAACTTCAGAGTTGGAGAGATTGAGTCCAACAGTCTCAATTGAAACTGATTTCGATCTGTCGATCCCAATGGCAAATGGAAATGGCATCTTAACAGAAAACCAGTGGTGGTTTACCAGTCCAGGACAGGGCTTAACAACCATTTCAGTTAGTCGTAATGTTTGAGATGTCCAGCAGGTGGTGCTGGTGTATATACCCCTGTTGAATTCTGCATGTAAGAAACAGGCTGGCTCTGCCAATCTCGAGTCACAGCTGGCTTCTCGGATTGACAATCAATTTCCAGGCTGCTGTTCTCCCAAGCCGGGGAGCAGGTGGGTGGTAGGGAAGTGAGCGAGGCAGAACGTTTTTTACAAAACCTATTTACTCCAAATGGTTTCCATCTCTTTTAGAGTCTCCGACTCGTCTGCAAACAGAAGCACATTTACAAAGGCGAGCACTTAATCAGTGAGCATCAATACCAGTGGGGCAAGAAGCACGGCACGCACAACACAGCACAGCGCAGCGCAAATCACACAGGGCTGCTCTTTCAGTGGGCGCTGGATAAAAATCTATTCAGCGCTTCAAAGGAAGGTGAGAGGGAATAAAAAGTAATTTCCAGTTTAACAGTGTTTTTATAATCATCCACTTTTTGACAAGGGCAAATTATAACAAATTATATTTTTTTTCAAAAGAGACAACATCCCAATGTTTCAGTATGTTTAACATACCTTTGTCAAGGTAAGGTGTGTTTGAAAACAAACAGTGGAGGTACTTTTGATGCCATGGTAACTACACTCACTTCTATTTAAATCTATTAATGTGTTTGTGATGTAATTTACTACGTACTGTGTGTGTGTGTGTGTGTGTGTGTGTGTGTGTGTGTGTGTGTGTGTGTGTGTGTGTGTGTGTGTGTATAGATATATAGATAGATAGATAGATTGCTAGATAGATACAAATATCTGTGTTTTGATAGATCTCTTGAACTTCCCTAACATTTATGCAAGCTGCTATTATCCTGGTGATGTTGGATGATGAGACTATGAAATAATTAACTTAGCCATGGAATATGACAAGAAGAAAAAAGAATAAACTGAACCAAAAGGCCATCTGTCTGCTGCAGTGACAAATTCTCCGGAGCGACTCTGTGCCACTGTATTGATTATCCTTGATGGAGGTTTCTGAAACACATTCACATTTCCAATACTGGTCCTCGCACAGACCGGCGGGCCAATTATTAACGCTCAGAATTAGCTGCTAGGATAGATTCTGATCTCCAGACAACTAATTAATTTGTTTTCCTTACTCTGAGTGAGTCAGAGAGAGAGAGAGAGAGAGGGGGGGGGGGGGGGGGGGGGGGGAGATGAATGATGTTTTTAAATTGTTGTTTTTTTAATGAATGGAATCTTCTTACTATTAATGCAATCCTTGCCTGCCCACAAAATGAACAGGATCTTGTTTAAAGTCTCATAAGAATGCTGACCTAATAATGTACATGCAAATAAAGCCACTGCATCTCAATTGCCTGGATTACACAGTATTGTGCCGTATGGTCACATCTAATCCAGGTGGTTTGTCATCTCTGCATCTCTTTCAGAAAAAGCATGTGGATGAACTGTGCTTTCCTTCTAAAAGTTTATCACTGTATTCTTACAGTTGTCCCATGCTTTTCCCAAGGTTATACTGTGTATTTATCATAGTTAACCCTCGTTTGCCATGTTTATTAAGATGCTTTACCATGCCTCGCTATTCTTTACAATGCAGACCTATGCTTTACCATGCTTTCACTATGCTTTATTGCACATTTTTAGTAGGGTAAACTTTTATAAGGGTCTGCCTATGCACAGAGACATCGAATGTTTTTTGTGGAAAGGACATATTGTAAAGTCTCAGTATTAAAATCAAAGAGACAGCAGTTCCTAAGTGGCACTGTGAGTACCCCACACTCCCTGGCGGTGAGCAGGAACAGAGGTCAGCTTGAACTGCTGTGACTGCTTCCAATAAGAAGCTTGTTAGAAGGCACTAGCCCAACGTTTGTCTGCGTACGGTTTTGCCATGGGATTCTGATTGAGCGTTTTGAAGCTCTGGGCGACAGCAGGCGTTTTCATTTTCTAGTTACGTCTGAGAATGTATTGCTGTTTGTTTTTCACTGCCGAGCAAAGGTCTGTTTGCAGGTATGGGGCCCGGTGTTTGCTCACTGTACAGGTATCTGGGTGTTTCTCTGTGGATTGCTCTGCACTGCAGTGAGCAAACAGGAGGGAAGTGACTTGCGTGCAACAGGACAGGTTCAGAGCTAGGCAGGACAGGCTAACTTACGTTGAGTGAATCTCTGTAATAAAGTTCTGTATAGTTAACATTTCAGCACTAAGAGGTTAGTCAACTTATACCCTGCCAGGATAAATCACTGCTGGATTAGAGCATTTTACAGCACTGGAGATTGCCTGCCAATAAGATTCCTGTGTACTGTAAAATACAGGGTATAGGTATCAAATGATTAACTACAGAAAGACTACCCTAGCGGAACTGCTTTATTGTCTTATACTGAAAATGTAAATGATTGAACATGAAGATAGAGTCTGCAGTTTTAAATGGAGTTATCCTCCTACCTCTAGATTCAAAGGTTCAAAGTCTAAACAGAGTTTAACAACTGATTACAAGGTCACAGATTCATGTTAAAATACACACGGAAAGCAGAATCAGACTCTCGAATTTTCATTTTTTTTTTAAATATTAAAATCACTTTAGTTTTTGAAAATAAAACCCTTTGAATGCAAAACGATTTACTGCCCACCCTTATGAAATGCAATAATTCAGGACAGAATTATTGCAGTGCTATTGCCCACATTGCAAATGAAGATCAGTTTGCAAGGGTAAAACTTTAACCATGCAAACTCCACCCCCCACAAGCCCAGACCGTGCTGGGAGACTTGAAAGCCTGTGGAACTCATTGCTTGTCTTGTTGGTGCAAAGACACGCGTCTCATAAACACATTTACTTACAAATTGTAGGGTACCAATCCAACCGTGCAGCAAGTCACAACAATGTGCTGTTACTAGACAGAGGGTGTTATAGGCAGTGGAAAGCTGTAGCCCACGCAATCTTAGGAATTTGCATACATTTGATACAGCAGAAAAAGAAGCAAATGCAAATTACACTAGCAACACAATGACAGTATGCACATGCTTTTAACCATGTCTGAATGGAAGCTTCCAAATGCCAGCAGGCATTACTTAGAGCTCACAAAATAATTCCACTAAATCCTATCTAATATCACCTAATTGCAATTCATCTGACATCTCTGTATGAAACGTTCATGCATTACAAATGAGATCAGGTTTGATGTCATTATAGCTCTCTTATCCGTTTATTACCCGCTAACACAGAATGAACGGCGTTTATAACGTGTTAGTAAACTAGCTGTTAACAGTCAGCACATCCCAAACATATAGTATACGCCTGCTGACTCTGTGTAAGATGGATCAATGCGCACACGACTGACCTGGGTGAATTTTTAAATATATATTATTATATATTATTGTGACGTCAGCGCTGGTGCAGTTAGAGTTAATGAAACAGGAATAATAATGTATAGGATTTTGTATAAGTTCATATTTTGTGTAGTTTTTCTGTTTTAGTATAAGATATACATTGTATATTCTTGTGCTGTGCTGTTATTGATTTCTGTGTGATTTATAATTGAATACTGTAGGGAGTTTTAATCTCTGTGCTCATTGTATTACATTGCGTTATATACTACACTAGATGTAGAATACAGTATACACGTGGGGTGCACTGTTAAGAAGGGATACTGTATTAGCAAAGCACCGAGAAGCACGGTAATTTACTGGAAGGTCAGTGTTATGTGTATTTCAGTGGGCTTAAAGGCTAGGAAGAGGTCTGTGTCAGGCAGCTCGTACCTACCGCTACACATTTTAAATTATTATTATTATTATTATTATTATTATTATTATTATTATTATTATTATTATTATTATTATTCTTTAAGCTATGTGAAAGTTTCGCGGTCATCATCGTTTTTTAGTTTTTTTTTTTAGTTTTTTTTAGTGTTGTCTTAATTCATTCTTAATTAATTGCTTTTCAAGGCAATAGAGTCCTGATCCAGAAAAAAATATAAATAGGAAATAATTAGCAGAACAGGTATCCACTAACACCTGTGACAAAGACAACAGGAGTCACATTATGGTAATGTAATTACAGCATTTTTTTATTCATTTAATATGTTTGCATTTGTACCAAAAGGAAACATTTCACTCAATGTCCGCCCCGTCCAAATACTACTGCCGTCCAATAACAACAACACGGGCCGTTGTAAACAGCTATAGTTCTGGGCAGCCTTTGATTAGACCGCCTCCTGTAACAGAATTATTAGCGGGGGAGACCAACCAGTAGAAAGACACAAACCCGGAGAACTTATTTGCATAAACATTTATTGTCTGACTATATCCAATCGCTGTTCGCGGGGGCGGTTCCCATGTAAATGAGCTGGCAAACGAGAGGCAGTGAGCGCTCCGTTCACATTGCAGAGCATAGGAGCGCACAGAGCTGACTGGCACGGTAGTGATAATTGCAATTGGGAATACGTTTAACAAAGCGAGTCGCTTCAAAGTGCTTATTATATCCGCTATTCAGCAGCAAACTAGTGCTGTATTACTCAGCTACGAGTTACTGTGTAAAAGGCTTGCCAAATCTAATTTGGAACTAAAAGTTTGACACAGATTGTGAATTCGTAGGTGAGTTGATTTTAATCTGCATTATTATTATTATTATTATTATTATTATTATTATTATTATTATTATTATTATTATTATTATTATTATTACTGTTGTTATTAAACAGTGCGTATTAATGAAAACGGATAGCGTGCGTAATGGTAGCTAAATAAAAAGGCTGTTTTACATTTTTTTGTAGTGCATTGTTACATAAATTATAATTGTGTGTAATTATTATTATTATTATTATTATTATTATTATTATTATTATTATTATTATACGTGGTGCTTTGTGTAAAATACGTCTATTTCTTTATCAGTCTGTTCTGTCTAATAACTGTCAGTGTGGATACGAATTTGCATTTTATCCATCAGTCTGTCACTCTCTTGTCTGTGCAAAGGTAGGACATGTCTTTTCAACACACACATATTCTGTAGTGTGCTTGCGCGTGTGTGTGTGTACTATTTAGGCATAGCATTATACATGCATGTATGCATTTAGGTATGCATGTGTGTGTGTATGCATGTATGTATGTATGTATGTATGTATGTATGTGGGTATTTGCCTTGAATTGATATAAAGATAGACAGATATACAGTGGTCATTATGCAAACGTTTTTGGGGAAAAAAACAAAAACTACAAAAAGCTCCCAATATGATCATGTTTGCAAACCTTCATTTTGATTTTGATCGCAGAAAAGCTGCTGATTCAATAAAGTGGTGTTTTTTGTGTTGGACAAACAGCAAAGGCGATGCAATTTTTAATTACAATATGCAATAGGATATTTCGTTCAGTGAAGCAGTATGTCTCTCTCTATACTAAACACTGCAGTACTACAGTTTGTTGAACTGGGATCCAAAGAGCTGATGGTCCTGGTTGCCACACTGGAGGACTAATCAAGTGTGCAACAGGCAGTAATACATGGGGGGGGGGGGGCATTCCTTACCCCACCATCCTGTATGCATTCATAAACATTAGTGATGGGAATCAGGAATAAATGCAACATCTGTAATGAAGCATATTAAATGACATCTCGTTGAATCCATATACCCATAAGATTCAACGCCTGAAGATCCTGAGATTCCAGAAGCTTGCAACAACGATCCTTCAATTAAAAGGCTAATCCACATGGTCACAAGTCACAGTGCAAGCAAGAAGGAACTGGAAAGACTAGAGGCTGTGTTTGTTTACAGTGAGATGCAGGCAACAAGGCAAGCAGAGCTGGAGAAGGATGCTGGAATGAGGGGAGGCAAACGCAGCAACCAGCCTGATTTACATATGGAACTGATACAAGCTTAGCTGAAGGAGCTTCTCCATTAGCACTGCTGGTATAGCTCTAGCTGTGGCCCTTGATGTCTGCAAATTCATGTCTTGAGTAGTGCGGAGTGAACTACACACTAGCTACACCCTGTGGCTTCGCAATGTTACTGCAGCTTCCTGGACCTGCGTGTTATACTATAAAAAGTGACGCATCAATATGATGGCTCGTAATGTTGGAATTGGCAGAAGATAATTACACTTGGAGCAAACATGTGGCTACTGATCTGGTCCTAGCATTAGAAACGCAACATCTAGACAGCAAGGTAGCTCCCAGTCATTGCATTTTCAGCAGGGTTTATGTTGTAGCTATAACAGCAGTAATACCCTCCCTATGGGTGATTATTGATTGTTTTGGACCGGAGGGGGGGGGGGGGGGGAAGGGGAGAAAGAGGGAGTCCATCTGTACACAAGATAAGATGTACTGGGATTCTGAGAAATGCTTCACTGTGATTGGTTGATTTATGGTATGTGATTTATAATACAAACATAAATGAATGAATTAATAACCAGTCCCCTATATGAAGCCAAAATAGAGGCTGCCTCATGAACATGCATGGAGAGCATTCGTGGTTATTCCATGAAGGAGCATGTCTGCAGCCGTCCTCATCTGTGAAATAAACAGCTCAGTGAATTCTGCTTAGCAGCGCAGCATCATTGGAAACATACAGATTCGCCACTGTTGTTCGATTTGAACGAATGCAAGATAGAGTCCCATAAAATTTTAAAAATCACTCCATTTCATATCATCTAACGCTACGTCCTTCAACGCTTGCTGCATATGTAAGGATAGGACTTGTATCAGAGACCGGGTTAGTGCAGGCAGCCTTTAAACAAAGGCGTGTTGTACTAGGAGTACAGCAAACACATAACAGAGACAATGCAACATGAAGCAGCCTTAGAGTGCGTCTGGAATACACTGAAGAGATACATAAGAGAGCATACATTGTCATCAAATCTCAACAGAGCAATCAGCAGTGCTATGCAGTAGCCTTTTGTTCCTCAGTCATTGCTGAGTTTCAGTGCTAAATGTCTTTTCCTATTCTGGAAGGCGTGTGTGATTATGAGTCATGGTTCTGAAGGTGTCTGCATCGGGGAGCAGCAATGCCTGGGTCGTGATGTTCACAGGCTTGGTTTTCAGTTTGCTGGGCGTACGTGAAGGAATCTGAAACTGTACGACACTGAATAAGATCCACTCAGCGTGTTTTTCCGTGTTTAAAAGGCTGCTGTATCATTGAGAAGAAATGCCGGTGAAGCTTCTAAGTTTAATTCGTAACAAGGCAACTGCTTAGCAATGGCATTTAGGATGCATTCTGTACATACTGAGCCACAAAGTTAACATGAATTCATTATGACTCGTGTTCATTAGCAGGTACAGGGGCAATAAGAGTGTGTGGCAGTGAAGTGGCAGTGTCGCATTAGCAGTGCAGCATGGACCTCCTAGGCTGGTATGAGGGGGTCTTGTTTGAAAAGTGTATGGACTGAAATATGCAATCATTGATGGGTCTTCTATCCTTAGTTTCCTTACATCATTTTATTCCTCTTTCTGTATTACAGTCTGGTAGCTGCTGTTTGTCTTATAGACTGCCTCGTGATGTGGTTCCTAATAAAGTGGCCGGCCATGCTGTCTGTTCTGGTGTGGGGTCAGAGAGAGATGAAACAGTCCAGGGAATCATTGCTGGCTGTATTACAGCGACTGGGGAATACAAGACTGGTGTAAGAGGAGTTAACTAGAGCAATTAATAAGCCATGTGGAGTAATTACTGCCTAATTCATTAAACATCTCCCTATCCACATTAAACCCCTTACTATAAATAATGTATGTGCTCCACCAGCCATGCCCCACTGCAAGCAGAGAGCTATCGGCCTGCCACAAAATCAACATCGGCCTGCTACAGAATCCCAGTGTTAGATTAGAGTGGGATTTGGACACGTTGTCAGTTTGGAACGCTAACGTTATTAAGATAGGCAGCTCACACAAATCAGAACACAAGCTGTATTTATGTAGTTTTGGCTAAAAAACCTGCTGTGTCCTATTTTGAGGACAGTTAAGTTAGACGTGCCCGTAATCAGAGCAGTGAAATTACACGCTGGCTGTGAAGCTCAACACATAGAAAATGGAGCTTCATCATCACTGCGGGGACGAGAACACCAAGACGTTTATCATTTTTAGGCTTCCGTTTCTTATTTAATATTGAGGCATCATAAATGCATCTGAAGGGCTATATTTGCAGAATGAACAGCGACATTTAGACTTAACTTTTGCAGTTAACAGAATCAGAGGAAGATATCATAACAATATAGTTAAAGAGAAAATTAAAATAACAGGTAGATTCTGCCAGTTAAAAATGCTCCACGAAATTACAAAGTAACCTGACTTCAAATGAGGCCAATGGCTAAATCGTTTTTTCAATTCTGTTTATGCAGGATGTTTACAAATTTTGTTTTCTTCTGATGTATCTGTCCTGGGATTTAAACATCCATCCAGAGACACAAATAACAAATCCTGCACGAGACTCTCAGTGCTATTTTTTTTCCAAATCATCATTAGCACATTTTTTTTTCTGAATGGAAAAAAAAAAGCAATTAAAAAATGTAATAAGAAACAACTTAATACATAATTCAGGCACCTGGATCAAATGTCTTTATTGGGCTTCAGAGAAAATTGTGCTTATGACAAATTTGAGAAAATGTGTAGTATATTGTAGTATATTTAACTGGATTGTATTAAACGACTCAGCTTTTGAGTCGTTTGCAGCTCATCTCAAGGTCTGCAGAGGAACATAGCAAGCTGATATGAGAAGCTTCACCTTGTAGCTCTCTCTCTCTCTCTCTCTCTCTCTCTCTCTCTCTCTCTCTCTCTCTCTCTCTCTCTCTCTCTCTCTCCTCCAAGCAGAATGAATGCATTGCTATAGAAACCGTTCTCGATCCGGCACAGAGAGCTTCATTTACAATGTTGCAGCGAGGAGGGGCCCCTGCCTGCTCCTGCTCCTGATGGGACTCAAAGGAGCGAGGGATTTGCAGCAGGAGACTGGAGTCAGGAAGATAAGGGCTCAGCCTGGCATTCCTAGATTCAGAGCGTCTTCTTATTAGTCCTGTATAACAATACACCATCACCTTTGCAAAGCGCTCTTCACATGGTGGACTGCAGTACACTGCTCTCAAACACATGAGCGCAGTATTAAATACTGTACGAGGTTCGGTGTAGCTTTTGTCACTGATCGTCAATTGTGTTTCTGTTGCTGGTGCAAGCTGTGGTCTGCTTCTCTAATTCTCTAGGTGTTTGATGGTATCCCACAGTTTTTTTTTCAGACTTTCTCTAAGGGCAGAGTGTTCTGTCTTTGGGGATTACGCAGCTGTGAACCAGTTTAATTGGGCTGCTGTGCACGCTGATGCATTGTTGAGATCAATTATTAAACAGTGGGACTTTACCCTCTAATGAGTGTTCAAAGTTTAGAAACGGTCTGTCTATGGAACCTACAGTATGAGTCACATTCAATATGATTCATCCTCTTCACTCGAAGGTAACGGGGGTCTGAATGGCTGAATCACAGCTTCACCTGTTTACAGAAATGCAGTCCATGTTGTTACCCAGCAGGATAACACGCTCCGTAGCCAGTCCATCTGTCGCCGTGGCAACGGCTTGCATTGGAAGGCTGGATAAAGAGCTTTGTGGGTGGAAATGTGTTTCATCACAAAAAGGGGTCCGCAGCGAGCACTGCAGAGGTTATGTGATGCTGCACGGGTCTGTGTGATAAAAACCGAATATTGTGTTTAAACAGACTTCTCTTCGATTCTTCTAGCTGTTTCGTTTTAGTTAGCACGTAATAAAGCACCACCAGGTGAACTAATATTAATAAATATATATAAAAAAATAATGCCGTCAACAGACTGATAAAATGTTTAGATTTAACAGGATGGCCTTACTACTGAAGATTTTAATTATCGTCTGTGCAAGCTGTTTTTGAAATCACGTTGCATCCCGTTTTTTTTTTCAGAGCATCTATAAAAAGCACTGTACCAGCAGAAACATTCTGTGCTCATTTTGTATTCCTACCTAGCAGACCAGGCACAGTCTTTCTTGATCCTAAAAATACGCAGGTGCACACCTTCTCAAATGTGCTCCCAGCAGACACTCTTGCTTTTCCCTTGTCTGATCCCTACAAGCCCTGAGTGATGCTCTGCTTTGCTCAACCATGCACTGCCTCCTCCTTCGCAATCTCTGCCTCGGCTTCCACTTCCTTGAAGGAGTGCCAGTCGAGGTTTTAAAATCCTTACCTCTTATTAGCACTGGCAATATTAACGCTGCCCCCTGCCCTTGGCTTCAGTTCGCTGTGGCACATGACCCGAGTTTGGAATATGCAAGTTATTTCAACGCTGTGCATGCAATGTTATTGCTGTTTCCTGCTAACCAATCACTCACAGTGGTCTACTGCAATCAGACACTGGGCGAGATTCTCCAAGCTATTTACTCCAACATCGTCATTAGCGCGTTTTACTTTTTATCTGAAAGGAAGAAACACCCGTTCAAAATCTTAAACGAATAAGAGAATAACTGCCGACTACTCACAAGACCCGAAATTCAAAGAGTTATTTATTTCTGGTTTAGTAACTTTATGAAGTGCGTTATTTTATCGCTTTCTGATAAAATTGTGCTGTTAACGATTTGGATTAAATAGACAGTAGCTTTGAGGTACTAACATGATGATCTGTGTGGTTGTTTTTTAATTATTGCAGATCCTGAATTAAGATTAACATTAGGATTTTCAGAACAGTCAAAAGAGGAGCATTGAGAATGCCAGCAAAGCTAATAAGTGGCTGGATTAGAAAGCGCTGCTTGCATGTTCTGTAATCCTCAGCACCTCCTATGATTAACCCCTTTGATACCTTTTCCATTTTATAATGATCATGTCTACGCTGATCTTGTGAAAGGAAGGCCGCGTGGTTTCTGTGCACTCGACTAAATTCATTAACACTCTCTTTTTTTGTGACATTGATTGGACCCTATTCACAGAGCGGTTCAATTGCAAGTGCACATTGTAATTGCACATTACATAATTATATTAGATGAATGCTTTAATCAGATTACAGTGCAGGTTGAAATGAAGTTGAGCTGCATGAAAACTGCAGTGCTTAAAAACTGCAGTTTTTAAAATCAACATCGGATCATGCCCAAATGTACTTGGAGAGTATGATATACGCTTGAAAAAGATTGGTGCAAATTTAACCCTTTCATGGATATATAAAAACCTCTTCTGGTCTTTATATGAGGACATACGGAAGATGCAAATGCATGATGACCTCATATGAGTATGCCATTTGTCCCCCCATATAAAGCAATGGAAAACACATTGAAAGAATTTTCAATGACCTATATATTTACTATGTGTCCAAAACTAGTTTGTTTTCAGCTCATTTGAATGTTTCCTGCATGAAAGGGTTAAGGAATCTTGAGGAAGCTAGCCCTGCTCTTGGGTATTTGATGGATTGCTCCTCCTTGGAGAGGAGTGTTTGTGTTGATATCGGCGGACAGAGCTGTGCAGAGCTCTGTGCTCTTCTTGCTAGTCGATGCTATTTTGCATCAGTCTGCCTTGACAAGCTGGGTGTCAAAGAGGTGACAGAAACTCATAACAGCAGCAAAATGAAATGTCAGAGGCTTTCAGTCTTAACTGGGACCCTGGGACAATAAAGATAAGCAGTGATTGTCGTCTCCCTCCTTCCCTCCCTCCTGTCTCTCTGTCGCTTGCTCTCCCTCCCTCTCTCGCTCCATGCAGCGGAACTAATCTTCTGTGATATGGCTGCAGGGATTGGCAGCCCGCAGTCTTCTCAATGTTATTGCTGCACTGAAGGAACATTCCTTGAACCTCCTGGCCTGTGTTCTTTTATTTCTGGAGAGCAGGTGGCTGCAGAGGTACTGTAACTCGTGCACAGGACTTGCTCCTTCATTACTTTTCACTGGTCCTTAAGCACTGTCTATGTTTCAAGAAATGATGGTAAAACTACAAGGTTACCATTCACATTTGCCATGCATAACTGGAACAGAGGCTGTTCAAGTCCCATACTCACATTGTGCAGCTTCACACTTCCTCGAGCCAGGGAAAGAAATAGGCGTGTCCTTCTTTGATCATACATACTTCAACTGCATAATGATCAGCAGAGTAGCGAAATCTTGTGAACGCTGAGGAGAGTTAGGGGTTTGATTCGAATCCATTGTGTTGTCGTTGTTTGTGGTTTGCTAAAGTAATACAGGTATATTTACATTAGTGGTAAACTGCTATTAATATGGTATGGCAGTGCTATTTTAGGCTATTTATTTTAAATCAGTTGAAGATCTCTTTCGTTGGAAATGCTTGATTTACACATGCCGCAGTTTCACTGAAAGTAGGATGTTATAAAATTAGAACATTTGGAAATTAAAGCCTGATGAAACTGAATAGGCTCTACACGGAGGAAAGGGCAGTCATTTAGTCTTTTATAATTGAAGAAAATGTATTAATAATGAAAAGTTCAACTCTCCAATGATCAGGGGAGCAGTGTAAATGGCGCCACAGCGAAAACAGGGCAGGAAAATTGATTTAAAAAGAAAAACCTGGAGGACCTCACCCTCGGCACCTTTCATTTAGCTTCAACAAGGGATGATAAACGGAGACGTGCTCGAGAGAACGTCAAGAAATGAAACGCAGCCTTGAGCTAACAGCCACGTCCCTCGTTGCTAAGCAGTTTATCTCACAAGGTTACATTTTCCTGTTTCGAATGCAGGAAAGAGCGAAAAAGAAAACAAGCACTGTGGCTGACCTCAATTAGGGAACAGATCCGTTTGTGTTGCTAGGCACCACGGACCCAGCTGAACCACTTCCCCTTTTCCTAACAAATCTGTGATACTCAAAGGAAGGGGAGATCACTGGGAGCCACCGGACTGGATTTCTTCTGCAATGATCGGCAGTCCACAGGCATACCAACTGCATCCTGACAGACAGACAGACAGACAGGCAGAGAGCAGCAACAACACACTAGGTTGACAGTCTGTGTGTCCTTAGCGTTTTCTTTTTTTCTCAGTCATAGATGAATGGAATAGAGGAAGTCCACAGACTGGTGCATTTTGCAACTTGGATTAGGCAGAAGGCGAACATATATATATGAACATATGTATTGCACATTTAATGTAGATATTCACGCTGTGTCGCTTCTTGAAAGCGCGTCAAGGTTAAAAGACATGTCAAGTTGTTGGTTGGCAGATCTAAACCCTACTGCGTGCCAGTGTACTGGAATGGGTTTTTGTTGTTGTTTTATTTCCATTGGGGAATGGTGATACAGTTTGACAGTTTGTGGAGTCTTGTGCCGGCGCTGGGAGAGTGCAGCCCGGGGTAGTAAAGCTGCTGGATGGTGAATCAGAAGTCTTGCCTCGTTACACATTTCACAGGAGGCTGTGGGGATTGTGAACTTCACTGCAGGCTTTCTTTAAAGGGGCAGACAGGCAGGCAGGCAGGTCATCCTCAATACCGAGGGACACTCAACCCTCCCAGCATCCCTGGGAAAGGGGTTCCCTAAAAGCAATGTGGAAGAACAGGGGGAGACGGGGGATATCCCTCGTCAGGCTGCTAGCAAACCTATTTCCTATTGCATATCTTCACCACCTTATTTTAAGGATATGATTCATTGTGTATTGGTGAGCAGCAGCTGTCTCATTGTGCCTTTTAACAAACTAGCACCAGTCCATCATGAATGATCATTTTTTTTATTACACATCATATTATTATTATTATTATTATTATTATTATTATTATTATTATTATTATTATTATTATTATTACCTTCTTTTCAGTATTTTATTTGCTTTTTTTCCATCTCCCACTATGGTGTGCACAGCGCTATAACATGCCCTCATGCACTTACCCATTCCTCAAATAACAACTGTCCATTTACACCTCTCTTTCACAGGGAGGGGCTAAATACTCCATCCACTGTGTAAAAACACTTGTCACACTGATGAAGACTGCAGACGCAGCGCCTGTCTATATGTAGTTATAGATGAACCGGATTGGTAACTTCTGATACAAACATATGTGTTCTCCACCCCCAAATGATACCGTGTGGATCTCTCTTGATGTTCCTGTTAAGAGGAATGAGCTGGCTATTACACATATTAGACAGTGGCCTTGAGCAGGTGTGAACAGGTCAATTACAGTAAGACAGTGTCTGTCACACAGGGAAGGATAAAGGAAATAGGGTTTTGTGAATGGATGCTTGAGCTTTGTATTTCACCAGCCCAACCAGCTTGCAAACCCCTTCAATGGATTTCTTGTTCTCTTCAATACAATGGCAGAGGCACCTTGAACAGCCTTGTCTTAAGCATGCCACTAATGATTTAATTCAGCTTTCAGCGGTTGGGGGATGGCAAGTGTGTGCAGTGGCTTGGTTCCCTTCCCCCTTGTGTTCCCGACTCTATAATTCAGCAGCTCCGCAGGGCAACGTGCAGTCATGGTCCTGTGATCCGCCACGGTGCCTTCCCTAAAGAAAACTATTAATAAACCACACTGCAGAGGAGACAGCAGCGGGAAGGGAACAGGGAGTGGCGGCTTGTTTTATTTTCAGATTGCTGAACAAGCGCAGGCAGCTCTTCTTAGTTCACATCACCAAACCAACACACTGTTCAGCACAGTCTCCGGTTGAGCCAGGGCTGAATAGCAGGTAGGGGTGGTCAGGTCAGGATTTGGGTACACTGGCTTATAGAGCTGTGGGGGGAGGCGCTTAACGTATGGTGTGTATCTGACCGCCAATGACACTGTTCATGGAAAATGAAATAATAAAGTTAATACATTTCACTCTTAGTAATGTATGCTTAACAATGCCAATTACATTGGCTGTGTTGTGCAGAAATGGCTGTGGTTAACTTTTGCTTTTCCCTTTTCGCCTGTGTGTCTATGTGCAGTTGTGTTGCGCGATGGGGAAACACAACAGCAAGCTGGCTCCGGAGGTTCTGGACGACCTGTCAAAGAGTACAGAGTTCAACGAGAGCGAGCTGAAGCAGTGGTACAAGGGCTTCCTGAAGGACTGTCCCACCGGCATCCTCAACCTGGAGGAGTTCCAGCAGCTCTACGTCAAGGTCAGAGCCCAGGGGCGAGAGCATAGAGCACAGAACACAGAACACAGAGCACAGAACACAGAGCACAGAACACAGAACACAGAACACAGAGCACAGAGCACAGAACACAGAGCACAGAACACCACAGAACACAGACAAAATCGCTACTACTGTGAAGAGAGGTCCAGGGTGTGACGGGATATGCTTCTCAATATAAGGTCTGATACCGAGCGTTACCTGCTGTACAGAGTGTCTGTGGTTCTTGTTTCCTCTCCAGTTCTTCCCGTACGGAGATGCCTCCAAGTTCGCACAGCATGCCTTCCGGACGTTCGATAAGAACGGGGACGGGACCATCGACTTCCGGGAGTTCATCTGTGCCCTGTCCATAACATCCCGGGGCAGCTTTGAGCAGAAACTCAACTGGGCCTTCAACATGTACGACCTGGACGGAGACGGCAAGATCACACGCATGGAGATGCTGGAGATCATTGAGGTGAGAGGAGATCATTGAGGTGAGAGGAGGTCATTGAGCTAAGAAGAGGAGATCATTGAAGCTGAGAGGAGATCATTGAGGTGAGAGGAGATCATTGAAGCTGAGAGGTGATCATTGAGGTGAGAAGAGGTCATTGAGCTGAGAGGAGATCATTGAGGTGAGAGGAGATCATTGAGGTGAGAAGAGGTCATTGAGCTAAGAAGAGGAGATCATTGAAGTTGAGAGGAGATCATTGAGCTGAGAGGAGATCATTGAGCTGAGAGGAGATCATTGAGCTGAGAGGGGATCATTGAGCTGAGAGGGGATCATTGAGCTGAGAGGAGATCATTGAGCTGAGAGGAGATCATTGAGCTGAGAGGAGATCATTGAGCTGAGAGGGGATCATTGAGCTGAGAGGAGATCATTGAGCTGAGAGGAGATCATTGAGGTGAGAAGAGATCATTGAGCTGAGAGGAGATCATTGAGGTGAGAAGAGATCATTGAGCTGAGAGGTGAGAAGAGATCATTGAGGTGACAGATGATTGAGGTGAGAGGAGATCATTGAGGTGAGGAGATCTCTTTAATTATCTCCATGTCATGCCATGAAACCAAAGAATTAGGAAAGAAGAAGGTAAAAACAACAATTGAAAATGGTATACATGTGTTCTTTTGACTCAGAGGAGTTTGATACCTTGACACGCGACACATCAGGTCCATGTCTAGGCCAGTATTTCCTCACTGTTCTGTCTCTGGTAAGTCTGGATGACGAGTTGCCAGCTGTAGCTGTCTGAAGGCAGTCCCTCTGTGTCTCTGCAGGCGATCTATAAGATGGTGGGCACGGTGATCATGATGCGCATGAATGAGGACGGGCTGACCCCGCAGCAGCGCGTCGACAAGATCTTCAGCAAGATGGACAGGGATCACAACGACGAGATCACGCTCGAGGAGTTCAAGGAGGCAGCCAAGAGCGACCCCTCCATCGTGCTGCTGCTGCAGTGCGACATGCAGAAATAGATGAGGGAGAGGGAAGAGAGGGAGAAGGGAGAGGGGGAGAGGGACTCCCACAGCATCTGGAGCTAGCAGGGGTGTGCTGGGACCAGCTTATCTGTTTATGTTACTCGCCAGCTTCGGTACCGTAATGTTTTTACGGCTCCCCTCAGAGTTGTTTAGTACACTTTTTAGTTCAGTTGGGATAGAGCCGTCCTCTCGCCCATGTTGGTCCACAGGTATTAGTGCCCCCACCCAATCTTCTCTGTGCTGAGCAGAGCGTCCTTTTTTAGAGGAAATATTGAATTTGGGTGCCACCTGTTTTTCCCTCTAACTGGAAAGGGATTAGCTGTCTAGCAAAGGAAGAAAGAAAGAAAGAAAGAAATAGATATGGTTCAATGTGTGGAACGGAGCTGCTCAGTAGCGTTGTACCCTCTGCTGGGACTTGTCCAGTATATTTGAAATTAAAAGTTCTAATGCACAATGATTAGGGAAGCAGTAAAAAAGGTACTGAAGTTAATAAAGGGTGAAATCCAAGGGACTTTTCCTTTAATATCTTTTTAATGCAAAAAAATACAAAGAAATGGGGATTCCTACTCTTTGACCACTGTGTGTCAGTAATGTTCAATTTGAAGTGCCAATGAAGAGACTTTTTCCCGGGACAAATTGATTGTATATAAGGAAGTTTAGATCTGTCAATTTTAAAATTCCCTGCGTGCCATAAATTAACTAACAGGCGTTCGGGCTGTTGAAGCCTAAACTACTTTGAAACCTGAGATTTAAAATAACTGGTAGATTCAAAGTTCCAAGCAGATTTCACAGGTAAAATGTCGTGTTAATTTTGTCTGCACATCCCTGCTCTTAGCCGGCCCCTCCTCTCCCAGCTCCTATTAAACTGAGTCTCAAAGGCAGACCGAACAAAGCTTTTTAATCCTAGGGCAACTCCGGTCAAAGTGCTCTAACCAGAAGCACTGGAGTTCCTTTAGATCTGTGACTCTGGAAACAAGTTAAAGACTTCATACTTCTTACATGAGAAACAACCCAGGCAGAACTGCAGTAAATGAGCATTGCATTGCAGTTACAGGCTGCAGTTTAAAGCAACTGGCCACTATACATTTTTTTTTTAAATAAATAATGTGCTGTTTTTAAGTCTTTACAAAGGGGGAAAAATTCTTCTGCTGTATTTCGTTCTAGCATCCCCCTAGTGGTGACATACCTACACTGCAGGTCCCCTGTATCTAGTATCTATACCCGAGCCCTGTCCTGACGTCACCAGCACCTGCACTGCGCTGTCTCCATGCAACCTATAGAAACCCCAAGTGAGAGCCGAGCCTGCACTGAGAGTCACACCAGACTTAGAAAATGGCAGAATATGTATCTACATATTTATTTATATTTTTATATATTTTAAACGGAAACTATATTGATCAACAGTAATCATTGAGTATATAGTGAATATAGATAAAACACGCAGTGTGATCTTTCATGGTTTATAGAAGCAGTTAGATGAAAAAAACAAACAGCTGTGGGTCTTTACCACCTAGTAAAAGCACTGTACTGTACTATTCATCCCAAACTTTTTTGCAGTCGGAAGTTTCTGATCAAATGTTGAATTAGGGTGCAGTAGAAATGAAACCTTATAAAAGTTTCTATTAGTAAAAGGAAAGTGTAATAAAGCATATTGATACCACAGCATAGTTGTAAAGTCCAGAGAGGCATGTCAA